>NC_133901.1:14087514-14387514 GCF_964199755.1 Larus michahellis | reverse complement strand
GCGCCTAGCTCTATGGCGAGAGTAGGCAGAGACATAATTAGGTGACTTGAAGCAGTTCCTATCGAGTCCAAGAACAGTCCCCACCTTTCCCTGCTGGCAGTTTCCATGTGGAGATATGTCTTGATATGTGCTTTGCTTTTGAGCACAACTCTCTCTCGAGAGAATGTTAGCAAAGAGGTAACGGGGAGAGTAGAAAGCAGTACTCAAAGACAGGGAGAACAAGATCTACATTTCCCACCTGGCACTTCCCATGTAGGAGATATAGCAGGATGTATACTGGTTTTGAGGACAACTCAATGGACAGTGAAGGGAGAAAAGTTCCTGGCTCATTGAATGCCGTTTCTGGAGACACTGCGATCAATGTGGGAGATATGTCAACACGTGTGTTGCTTTTGAGGACGGCTCTCTGGAGAGTCTTAGCAAAGAGGTCACACGGATAATCAGAGCAATTCTCAGAGACACTGAGAACAAGATCGACAATTGGCTCTTGGCACTTTCCCTGTAGGAGATACCGCAAGACGTTTCTGTATATTGGGCACAGCGCTCTGCAGGCTGTTAGCAGAGACTTTCCCGGCACAGTGAAACCCTATGTCAGAGACACTGAGAAGAAGCCCCAACGTTCCTTCCAGTCATTTTCAGTGTGGGTGCCTTCTCCACGTGGTTCCTGGTTTCACTGCAGCTCTGAAGAGAATGTTAGCAAAGAGGTAATCGGGACAGTGAAAACAGTACTCAAAGACAGGGAGAGCAAGCTCTACATTACTCTCTTGGCACTTTGGATGCGGGACATACAGCGAGGTGTTTGCTGCTTTTGCGTTTGGCTGTTGGGAGATTTACAGCACAAAGATATCTAGTTGATTTCAAGCAGTTCTGAGAAAGTCTAAACATAATCCCCACTTTTCCCTCCTGGCATTTTCCATGTGGGAGATATAGCACGAGGTATATTTGTTTGGAGGACAACTCAATGGACAGTGTAGGGAGAAAAGTTCCTGGCTCATTGAATGCCGTTTCTGGAGACACTGCGATCAATGAGGGAGATATGTCAAGATGTGTGTTGCTTTTGAGGACGTCTCTCTGGAGAGTCTTAGCAAAGAGGTCACACGGATAATCAGAGCAATTCTCAGAGACACTGAGAACGACCATACAAATCACTTTTGTCCCTTTGCTTGTTTTACGTATAACAAGACGTTTATGGATTTTGAGGAGAACTCCTCAAGGGTGTAGGCACAAAAGTTGGTGGCACACTGAATGCCGTTATTGGAGACACTGAGAAACAAGCCCTACAATTCCCTCCTGGCTCTTTCCATGTTGGAGGTAGAGCAAGAAGATTGTTGGTTGGTTTTGCGCCTAGCTCTATGGCGAGAGTAGGCAGAGACATAATTAGGTGACTTGAAGCAGTTCCTATCGAGTCCAAGAACAGTCCCCACCTTTCCCTGCTGGCAGTTTCCATGTGGACATATGTCTTGATATGTGCTTTGCTTTTGAGCACAACTCTCTCTCGAGAGAATGTTAGCAAAGAGGTAACGGGGAGAGTAGAAAGCAGTACTCAAAGACAGGGAGAACAAGATCTACATTTCCCACCTGGCACTTCCCATGTAGGAGATATAGCAGGATGTATACTGGTTTTGAGGACAACTCAATGGACAGTGAAGGGAGAAAAGTTCCTGGCTCATTGAATGCCGTTTCTGGAGACCCTGCGATCAATGTGGGAGATATGTCAACACGTGTGTTGCTTTTGAGGACGGCTCTCTGGAGAGTCTTAGCAAAGAGGTCACACGGATAATCAGAGCAATTCTCAGAGACACTGAGAACAAGATCGACAATTGGCTCTTGGCACTTTCCCTGTAGGAGATACCGCAAGACGTTTCTGTATATTGGGCACAGCGCTCTGCAGGCTGTTAGCAGAGACTTTCCCGGCACAGTGAAACCCTATGTCAGAGACACTGAGAAGAAGCCCCAACGTTCCTTCCAGTCATTTTCAGTGTGGGTGCCTTCTCCACGTGGTTCCTGGTTTCACTGCAGCTCTGAAGAGAATGTTAGCAAAGAGGTAATCGGGACAGTGAAAACAGTACTCAAAGACAGGGAGAGCAAGCTCTACATTACTCTCTTGGCACTTTGGATGCGGGACATACAGCGAGATGTTTGCTGCTTTTGCGTTTGGCTGTTGGGAGATTTACAGCACAAAGATATCTAGTTGATTTGAAGCAGTTCTGAGAAAGTCTAAACATAATCCCCACTTTTCCCTCCTGGCATTTTCCATGTGGGAGATATAGCACGAGGTATATTTGTTTGGAGGACAACTCAATGGACAGTGTAGGGAGAAAAGTTCCTGGCTCATTGAATGCCGTTTCTGGAGACACTGCGATCAATGAGGGAGATATGTCAAGATGTGTGTTGGTTTTGAGGACGGCTCTCTGGAGAGTCTTAGCAAAGAGGTCACACGGATAATCAGAGCAATTCTCAGAGACACTGAGAACGACCATACAATTCACTTTTGTCCCTTTGCTTGTTTTACGTATAACAAGACGTTTATGGATTTTGAGGAGAACTCCTCAAGGGTGTAGGCACAAAAGTTGGTGGCACACTGAATGCCGTTATTGGAGACACTGAGAAACAAGCCCTACAATTCCCTCCTGGCTCTTTCCATGTTGGAGGTAGAGCAAGAAGATTGTTGGTTGGTTTTGCGCCTAGCTCTATGGCGAGAGTAGGCAGAGACATAATTAGGTGACTTGAAGCAGTTCCTATCGAGTCCAAGAACAGTCCCCACCTTTCCCTGCTGGCAGTTTCCATGTGGACATATGTCTTGATATGTGCTTTGCTTTTGAGCACAACTCTCTCTCGAGAGAATGTTAGCAAAGAGGTAACGGGGAGAGTAGAAAGCAGTACTCAAAGACAGGGAGAACAAGATCTACATTTCCCACCTGGCACTTCCCATGTAGGAGATATAGCAGGATGTATACTGGTTTTGAGGACAACTCAATGGACAGTGAAGGGAGAAAAGTTCCTGGCTCATTGAATGCCGTTTCTGGAGACACTGCGATCAATGTGGGAGATATGTCAACACGTGTGTTGGTTTTGAGGACGGCTCTCTGGAGAGTCTTAGCAAAGAGGTCACACGGATAATCAGAGCAATTCTCAGAGACACTGAGAACAAGATCGACAATTGGCTCTTGGCACTTTCCCTGTAGGAGATACCGCAAGACGTTTCTGTATATTGGGCACAGCGCTCTGCAGGCTGTTAGCAGAGACTTTCCCGGGACAGTGAAACCCTATGTCAGAGACACTGAGAAGAAGCCCCAACGTTCCTTCCAGTCATTTTCAGTGTGGGTGCCTTCTCCACGTGGTTCCTGGTTTCACTGCAGCTCTGAAGAGAATGTTAGCAAAGAGGTAATCGGGACAGTGAAAACAGTACTCAAAGACAGGGAGAGCAAGCTCTACATTACTCTCTTGGCACTTTGGATGCGGGACATACAGCGAGATGTTTGCTGCTTTTGCGTTTGGCTGTTGGGAGATTTACAGCACAAAGATATCTAGTTGATTTGAAGCAGTTCTGAGAAAGTCTAAACATAATCCCCACTTTTCCCTCCTGGCATTTTCCATGTGGGAGATATAGCACGAGGTATATTTGTTTGGAGGACAACTCAATGGACAGTGTAGGGAGAAAAGTTCCTGGCTCATTGAATGCCGTTTCTGGAGACACTGCGATCAATGAGGGAGATATGTCAAGATGTGTGTTGGTTTTGAGGACGGCTCTCTGGAGAGTCTTAGCAAAGAGGTCACACGGATAATCAGAGCAATTCTCAGAGACACTGAGAACGACCATACAATTCACTTTTGTCCCTTTGCTTGTTTTACGTATAACAAGACGTTTATGGATTTTGAGGAGAACTCCTCAAGGGTGTAGGCACAAAAGTTGGTGGCACACTGAATGCCGTTATTGGAGACACTGAGAAACAAGCCCTACAATTCCCTCCTGGCTCTTTCCATGTTGGAGGTAGAGCAAGAAGATTGTTGGTTGGTTTTGCACCTAGCTCTATGGCGAGAGTAGGCAGAGACATAATTAGGTGACTTGAAGCAGTTCCTATCGAGTCCAAGAACAGTCCCCACCTTTCCCTGCTGGCAGTTTCCATGTGGACATATGTCTTGATATGTGCTTTGCTTTTGAGCACAACTCTCTCTCGAGAGAATGTTAGCAAAGAGGTAACGGGGAGAGTAGAAAGCAGTACTCAAAGACAGGGAGAACAAGATCTACATTTCCCACCTGGCACTTCCCATGTAGGAGATATAGCAGGATGTATACTGGTTTTGAGGACAACTCAATGGACAGTGAAGGGAGAAAAGTTCCTGGCTCATTGAATGCCGTTTCTGGAGACCCTGCGATCAATGTGGGAGATATGTCAACACGTGTGTTGGTTTTGAGGACGGCTCTCTGGAGAGTCTTAGCAAAGAGGTCACACGGATAATCAGAGCAATTCTCAGAGACACTGAGAACAAGATCGACAATTGGCTCTTGGCACTTTCCCTGTAGGAGATACCGCAAGACGTTTCTGTATATTGGGCACAGCGCTCTGCAGGCTGTTAGCAGAGACTTTCCCGGCACAGTGAAACCCTATGTCAGAGACACTGAGAAGAAGCCCCAACGTTCCTTCCAGTCATTTTCAGTGTGGGTGCCTTCTCCACGTGGTTCCTGGTTTCACTGCAGCTCTGAAGAGAATGTTAGCAAAGAGGTAATCGGGACAGTGAAAACAGTACTCAAAGACAGGGAGAGCAAGCTCTACATTACTCTCTTGGCACTTTGGATGCGGGACATACAGCGAGGTGTTTGCTGCTTTTGCGTTTGGCTGTTGGGAGATTTACAGCACAAAGATATCTAGTTGATTTCAAGCAGTTCTGAGAAAGTCTAAACATAATCCCCACTTTTCCCTCCTGGCATTTTCCATGTGGGAGATATAGCACGATGTATATTTGTTTGGAGGACAACTCAATGGACAGTGTAGGGAGAAAAGTTCCTGGCTCATTGAATGCCGTTTCTGGAGACACTGCGATCAATGAGGGAGATATGTCAAGATGTGTGTTGCTTTTGAGGACGTCTCTCTGGAGAGTCTTAGCAAAGAGGTCACACGGATAATCAGAGCAATTCTCAGAGACACTGAGAACGACCATACAAATCACTTTTGTCCCTTTGCTTGTTTTACGTATAACAAGACGTTTATGGATTTTGAGGAGAACTCCTCAAGGGTGTAGGCACAAAAGTTGGTGGCACACTGAATGCCGTTATTGGAGACACTGAGAAACAAGCCCTACAATTCCCTCCTGGCTCTTTCC
This sequence comes from Larus michahellis, assembly GCF_964199755.1. Lineage (NCBI taxonomy): Eukaryota > Metazoa > Chordata > Aves > Charadriiformes > Laridae > Larus > Larus michahellis. The sequence goes on along the minus strand of NC_133901.1, from coordinate 14,382,192 downwards.
ATGTTGGAGGTAGAGCAAGAAGATTGTTGGTTGGTTTTGCGCCTAGCTCTATGGCGAGAGTAGGCAGAGACATAATTAGGTGACTTGAAGCAGTTCCTATCGAGTCCAAGAACAGTCCCCACCTTTCCCTGCTGGCAGTTTCCATGTGGAGATATGTCTTGATATGTGCTTTGCTTTTGAGCACAACTCTCTCTCGAGAGAATGTTAGCAAAGAGGTAACGGGGAGAGTAGAAAGCAGTACTCAAAGACAGGGAGAACAAGATCTACATTTCCCACCTGGCACTTCCCATGTAGGAGATATAGCAGGATGTATACTGGTTTTGAGGACAACTCAATGGACAGTGAAGGGAGAAAAGTTCCTGGCTCATTGAATGCCGTTTCTGGAGACACTGCGATCAATGTGGGAGATATGTCAACACGTGTGTTGCTTTTGAGGACGGCTCTCTGGAGAGTCTTAGCAAAGAGGTCACACGGATAATCAGAGCAATTCTCAGAGACACTGAGAACAAGCTCCACAATTCCTCCTGGCACTTTCCCTGTAGGAGATACCGCAAGACGTTTCTGTATATTGGGCACAGCGCTCTGCAGGCTGTTAGCAGAGACTTTCCCGGGACAGTGAAACCCTATGTCAGAGACACTGAGAAGAAGCCCCAACGTTCCTTCCAGTCATTTTCAGTGTGGGTGCCTTCTCCACGTGGTTCCTGGTTTCACTGCAGCTCTGAAGAGAATGTTAGCAAAGAGGTAATCGGGACAGTGAAAACAGTACTCAAAGACAGGGAGAGCAAGCTCTACATTACTCTCTTGGCACTTTGGATGCGGGACATACAGCGAGATGTTTGCTGCTTTTGCGTTTGGCTGTTGGGAGATTTACAGCACAAAGATATCTAGTTGATTTGAAGCAGTTCTGAGAAAGTCTAAACATAATCCCCACTTTTCCCTCCTGGCATTTTCCATGTGGGAGATATAGCACGAGGTATATTTGTTTGGAGGACAACTCAATGGACAGTGTAGGGAGAAAAGTTCCTGGCTCATTGAATGCCGTTTCTGGAGACACTGCGATCAATGAGGGAGATATGTCAAGATGTGTGTTGGTTTTGAGGACGGCTCTCTGGAGAGTCTTAGCAAAGAGGTCACACGGATAATCAGAGCAATTCTCAGAGACACTGAGAACGACCATACAATTCACTTTTGTCCCTTTGCTTGTTTTACGTATAACAAGACGTTTATGGATTTTGAGGAGAACTCCTCAAGGGTGTAGGCACAAAAGTTGGTGGCACACTGAATGCCGTTATTGGAGACACTGAGAAACAAGCCCTACAATTCCCTCCTGGCTCTTTCCATGTTGGAGGTAGAGCAAGAAGATTGTTGGTTGGTTTTGCGCCTAGCTCTATGGCGAGAGTAGGCAGAGACATAATTAGGTGACTTGAAGCAGTTCCTATCGAGTCCAAGAACAGTCCCCACCTTTCCCTGCTGGCAGTTTCCATGTGGACATATGTCTTGATATGTGCTTTGCTTTTGAGCACAACTCTCTCTCGAGAGAATGTTAGCAAAGAGGTAACGGGGAGAGTAGAAAGCAGTACTCAAAGACAGGGAGAACAAGATCTACATTTCCCACCTGGCACTTCCCATGTAGGAGATATAGCAGGATGTATACTGGTTTTGAGGACAACTCAATGGACAGTGAAGGGAGAAAAGTTCCTGGCTCATTGAATGCCGTTTCTGGAGACCCTGCGATCAATGTGGGAGATATGTCAACACGTGTGTTGCTTTTGAGGACGGCTCTCTGGAGAGTCTTAGCAAAGAGGTCACACGGATAATCAGAGCAATTCTCAGAGACACTGAGAACAAGATCGACAATTGGCTCTTGGCACTTTCCCTGTAGGAGATACCGCAAGACGTTTCTGTATATTGGGCACAGCGCTCTGCAGGCTGTTAGCAGAGACTTTCCCGGGACAGTGAAACCCTATGTCAGAGACACTGAGAAGAAGCCCCAACGTTCCTTCCAGTCATTTTCAGTGTGGGTGCCTTCTCCACGTGGTTCCTGGTTTCACTGCAGCTCTGAAGAGAATGTTAGCAAAGAGGTAATCGGGACAGTGAAAACAGTACTCAAAGACAGGGAGAGCAAGCTCTACATTACTCTCTTGGCACTTTGGATGCGGGACATACAGCGAGATGTTTGCTGCTTTTGCGTTTGGCTGTTGGGAGATTTACAGCACAAAGATATCTAGTTGATTTGAAGCAGTTCTGAGAAAGTCTAAACATAATCCCCACTTTTCCCTCCTGGCATTTTCCATGTGGGAGATATAGCACGAGGTATATTTGTTTGGAGGACAACTCAATGGACAGTGTAGGGAGAAAAGTTCCTGGCTCATTGAATGCCGTTTCTGGAGACACTGCGATCAATGAGGGAGATATGTCAAGATGTGTGTTGGTTTTGAGGACGGCTCTCTGGAGAGTCTTAGCAAAGAGGTCACACGGATAATCAGAGCAATTCTCAGAGACACTGAGAACGACCATACAATTCACTTTTGTCCCTTTGCTTGTTTTACGTATAACAAGACGTTTATGGATTTTGAGGAGAACTCCTCAAGGGTGTAGGCACAAAAGTTGGTGGCACACTGAATGCCGTTATTGGAGACACTGAGAAACAAGCCCTACAATTCCCTCCTGGCTCTTTCCATGTTGGAGGTAGAGCAAGAAGATTGTTGGTTGGTTTTGCGCCTAGCTCTATGGCGAGAGTAGGCAGAGACATAATTAGGTGACTTGAAGCAGTTCCTATCGAGTCCAAGAACAGTCCCCACCTTTCCCTGCTGGCAGTTTCCATGTGGACATATGTCTTGATATGTGCTTTGCTTTTGAGCACAACTCTCTCTCGAGAGAATGTTAGCAAAGAGGTAACGGGGAGAGTAGAAAGCAGTACTCAAAGACAGGGAGAACAAGATCTACATTTCCCACCTGGCACTTCCCATGTAGGAGATATAGCAGGATGTATACTGGTTTTGAGGACAACTCAATGGACAGTGAAGGGAGAAAAGTTCCTGGCTCATTGAATGCCGTTTCTGGAGACACTGCGATCAATGTGGGAGATATGTCAACACGTGTGTTGCTTTTGAGGACGGCTCTCTGGAGAGTCTTAGCAAAGAGGTCACACGGATAATCAGAGCAATTCTCAGAGACACTGAGAACAAGATCGACAATTGGCTCTTGGCACTTTCCCTGTAGGAGATACCGCAAGACGTTTCTGTATATTGGGCACAGCGCTCTGCAGGCTGTTAGCAGAGACTTTCCCGGGACAGTGAAACCCTATGTCAGAGACACTGAGAAGAAGCCCCAACGTTCCTTCCAGTCATTTTCAGTGTGGGTGCCTTCTCCACGTGGTTCCTGGTTTCACTGCAGCTCTGAAGAGAATGTTAGCAAAGAGGTAATCGGGACAGTGAAAACAGTACTCAAAGACAGGGAGAGCAAGCTCTACATTACTCTCTTGGCACTTTGGATGCGGGACATACAGCGAGATGTTTGCTGCTTTTGCGTTTGGCTGTTGGGAGATTTACAGCACAAAGATATCTAGTTGATTTGAAGCAGTTCTGAGAAAGTCTAAACATAATCCCCACTTTTCCCTCCTGGCATTTTCCATGTGGGAGATATAGCACGAGGTATATTTGTTTGGAGGACAACTCAATGGACAGTGTAGGGAGAAAAGTTCCTGGCTCATTGAATGCCGTTTCTGGAGACACTGCGATCAATGAGGGAGATATGTCAAGATGTGTGTTGGTTTTGAGGACGGCTCTCTGGAGAGTCTTAGCAAAGAGGTCACACGGATAATCAGAGCAATTCTCAGAGACACTGAGAACGACCATACAATTCACTTTTGTCCCTTTGCTTGTTTTACGTATAACAAGACGTTTATGGATTTTGAGGAGAACTCCTCAAGGGTGTAGGCACAAAAGTTGGTGGCACACTGAATGCCGTTATTGGAGACACTGAGAAACAAGCCCTACAATTCCCTCCTGGCTCTTTCCATGTTGGAGGTAGAGCAAGAAGATTGTTGGTTGGTTTTGCGCCTAGCTCTATGGCGAGAGTAGGCAGAGACATAATTAGGTGACTTGAAGCAGTTCCTATCGAGTCCAAGAACAGTCCCCACCTTTCCCTGCTGGCAGTTTCCATGTGGACATATGTCTTGATATGTGCTTTGCTTTTGAGCACAACTCTCTCTCGAGAGAATGTTAGCAAAGAGGTAACGGGGAGAGTAGAAAGCAGTACTCAAAGACAGGGAGAACAAGATCTACATTTCCCACCTGGCACTTCCCATGTAGGAGATATAGCAGGATGTATACTGGTTTTGAGGACAACTCAATGGACAGTGAAGGGAGAAAAGTTCCTGGCTCATTGAATGCCATTTCTGGAGACACTGCGATCAATGTGGGAGATATGTCAACACGTGTGTTGCTTTTGAGGACGGCTCTCTGGAGAGTCTTAGCAAAGAGGTCACACGGATAATCAGAGCAATTCTCAGAGACACTGAGAACAAGCTCCACAATTCCTCCTGGCACTTTCCCTGTAGGAGATACCGCAAGACGTTTCTGTATATTGGGCACAGCGCTCTGCAGGCTGTTAGCAGAGACTTTCCCGGGACAGTGAAACCCTATGTCAGAGACACTGAGAAGAAGCCCCAATGTTCCTTCCAGTCATTTTCAGTGTGGGTGCCTTCTCCACGTGGTTCCTGGTTTCACTGCAGCTCTGAAGAGAATGTTAGCAAAGAGGTAATCGGGACAGTGAAAACAGTACTCAAAGACAGGGAGAGCAAGCTCTACATTACTCTCTTGGCACTTTGGATGCGGGACATACAGCGAGATGTTTGCTGCTTTTGCGTTTGGTTGTTGGGAGATTTACAGCACAAAGATATCTAGTTGATTTGAAGCAGTTCTGAGAAAGTCTAAACATTATCCCCACTTTTCCCTCCTGGCATTTTCCATGTGGGAGATATAGCACGATGTATATTTGTTTTGAGGACAACTCAAGGGACAGTGTAGGGAGAAAAGCTCCTGGCTCATTGAATGCCGTTTCTGGAGACACTGCGATCAATGAGGGAGATATGTCAAGATGTGTGTTGCTTTTGAGGACGGCTCTCTGGAGAGTCTTAGCAAAGAGGTCACACGGATAATCAGAGCAATTCTCAGAGACACTGAGAACAACCATACAAATCACTTTTGTCCCTTTGCTTGTTTTACGTATAACAAGACGTTTATGGATTTTGAGGAGAACTCCTCAAGGGTGTAGGCACAAAAGTTGGTGGCACACTGAATGCCGTTATTGGAGACACTGAGAAACAAGCCCTACAATTCCCTCCTGGCTCTTTCCATGTTGGAGGTAGAGCAAGAAGATTGTTGGTTGGTTTTGCGCCTAGCTCTATGGCGAGAGTAGGCAGAGACATAATTAGGTGACTTGAAGCAGTTCCTATCGAGTCCAAGAACAGTCCCCACCTTTCCCTGCTGGCAGTTTCCATGTGGACATATGTCTTGATATGTGCTTTGCTTTTGAGCACAACTCTCTCTCGAGAGAATGTTAGCAAAGAGGTAACGGGGAGAGTAGAAAGCAGTACTCAAAGACAGGGAGAACAAGATCTACATTTCCCACCTGGCACTTCCCATGTAGGAGATATAGCAGGATGTATACTGGTTTTGAGGACAACTCAATGGACAGTGAAGGGAGAAAAGTTCCTGGCTCATTGAATGCCGTTTCTGGAGACCCTGCGATCAATGTGGGAGATATGTCAACACGTGTGTTGCTTTTGAGGACGGCTCTCTGGAGAGTCTTAGCAAAGAGGTCACACGGATAATCAGAGCAATTCTCAGAGACACTGAGAACAAGCTCCACAATTCCTCCTGGCACTTTCCCTGTAGGAGATACCGCAAGACGTTTCTGTATATTGGGCACAGCGCTCTGCAGGCTGTTAGCAGAGACTTTCCCGGCACAGTGAAACCCTATGTCAGAGACACTGAGAAGAAGCCCCAATGTTCCTTCCAGTCATTTTCAGTGTGGGTGCCTTCTCCACGTGGTTCCTGGTTTCACTGCAGCTCTGAAGAGAATGTTAGCAAAGAGGTAATCGGGACAGTGAAAACAGTACTCAAAGACAGGGAGAGCAAGCTCTACATTACTCTCTTGGCACTTTGGATGCGGGACATACAGCGAGATGTTTGCTGCTTTTGCGTTTGGTTGCTGGGAGATTTACAGCACAAAGATATCTAGTTGATTTGAAGCAGTTCTGAGAAAGTCTAAACATTATCCCCACTTTTCCCTCCTGGCATTTTCCATGTGGGAGATATAGCACGATGTATATTTGTTTTGAGGACAACTCAAGGGACAGTGTAGGGAGAAAAGCTCCTGGCTCATTGAATGCCGTTTCTGGAGACACTGCGATCAATGAGGGAGATATGTCAAGATGTGTGTTGCTTTTGAGGACGTCTCTCTGGAGAGTCTTAGCAAAGAGGTCACACGGATAATCAGAGCAATTCTCAGAGACACTGAGAACAACCATACAAATCACTTTTGTCCCTTTGCTTGTTTTACGTATAACAAGACGTTTATGGATTTTGAGGAGAACTCCTCAAGGGTGTAGGCACAAAAGTTGGTGGCACACTGAATGCCGTTATTGGAGACACTGAGAAACAAGCCCTACAATTCCCTCCTGGCTCTTTCCATGTTGGAGGTAGAGCAAGAAGATTGTTGGTTGGTTTTGCGCCTAGCTCTATGGCGAGAGTAGGCAGAGACATAATTAGGTGACTTGAAGCAGTTCCTATCGAGTCCAAGAACAGTCCCCACCTTTCCCTGCTGGCAGTTTCCATGTGGACATATGTCTTGATATGTGCTTTGCTTTTGAGCACAACTCTCTCTCTCGAGAATATTAGCAAAGAGGTAACGGGGAGAGTAGAAAGCAGTACTCAAAGACAGGAGAACAAGATCTACATTTCCCACCTGGCACTTCCCATGTAGGAGATATAGCAGGATGTATACTGGTTTTGAGGACAACTCAATGGACAGTGAAGGGAGAAAAGTTCCTGGCTCATTGAATGCCGTTTCTGGAGACCCTGCGATCAATGTGGGAGATATGTCAACACGTGTGTTGGTTTTGAGGACGGCTCTCTGGAGAGTCTTAGCAAAGAGGTCACACGGATAATCAGAGCAATTCTCAGAGACACTGAGACCAAGCTCCACAATTCCTCCTGGCACTTTCCCTGTAGGAGATACCGCAAGACGTTTCTGTATATTGGGCACAGCGCTCTGCAGGCTGTTAGCAGAGACTTTCCCGGCACAGTGAAACCCTATGTCAGAGACACTGAGAAGAAGCCCCAATGTTCCTTCCAGTCATTTTCAGTGTGGGTGCCTTCTCCACGTGGTTCCTGGTTTCACTGCAGCTCTGAAGAGAATGTTAGCAAAGAGGTAATCGGGACAGTGAAAACAGTACTCAAAGACAGGGAGAGCAAGCTCTACATTACTCTCTTGGCACTTTGGATGCGGGACATACAGCGAGATGTTTGCTGCTTTTGCATTTGGTTGTTGGGAGATTTACAGCACAAAGATATCTAGTTGATTTGAAGCAGTTCTGAGAAAGTCTAAACATTATCCCCACTTTTCCCTCCTGGCATTTTCCATGTGGGAGATATAGCACGATGTATATTTGTTTGGAGGACAACTCAAGGGACAGTGTAGGGAGAAAAGCTCCTGGCTCATTGAATGCCGTTTCTGGAGACACTGCGATCAATGAGGGAGATATGTCAAGATGTGTGTTGCTTTTGAGGACGGCTCTCTGGAGAGTCTTAGCAAAGAGGTCACACGGATAATCAGAGCAATTCTCAGAGACACTGAGAACAACCATACAATTCACTTTTGTCCCTTTGCTTGTTTTACGTATAACAAGACGTTTATGGATTTTGAGGAGAACTCCTCAAGGGTGTAGGCACAAAAGTTAGTGGCACACTGAATGCCGTTATTGGAGACACTGAGAAACAAGGCCTACAATTCCCTCCTGGCTCTTTCCATGTTGGAGGTAGAGCAAGAAGATTGTTGGTTGGTTTTGCACCTAGCTCTATGGCGAGAGTAGGCAGAGACATAATTAGGTGACTTGAAGCAGTTCCTATCGAGTCCAAGAACAGTCCCCACCTTTCCCTGCTGGCAGTTTCCATGTGGACATATGTCTTGATATGTGCTTTGCTTTTGAGCACAACTCTCTCTCGAGAGAATGTTAGCAAAGAGGTAACGGGGAGAGTAGAAAGCAGTACTCAAAGACAGGGAGAACAAGATCTACATTTCCCACCTGGCACTTCCCATGTAGGAGATATAGCAGGATGTATACTGGTTTTGAGGACAACTCAATGGACAGTGAAGGGAGAAAAGTTCCTGGCTCATTGAATGCCGTTTCTGGAGACCCTGCGATCAATGTGGGAGATATGTCAACACGTGTGTTGGTTTTGAGGACGGCTCTCTGGAGAGTCTTAGCAAAGAGGTCACACGGATAATCAGAGCAATTCTCAGAGACACTGAGAACAAGATCGACAATTGGCTCTTGGCACTTTCCCTGTAGGAGATACCGCAAGACGTTTCTGTATATTGGGCACAGCGCTCTGCAGGCTGTTAGCAGAGACTTTCCCGGCACAGTGAAACCCTGTGTCAGAGACACTGAGAAGAAGCCCCAACGTTCCTTCCAGTCATTTTCAGTGTGGGTGCCTTCTCCACGTGGTTCCTGGTTTCACTGCAGCTCTGAAGAGAATGTTAGCAAAGAGGTAATCGGGACAGTGAAAACAGTACTCAAAGACAGGGAGAGCAAGCTCTACATTACTCTCTTGGCACTTTGGATGCGGGACATACAGCGAGGTGTTTGCTGCTTTTGCGTTTGGCTGTTGGGAGATTTACAGCACAAAGATATCTAGTTGATTTGAAGCAGTTCTGAGAAAGTCTAAACATAATCCCCACTTTTCCCTCCTGGCATTTTCCATGTGGGAGATATAGCACGAGGTATATTTGTTTGGAGGACAACTCAATGGACAGTGTAGGGAGAAAAGTTCCTGGCTCATTGAATGCCGTTTCTGGAGACACTGCGATCAATGAGGGAGATATGTCAAGATGTGTGTTGCTTTTGAGGACGTCTCTCTGGAGAGTCTTAGCAAAGAGGTCACACGGATAATCAGAGCAATTCTCAGAGACACTGAGAACGACCATACAAATCACTTTTGTCCCTTTGCTTGTTTTACGTATAACAAGACGTTTATGGATTTTGAGGAGAACTCCTCAAGGGTGTAGGCACAAAAGTTGGTGGCACACTGAATGCCGTTATTGGAGACACTGAGAAACAAGCCCTACAATTCCCTCCTGGCTCTTTCCATGTTGGAGGTAGAGCAAGAAGATTGTTGGTTGGTTTTGCACCTAGCTCTATGGCGAGAGTAGGCAGAGACATAATTAGGTGACTTGAAGCAGTTCCTATCGAGTCCAAGAACAGTCCCCACCTTTCCCTGCTGGCAGTTTCCATGTGGACATATGTCTTGATATGTGCTTTGCTTTTGAGCACAACTCTCTCTCGAGAGAATGTTAGCAAAGAGGTAACGGGGAGAGTAGAAAGCAGTACTCAAAGACAGGGAGAACAAGATCTACATTTCCCACCTGGCACTTCCCATGTAGGAGATATAGCAGGATGTATACTGGTTTTGAGGACAACTCAATGGACAGTGAAGGGAGAAAAGTTCCTGGCTCATTGAATGCCGTTTCTGGAGACCCTGCGATCAATGTGGGAGATATGTCAACACGTGTGTTGCTTTTGAGGACGGCTCTCTGGAGAGTCTTAGCAAAGAGGTCACACGGATAATCAGAGCAATTCTCAGAGACACTGAGAACAAGATCGACAATTGGCTCTTGGCACTTTCCCTGTAGGAGATACCGCAAGACGTTTCTGTATATTGGGCACAGCGCTCTGCAGGCTGTTAGCAGAGACTTTCCCGGCACAGTGAAACCCTATGTCAGAGACACTGAGAAGAAGCCCCAACGTTCCTTCCAGTCATTTTCAGTGTGGGTGCCTTCTCCACGTGGTTCCTGGTTTCACTGCAGCTCTGAAGAGAATGTTAGCAAAGAGGTAATCGGGACAGTGAAAACAGTACTCAAAGACAGGGAGAGCAAGCTCTACATTACTCTCTTGGCACTTTGGATGCGGGACATACAGCGAGGTGTTTGCTGCTTTTGCGTTTGGCTGTTGGGAGATTTACAGCACAAAGATATCTAGTTGATTTGAAGCAGTTCTGAGAAAGTCTAAACATTATCCCCACTTTTCCCTCCTGGCATTTTCCATGTGGGAGATATAGCACGATGTATATTTGTTTGGAGGACAACTCAAGGGACAGTGTAGGGAGAAAAGCTCCTGGCTCATTGAATGCCGTTTCTGGAGACACTGCGATCAATGAGGGAGATATGTCAAGATGTGTGTTGCTTTTGAGGACGTCTCTCTGGAGAGTCTTAGCAAAGAGGTCACACGGATAATCAGAGCAATTCTCAGAGACACTGAGAACAACCATACAAATCACTTTTGTCCCTTTGCTTGTTTTACGTATAACAAGACGTTTATGGATTTTGAGGAGAACTCCTCAAGGGTGTAGGCACAAAAGTTGGTGGCACACTGAATGCCGTTATTGGAGACACTGAGAAACAAGCCCTACAATTCCCTCCTGGCTCTTTCCATGTTGGAGGTAGAGCAAGAAGATTGTTGGTTGGTTTTGCGCCTAGCTCTATGGCGAGAGTAGGCAGAGACATAATTAGGTGACTTGAAGCAGTTCCTATCGAGTCCAAGAACAGTCCCCACCTTTCCCTGCTGGCAGTTTCCATGTGGACATATGTCTTGATATGTGCTTTGCTTTTGAGCACAACTCTCTCTCTCGAGAATATTAGCAAAGAGGTAACGGGGAGAGTAGAAAGCAGTACTCAAAGACAGGAGAACAAGATCTACATTTCCCACCTGGCACTTCCCATGTAGGAGATATAGCAGGATGTATACTGGTTTTGAGGACAACTCAATGGACAGTGAAGGGAGAAAAGTTCCTGGCTCATTGAATGCCGTTTCTGGAGACCCTGCGATCAATGTGGGAGATATGTCAACACGTGTGTTGGTTTTGAGGACGGCTCTCTGGAGAGTCTTAGCAAAGAGGTCACACGGATAATCAGAGCAATTCTCAGAGACACTGAGACCAAGCTCCACAATTCCTCCTGGCACTTTCCCTGTAGGAGATACCGCAAGACGTTTCTGTATATTGGGCACAGCGCTCTGCAGGCTGTTAGCAGAGACTTTCCCGGCACAGTGAAACCCTATGTCAGAGACACTGAGAAGAAGCCCCAATGTTCCTTCCAGTCATTTTCAGTGTGGGTGCCTTCTCCACGTGGTTCCTGGTTTCACTGCAGCTCTGAAGAGAATGTTAGCAAAGAGGTAATCGGGACAGTGAAAACAGTACTCAAAGACAGGGAGAGCAAGCTCTACATTACTCTCTTGGCACTTTGGATGCGGGACATACAGCGAGATGTTTGCTGCTTTTGCGTTTGGTTGTTGGGAGATTTACAGCACAAAGATATCTAGTTGATTTGAAGCAGTTCTGAGAAAGTCTAAACATTATCCCCACTTTTCCCTCCTGGCATTTTCCATGTGGGAGATATAGCACGATGTATATTTGTTTGGAGGACAACTCAAGGGACAGTGTAGGGAGAAAAGCTCCTGGCTCATTGAATGCCGTTTCTGGAGACACTGCGATCAATGAGGGAGATATGTCAAGATGTGTGTTGCTTTTGAGGACGGCTCTCTGGAGAGTCTTAGCAAAGAGGTCACACGGATAATCAGAGCAATTCTCAGAGACACTGAGAACAACCATACAATTCACTTTTGTCCCTTTGCTTGTTTTACGTATAACAAGACGTTTATGGATTTTGAGGAGAACTCCTCAAGGGTGTAGGCACAAAAGTTAGTGGCACACTGAATGCCGTTATTGGAGACACTGAGAAACAAGGCCTACAATTCCCTCCTGGCTCTTTCCATGTTGGAGGTAGAGCAAGAAGATTGTTGGTTGGTTTTGCACCTAGCTCTATGGCGAGAGTAGGCAGAGACATAATTAGGTGACTTGAAGCAGTTCCTATCGAGTCCAAGAACAGTCCCCACCTTTCCCTGCTGGCAGTTTCCATGTGGACATATGTCTTGATATGTGCTTTGCTTTTGAGCACAACTCTCTCTCGAGAGAATGTTAGCAAAGAGGTAACGGGGAGAGTAGAAAGCAGTACTCAAAGACAGGGAGAACAAGATCTACATTTCCCACCTGGCACTTCCCATGTAGGAGATATAGCAGGATGTATACTGGTTTTGAGGACAACTCAATGGACAGTGAAGGGAGAAAAGTTCCTGGCTCATTGAATGCCGTTTCTGGAGACCCTGCGATCAATGTGGGAGATATGTCAACACGTGTGTTGGTTTTGAGGACGGCTCTCTGGAGAGTCTTAGCAAAGAGGTCACACGGATAATCAGAGCAATTCTCAGAGACACTGAGAACAAGATCGACAATTGGCTCTTGGCACTTTCCCTGTAGGAGATACCGCAAGACGTTTCTGTATATTGGGCACAGCGCTCTGCAGGCTGTTAGCAGAGACTTTCCCGGCACAGTGAAACCCTGTGTCAGAGACACTGAGAAGAAGCCCCAACGTTCCTTCCAGTCATTTTCAGTGTGGGTGCCTTCTCCACGTGGTTCCTGGTTTCACTGCAGCTCTGAAGAGAATGTTAGCAAAGAGGTAATCGGGACAGTGAAAACAGTACTCAAAGACAGGGAGAGCAAGCTCTACATTACTCTCTTGGCACTTTGGATGCGGGACATACAGCGAGATGTTTGCTGCTTTTGCGTTTGGCTGTTGGGAGATTTACAGCACAAAGATATCTAGTTGATTTGAAGCAGTTCTGAGAAAGTCTAAACATAATCCCCACTTTTCCCTCCTGGCATTTTCCATGTGGGAGATATAGCACGAGGTATATTTGTTTGGAGGACAACTCAATGGACAGTGTAGGGAGAAAAGTTCCTGGCTCATTGAATGCCGTTTCTGGAGACACTGCGATCAATGAGGGAGATATGTCAAGATGTGTGTTGCTTTTGAGGACGGCTCTCTGGAGAGTCTTAGCAAAGAGGTCACACGGATAATCAGAGCAATTCTCAGAGACACTGAGAACAACCATACAAATCACTTTTGTCCCTTTGCTTGTTTTACGTATAACAAGACGTTTATGGATTTTGAGGAGAACTCCTCAAGGGTGTAGGCACAAAAGTTGGTGGCACACTGAATGCCGTTATTGGAGACACTGAGAAACAAGCCCTACAATTCCCTCCTGGCTCTTTCCATGTTGGAGGTAGAGCAAGAAGATTGTTGGTTGGTTTTGCGCCTAGCTCTATGGCGAGAGTAGGCAGAGACATAATTAGGTGACTTGAAGCAGTTCCTATCGAGTCCAAGAACAGTCCCCACCTTTCCCTGCTGGCAGTTTCCATGTGGACATATGTCTTGATATGTGCTTTGCTTTTGAGCACAACTCTCTCTCGAGAGAATGTTAGCAAAGAGGTAACGGGGAGAGTAGAAAGCAGTACTCAAAGACAGGGAGAACAAGATCTACATTTCCCACCTGGCACTTCCCATGTAGGAGATATAGCAGGATGTATACTGGTTTTGAGGACAACTCAATGGACAGTGAAGGGAGAAAAGTTCCTGGCTCATTGAATGCCGTTTCTGGAGACCCTGCGATCAATGTGGGAGATATGTCAACACGTGTGTTGGTTTTGAGGACGGCTCTCTGGAGAGTCTTAGCAAAGAGGTCACACGGATAATCAGAGCAATTCTCAGAGACACTGAGAACAAGCTCCACAATTCCTCCTGGCACTTTCCCTGTAGGAGATACCGCAAGACGTTTCTGTATATTGGGCACAGCGCTCTGCAGGCTGTTAGCAGAGACTTTCCCGGGACAGTGAAACCCTATGTCAGAGACACTGAGAAGAAGCCCCAATGTTCCTTCCAGTCATTTTCAGTGTGGGTGCCTTCTCCACGTGGTTCCTGGTTTCACTGCAGCTCTGAAGAGAATGTTAGCAAAGAGGTAATCGGGACAGTGAAAACAGTACTCAAAGACAGGGAGAGCAAGCTCTACATTACTCTCTTGGCACTTTGGATGCGGGACATACAGCGAGATGTTTGCTGCTTTTGCGTTTGGTTGCTGGGAGATTTACAGCACAAAGATATCTAGTTGATTTGAAGCAGTTCTGAGAAAGTCTAAACATTATCCCCACTTTTCCCTCCTGGCATTTTCCATGTGGGAGATATAGCACGATGTATATTTGTTTTGAGGACAACTCAAGGGACAGTGTAGGGAGAAAAGCTCCTGGCTCATTGAATGCCGTTTCTGGAGACACTGCGATCAATGAGGGAGATATGTCAAGATGTGTGTTGCTTTTGAGGACGTCTCTCTGGAGAGTCTTAGCAAAGAGGTCACACGGATAATCAGAGCAATTCTCAGAGACACTGAGAACAACCATACAAATCACTTTTGTCCCTTTGCTTGTTTTACGTATAACAAGACGTTTATGGATTTTGAGGAGAACTCCTCAAGGGTGTAGGCACAAAAGTTGGTGGCACACTGAATGCCGTTATTGGAGACACTGAGAAACAAGCCCTACAATTCCCTCCTGGCTCTTTCCATGTTGGAGGTAGAGCAAGAAGATTGTTGGTTGGTTTTGCGCCTAGCTCTATGGCGAGAGTAGGCAGAGACATAATTAGGTGACTTGAAGCAGTTCCTATCGAGTCCAAGAACAGTCCCCACCTTTCCCTGCTGGCAGTTTCCATGTGGACATATGTCTTGATATGTGCTTTGCTTTTGAGCACAACTCTCTCTCTCGAGAATATTAGCAAAGAGGTAACGGGGAGAGTAGAAAGCAGTACTCAAAGACAGGAGAACAAGATCTACATTTCCCACCTGGCACTTCCCATGTAGGAGATATAGCAGGATGTATACTGGTTTTGAGGACAACTCAATGGACAGTGAAGGGAGAAAAGTTCCTGGCTCATTGAATGCCGTTTCTGGAGACCCTGCGATCAATGTGGGAGATATGTCAACACGTGTGTTGGTTTTGAGGACGGCTCTCTGGAGAGTCTTAGCAAAGAGGTCACACGGATAATCAGAGCAATTCTCAGAGACACTGAGACCAAGCTCCACAATTCCTCCTGGCACTTTCCCTGTAGGAGATACCGCAAGACGTTTCTGTATATTGGGCACAGCGCTCTGCAGGCTGTTAGCAGAGACTTTCCCGGCACAGTGAAACCCTATGTCAGAGACACTGAGAAGAAGCCCCAATGTTCCTTCCAGTCATTTTCAGTGTGGGTGCCTTCTCCACGTGGTTCCTGGTTTCACTGCAGCTCTGAAGAGAATGTTAGCAAAGAGGTAATCGGGACAGTGAAAACAGTACTCAAAGACAGGGAGAGCAAGCTCTACATTACTCTCTTGGCACTTTGGATGCGGGACATACAGCGAGATGTTTGCTGCTTTTGCGTTTGGCTGTTGGGAGATTTACAGCACAAAGATATCTAGTTGATTTGAAGCAGTTCTGAGAAAGTCTAAACATTATCCCCACTTTTCCCTCCTGGCATTTTCCATGTGGGAGATATAGCACGATGTATATTTGTTTGGAGGACAACTCAAGGGACAGTGTAGGGAGAAAAGCTCCTGGCTCATTGAATGCCGTTTCTGGAGACACTGCGATCAATGAGGGAGATATGTCAAGATGTGTGTTGCTTTTGAGGACGGCTCTCTGGAGAGTCTTAGCAAAGAGGTCACACGGATAATCAGAGCAATTCTCAGAGACACTGAGAACAACCATACAATTCACTTTTGTCCCTTTGCTTGTTTTACGTATAACAAGACGTTTATGGATTTTGAGGAGAACTCCTCAAGGGTGTAGGCACAAAAGTTAGTGGCACACTGAATGCCGTTATTGGAGACACTGAGAAACAAGGCCTACAATTCCCTCCTGGCTCTTTCCATGTTGGAGGTAGAGCAAGAAGATTGTTGGTTGGTTTTGCACCTAGCTCTATGGCGAGAGTAGGCAGAGACATAATTAGGTGACTTGAAGCAGTTCCTATCGAGTCCAAGAACAGTCCCCACCTTTCCCTGCTGGCAGTTTCCATGTGGACATATGTCTTGATATGTGCTTTGCTTTTGAGCACAACTCTCTCTCGAGAGAATGTTAGCAAAGAGGTAACGGGGAGAGTAGAAAGCAGTACTCAAAGACAGGGAGAACAAGATCTACATTTCCCACCTGGCACTTCCCATGTAGGAGATATAGCAGGATGTATACTGGTTTTGAGGACAACTCAATGGACAGTGAAGGGAGAAAAGTTCCTGGCTCATTGAATGCCGTTTCTGGAGACCCTGCGATCAATGTGGGAGATATGTCAACACGTGTGTTGGTTTTGAGGACGGCTCTCTGGAGAGTCTTAGCAAAGAGGTCACACGGATAATCAGAGCAATTCTCAGAGACACTGAGAACAAGATCGACAATTGGCTCTTGGCACTTTCCCTGTAGGAGATACCGCAAGACGTTTCTGTATATTGGGCACAGCGCTCTGCAGGCTGTTAGCAGAGACTTTCCCGGCACAGTGAAACCCTGTGTCAGAGACACTGAGAAGAAGCCCCAACGTTCCTTCCAGTCATTTTCAGTGTGGGTGCCTTCTCCACGTGGTTCCTGGTTTCACTGCAGCTCTGAAGAGAATGTTAGCAAAGAGGTAATCGGGACAGTGAAAACAGTACTCAAAGACAGGGAGAGCAAGCTCTACATTACTCTCTTGGCACTTTGGATGCGGGACATACAGCGAGGTGTTTGCTGCTTTTGCGTTTGGCTGTTGGGAGATTTACAGCACAAAGATATCTAGTTGATTTGAAGCAGTTCTGAGAAAGTCTAAACATAATCCCCACTTTTCCCTCCTGGCATTTTCCATGTGGGAGATATAGCACGAGGTATATTTGTTTGGAGGACAACTCAATGGACAGTGTAGGGAGAAAAGTTCCTGGCTCATTGAATGCCGTTTCTGGAGACACTGCGATCAATGAGGGAGATATGTCAAGATGTGTGTTGGTTTTGAGGACGTCTCTCTGGAGAGTCTTAGCAAAGAGGTCACACGGATAATCAGAGCAATTCTCAGAGACACTGAGAACGACCATACAAATCACTTTTGTCCCTTTGCTTGTTTTACGTATAACAAGACGTTTATGGATTTTGAGGAGAACTCCTCAAGGGTGTAGGCACAAAAGTTGGTGGCACACTGAATGCCGTTATTGGAGACACTGAGAAACAAGCCCTACAATTCCCTCCTGGCTCTTTCCATGTTGGAGGTAGAGCAAGAAGATTGTTGGTTGGTTTTGCGCCTAGCTCTATGGCGAGAGTAGGCAGAGACATAATTAGGTGACTTGAAGCAGTTCCTATCGAGTCCAAGAACAGTCCCCACCTTTCCCTGCTGGCAGTTTCCATGTGGACATATGTCTTGATATGTGCTTTGCTTTTGAGCACAACTCTCTCTCGAGAGAATGTTAGCAAAGAGGTAACGGGGAGAGTAGAAAGCAGTACTCAAAGACAGGGAGAACAAGATCTACATTTCCCACCTGGCACTTCCCATGTAGGAGATATAGCAGGATGTATACTGGTTTTGAGGACAACTCAATGGACAGTGAAGGGAGAAAAGTTCCTGGCTCATTGAATGCCGTTTCTGGAGACCCTGCGATCAATGTGGGAGATATGTCAACACGTGTGTTGCTTTTGAGGACGGCTCTCTGGAGAGTCTTAGCAAAGAGGTCACACGGATAATCAGAGCAATTCTCAGAGACACTGAGAACAAGATCGACAATTGGCTCTTGGCACTTTCCCTGTAGGAGATACCGCAAGACGTTTCTGTATATTGGGCACAGCGCTCTGCAGGCTGTTAGCAGAGACTTTCCCGGCACAGTGAAACCCTATGTCAGAGACACTGAGAAGAAGCCCCAATGTTCCTTCCAGTCATTTTCAGTGTGGGTGCCTTCTCCACGTGGTTCCTGGTTTCACTGCAGCTCTGAAGAGAATGTTAGCAAAGAGGTAATCGGGACAGTGAAAACAGTACTCAAAGACAGGGAGAGCAAGCTCTACATTACTCTCTTGGCACTTTGGATGCGGGACATACAGCGAGATGTTTGCTGCTTTTGCGTTTGGTTGTTGGGAGATTTACAGCACAAAGATATCTAGTTGATTTGAAGCAGTTCTGAGAAAGTCTAAACATTATCCCCACTTTTCCCTCCTGGCATTTTCCATGTGGGAGATATAGCACGATGTATATTTGTTTGGAGGACAACTCAAGGGACAGTGTAGGGAGAAAAGCTCCTGGCTCATTGAATGCCGTTTCTGGAGACACTGCGATCAATGAGGGAGATATGTCAAGATGTGTGTTGCTTTTGAGGACGGCTCTCTGGAGAGTCTTAGCAAAGAGGTCACACGGATAATCAGAGCAATTCTCAGAGACACTGAGAACAACCATACAAATCACTTTTGTCCCTTTGCTTGTTTTACGTATAACAAGACGTTTATGGATTTTGAGGAGAACTCCTCAAGGGTGTAGGCACAAAAGTTAGTGGCACACTGAATGCCGTTATTGGAGACACTGAGAAACAAGGCCTACAATTCCCTCCTGGCTCTTTCCATGTTGGAGGTAGAGCAAGAAGATTGTTGGTTGGTTTTGCACCTAGCTCTATGGCGAGAGTAGGCAGAGACATAATTAGGTGACTTGAAGCAGTTCCTATCGAGTCCAAGAACAGTCCCCACCTTTCCCTGCTGGCAGTTTCCATGTGGACATATGTCTTGATATGTGCTTTGCTTTTGAGCACAACTCTCTCTCGAGAGAATGTTAGCAAAGAGGTAACGGGGAGAGTAGAAAGCAGTACTCAAAGACAGGGAGAACAAGATCTACATTTCCCACCTGGCACTTCCCATGTAGGAGATATAGCAGGATGTATACTGGTTTTGAGGACAACTCAATGGACAGTGAAGGGAGAAAAGTTCCTGGCTCATTGAATGCCGTTTCTGGAGACCCTGCGATCAATGTGGGAGATATGTCAACACGTGTGTTGGTTTTGAGGACGGCTCTCTGGAGAGTCTTAGCAAAGAGGTCACACGGATAATCAGAGCAATTCTCAGAGACACTGAGAACAAGATCGACAATTGGCTCTTGGCACTTTCCCTGTAGGAGATACCGCAAGACGTTTCTGTATATTGGGCACAGCGCTCTGCAGGCTGTTAGCAGAGACTTTCCCGGCACAGTGAAACCCTATGTCAGAGACACTGAGAAGAAGCCCCAACGTTCCTTCCAGTCATTTTCAGTGTGGGTGCCTTCTCCACGTGGTTCCTGGTTTCACTGCAGCTCTGAAGAGAATGTTAGCAAAGAGGTAATCGGGACAGTGAAAACAGTACTCAAAGACAGGGAGAGCAAGCTCTACATTACTCTCTTGGCACTTTGGATGCGGGACATACAGCGAGGTGTTTGCTGCTTTTGCGTTTGGCTGTTGGGAGATTTACAGCACAAAGATATCTAGTTGATTTGAAGCAGTTCTGAGAAAGTCTAAACATAATCCCCACTTTTCCCTCCTGGCATTTTCCATGTGGGAGATATAGCACAAGGTATATTTGTTTGGAGGACAACTCAATGGACAGTGTAGGGAGAAAAGTTCCTGGCTCATTGAATGCCGTTTCTGGAGACACTGCGATCAATGAGGGAGATATGTCAAGATGTGTGTTGCTTTTGAGGACGTCTCTCTGGAGAGTCTTAGCAAAGAGGTCACACGGATAATCAGAGCAATTCTCAGAGACACTGAGAACAACCATACAAATCACTTTTGTCCCTTTGCTTGTTTTACGTATAACAAGACGTTTATGGATTTTGAGGAGAACTCCTCAAGGGTGTAGGCACAAAAGTTGGTGGCACACTGAATGCCGTTATTGGAGACACTGAGAAACAAGCCCTACAATTCCCTCCTGGCTCTTTCCATGTTGGAGGTAGAGCAAGAAGATTGTTGGTTGGTTTTGCGCCTAGCTCTATGGCGAGAGTAGGCAGAGACATAATTAGGTGACTTGAAGCAGTTCCTATCGAGTCCAAGAACAGTCCCCACCTTTCCCTGCTGGCAGTTTCCATGTGGACATATGTCTTGAGATGTGCTTTGCTTTTGAGCACAACTCTCTCTCGAGAGAATGTTAGCAAAGAGGTAACGGGGAGAGTAGAAAGCAGTACTCAAAGACAGGGAGAACAAGATCTACATTTCCCACCTGGCACTTCCCATGTAGGAGATATAGCAGGATGTATACTGGTTTTGAGGACAACTCAATGGACAGTGAAGGGAGAAAAGTTCCTGGCTCATTGAATGCCGTTTCTGGAGACACTGCGATCAATGTGGGAGATATGTCAACACGTGTGTTGCTTTTGAGGACGGCTCTCTGGAGAGTCTTAGCAAAGAGGTCACACGGATAATCAGAGCAATTCTCAGAGACACTGAGAACAAGATCGACAATTGGCTCTTGGCACTTTCCCTGTAGGAGATACCGCAAGACGTTTCTGTATATTGGGCACAGCGCTCTGCAGGCTGTTAGCAGAGACTTTCCCGGGACAGTGAAACCCTATGTCAGAGAAACTGAGAAGAAGCCCCAACGTTCCTTCCAGTCATTTTCAGTGTGGGTGCCTTCTCCACGTGGTTCCTGGTTTCACTGCAGCTCTGAAGAGAATGTTAGCAAAGAGGTAATCGGGACAGTGAAAACAGTACTCAAAGACAGGGAGAGCAAGCTCTACATTACTCTCTTGGCACTTTGGATGCGGGACATACAGCGAGATGTTTGCTGCTTTTGCGTTTGGCTGTTGGGAGATTTACAGCACAAAGATATCTAGTTGATTTGAAGCAGTTCTGAGAAAGTCTAAACATAATCCCCACTTTTCCCTCCTGGCATTTTCCATGTGGGAGATATAGCACGAGGTATATTTGTTTGGAGGACAACTCAATGGACAGTGTAGGGAGAAAAGTTCCTGGTTCATTGAATGCCGTTTCTGGAGACACTGCGATCAATGAGGGAGATATGTCAAGATGTGTGTTGGTTTTGAGGACGGCTCTCTGGAGAGTCTTAGCAAAGAGGTCACACGGATAATCAGAGCAATTCTCAGAGACACTGAGAACGACCATACAATTCACTTTTGTCCCTTTGCTTGTTTTACGTATAACAAGACGTTTATGGATTTTGAGGAGAACTCCTCAAGGGTGTAGGCACAAAAGTTGGTGGCACACTGAATGCCGTTATTGGAGACACTGAGAAACAAGCCCTACAATTCCCTCCTGGCTCTTTCCATGTTGGAGGTAGAGCAAGAAGATTGTTGGTTGGTTTTGCGCCTAGCTCTATGGCGAGAGTAGGCAGAGACATAATTAGGTGACTTGAAGCAGTTCCTATCGAGTCCAAGAACAGTCCCCACCTTTCCCTGCTGGCAGTTTCCATGTGGACATATGTCTTGATATGTGCTTTGCTTTTGAGCACAACTCTCTCTCGAGAGAATGTTAGCAAAGAGGTAACAGGGAGAGTAGAAAGCAGTACTCAAAGACAGGGAGAACAAGATCTACATTTCCCACCTGGCACTTCCCATGTAGGAGATATAGCAGGATGTATACTGGTTTTGAGGACAACTCAATGGACAGTGAAGGGAGAAAAGTTCCTGGCTCATTGAATGCCATTTCTGGAGACACTGCGATCAATGTGGGAGATATGTCAACACGTGTGTTGCTTTTGAGGACGGCTCTCTGGAGAGTCTTAGCAAAGAGGTCACACGGATAATCAGAGCAATTCTCAGAGACACTGAGAACAAGATCGACAATTGGCTCTTGGCACTTTCCCTGTAGGAGATACCGCAAGACGTTTCTGTATATTGGGCACAGCGCTCTGCAGGCTGTTAGCAGAGACTTTCCCGGCACAGTGAAACCCTATGTCAGAGACACTGAGAAGAAGCCCCAACGTTCCTTCCAGTCATTTTCAGTGTGGGTGCCTTCTCCACGTGGTTCCTGGTTTCACTGCAGCTCTGAAGAGAATGTTAGCAAAGAGGTAATCGGGACAGTGAAAACAGAACTCAAAGACAGGGAGAGCAAGCTCTACATTACTCTCTTGGCACTTTGGATGCGGGACATACAGCGAGATGTTTGCTGCTTTTGCGTTTGGTTGTTGGGAGATTTACAGCACAAAGATATCTAGTTGATTTGAAGCAGTTCTGAGAAAGTCTAAACATTATCCCCACTTTTCCCTCCTGGCATTTTCCATGTGGGAGATATAGCACGATGTATATTTGTTTGGAGGACAACTCAAGGGACAGTGTAGGGAGAAAAGTTCCTGGCTCACTGAATGCCGTTTCTGGAGACACTGCGATCAATGAGGGAGATATGTCAAGATGTGTGTTGGTTTTGAGGACGGCTCTCTGGAGAGTCTTAGCAAAGAGGTCACATGGATAATCAGAGCAATTCTCAGAGACACTGAGAACAACCATACAATTCACTTTTGGCCCTTTGCTTGTTTTACGTATAACAAGACGTTTATGGATTTTGAGGAGAACTCCTCAAGGGTGTAGGCACAAAAGTTGGTGGCACACTGAATGCCGTTATTGGAGACACTGAGAAACAAGCCCTACAATTCCCTCCTGGCTCTTTCCATGTTGGAGGTAGAGCAAGAAGATTGTTGGTTGGTTTTGCGCCTAGCTCTATGGCGAGAGTAGGCAGAGACATAATTAGGTGACTTGAAGCAGTTCCTATCGAGTCCAAGAACAGTCCCCACCTTTCCCTGCTGGCAGTTTCCATGTGGACATATGTCTTGATATGTGCTTTGCTTTTGAGCACAACTCTCTCTCGAGAGAATGTTAGCAAAGAGGTAACGGGGAGAGTAGAAAGCAGTACTCAAAGACAGGGAGAACAAGATCTACATTTCCCACCTGGCACTTCCCATGTAGGAGATATAGCAGGATGTATACTGGTTTTGAGGACAACTCAATGGACAGTGAAGGGAGAAAAGTTCCTGGCTCATTGAATGCCGTTTCTGGAGACCCTGCGATCAATGTGGGAGATATGTCAACACGTGTGTTGCTTTTGAGGACGGCTCTCTGGAGAGTCTTAGCAAAGAGGTCACACGGATAATCAGAGCAATTCTCAGAGACACTGAGAACAAGATCGACAATTGGCTCTTGGCACTTTCCCTGTAGGAGATACCGCAAGACGTTTCTGTATATTGGGCACAGCACTCTGCAGGCTGTTAGCAGAGACTTTCCCGGGACAGTGAAACCCTATGTCAGAGACACTGAGAAGAAGCCCCAACGTTCCTTCCAGTCATTTTCAGTGTGGGTGCCTTCTCCACGTGGTTCCTGGTTTCACTGCAGCTCTGAAGAGAATGTTAGCAAAGAGGTAATCGGGACAGTGAAAACAGTACTCAAAGACAGGGAGAGCAAGCTCTACATTACTCTCTTGGCACTTTGGATGCGGGACATACAGCGAGATGTTTGCTGCTTTTGCGTTTGGCTGTTGGGAGATTTACAGCACAAAGATATCTAGTTGATTTGAAGCAGTTCTGAGAAAGTCTAAACATAATCCCCACTTTTCCCTCCTGGCATTTTCCATGTGGGAGATATAGCACGAGGTATATTTGTTTGGAGGACAACTCAATGGACAGTGTAGGGAGAAAAGTTCCTGGTTCATTGAATGCCGTTTCTGGAGACACTGCGATCAATGAGGGAGATATGTCAAGATGTGTGTTGGTTTTGAGGACGGCTCTCTGGAGAGTCTTAGCAAAGAGGTCACACGGATAATCAGAGCAATTCTCAGAGACACTGAGAACGACCATACAATTCACTTTTGTCCCTTTGCTTGTTTTACGTATAACAAGACGTTTATGGATTTTGAGGAGAACTCCTCAAGGGTGTAGGCACAAAAGTTGGTGGCACACTGAATGCCGTTATTGGAGACACTGAGAAACAAGCCCTACAATTCCCTCCTGGCTCTTTCCATGTTGGAGGTAGAGCAAGAAGATTGTTGGTTGGTTTTGCGCCTAGCTCTATGGCGAGAGTAGGCAGAGACATAATTAGGTGACTTGAAGCAGTTCCTATCGAGTCCAAGAACAGTCCCCACCTTTCCCTGCTGGCAGTTTCCATGTGGACATATGTCTTGATATGTGCTTTGCTTTTGAGCACAACTCTCTCTCGAGAGAATGTTAGCAAAGAGGTAACAGGGAGAGTAGAAAGCAGTACTCAAAGACAGGGAGAACAAGATCTACATTTCCCACCTGGCACTTCCCATGTAGGAGATATAGCAGGATGTATACTGGTTTTGAGGACAACTCAATGGACAGTGAAGGGAGAAAAGTTCCTGGCTCATTGAATGCCATTTCTGGAGACACTGCGATCAATGTGGGAGATATGTCAACACGTGTGTTGCTTTTGAGGACGGCTCTCTGGAGAGTCTTAGCAAAGAGGTCACACGGATAATCAGAGCAATTCTCAGAGACACTGAGAACAAGATCGACAATTGGCTCTTGGCACTTTCCCTGTAGGAGATACCGCAAGACGTTTCTGTATATTGGGCACAGCGCTCTGCAGGCTGTTAGCAGAGACTTTCCCGGGACAGTGAAACCCTATGTCAGAGACACTGAGAAGAAGCCCCAACGTTCCTTCCAGTCATTTTCAGTGTGGGTGCCTTCTCCACGTGGTTCCTGGTTTCACTGCAGCTCTGAAGAGAATGTTAGCAAAGAGGTAATCGGGACAGTGAAAACAGAACTCAAAGACAGGGAGAGCAAGCTCTACATTACTCTCTTGGCACTTTGGATGCGGGACATACAGCGAGATGTTTGCTGCTTTTGCGTTTGGTTGTTGGGAGATTTACAGCACAAAGATATCTAGTTGATTTGAAGCAGTTCTGAGAAAGTCTAAACATAATCCCCACTTTTCCCTCCTGGCATTTTCCATGTGGGAGATATAGCACGATGTATATTTGTTTGGAGGACAACTCAAGGGACAGTGTAGGGAGAAAAGTTCCTGGCTCACTGAATGCCGTTTCTGGAGACACTGCGATCAATGAGGGAGATATGTCAAGATGTGTGTTGGTTTTGAGGACGGCTCTCTGGAGAGTCTTAGCAAAGAGGTCACATGGATAATCAGAGCAATTCTCAGAGACACTGAGAACAACCATACAATTCACTTTTGGCCCTTTGCTTGTTTTACGTATAACAAGACGTTTATGGATTTTGAGGAGAACTCCTCAAGGGTGTAGGCACAAAAGTTGGTGGCACACTGAATGCCGTTATTGGAGACACTGAGAAACAAGCCCTACAATTCCCTCCTGGCTCTTTCCATGTTGGAGGTAGAGCAAGAAGATTGTTGGTTGGTTTTGCGCCTAGCTCTATGGCGAGAGTAGGCAGAGACATAATTAGGTGACTTGAAGCAGTTCCTATCGAGTCCAAGAACAGTCCCCACCTTTCCCTGCTGGCAGTTTCCATGTGGACATATGTCTTGATATGTGCTTTGCTTTTGAGCACAACTCTCTCTCGAGAGAATGTTAGCAAAGAGGTAACGGGGAGAGTAGAAAGCAGTACTCAAAGACAGGGAGAACAAGATCTACATTTCCCACCTGGCACTTCCCATGTAGGAGATATAGCAGGATGTATACTGGTTTTGAGGACAACTCAATGGACAGTGAAGGGAGAAAAGTTCCTGGCTCATTGAATGCCGTTTCTGGAGACCCTGCGATCAATGTGGGAGATATGTCAACACGTGTGTTGCTTTTGAGGACGGCTCTCTGGAGAGTCTTAGCAAAGAGGTCACACGGATAATCAGAGCAATTCTCAGAGACACTGAGAACAAGATCGACAATTGGCTCTTGGCACTTTCCCTGTAGGAGATACCGCAAGACGTTTCTGTATATTGGGCACAGCACTCTGCAGGCTGTTAGCAGAGACTTTCCCGGGACAGTGAAACCCTATGTCAGAGACACTGAGAAGAAGCCCCAACGTTCCTTCCAGTCATTTTCAGTGTGGGTGCCTTCTCCACGTGGTTCCTGGTTTCACTGCAGCTCTGAAGAGAATGTTAGCAAAGAGGTAATCGGGACAGTGAAAACAGTACTCAAAGACAGGGAGAGCAAGCTCTACATTACTCTCTTGGCACTTTGGATGCGGGACATACAGCGAGATGTTTGCTGCTTTTGCGTTTGGCTGTTGGGAGATTTACAGCACAAAGATATCTAGTTGATTTGAAGCAGTTCTGAGAAAGTCTAAACATAATCCCCACTTTTCCCTCCTGGCATTTTCCATGTGGGAGATATAGCACGAGGTATATTTGTTTGGAGGACAACTCAATGGACAGTGTAGGGAGAAAAGTTCCTGGTTCATTGAATGCCGTTTCTGGAGACACTGCGATCAATGAGGGAGATATGTCAAGATGTGTGTTGGTTTTGAGGACGGCTCTCTGGAGAGTCTTAGCAAAGAGGTCACACGGATAATCAGAGCAATTCTCAGAGACACTGAGAACGACCATACAATTCACTTTTGTCCCTTTGCTTGTTTTACGTATAACAAGACGTTTATGGATTTTGAGGAGAACTCCTCAAGGGTGTAGGCACAAAAGTTGGTGGCACACTGAATGCCGTTATTGGAGACACTGAGAAACAAGCCCTACAATTCCCTCCTGGCTCTTTCCATGTTGGAGGTAGAGCAAGAAGATTGTTGGTTGGTTTTGCGCCTAGCTCTATGGCGAGAGTAGGCAGAGACATAATTAGGTGACTTGAAGCAGTTCCTATCGAGTCCAAGAACAGTCCCCACCTTTCCCTGCTGGCAGTTTCCATGTGGACATATGTCTTGATATGTGCTTTGCTTTTGAGCACAACTCTCTCTCGAGAGAATGTTAGCAAAGAGGTAACAGGGAGAGTAGAAAGCAGTACTCAAAGACAGGGAGAACAAGATCTACATTTCCCACCTGGCACTTCCCATGTAGGAGATATAGCAGGATGTATACTGGTTTTGAGGACAACGCAATGGACAGTGAAGGGAGAAAAGTTCCTGGCTCATTGAATGCCATTTCTGGAGACACTGCGATCAATGTGGGAGATATGTCAACACGTGTGTTGCTTTTGAGGACGGCTCTCTGGAGAGTCTTAGCAAAGAGGTCACACGGATAATCAGAGCAATTCTCAGAGACACTGAGAACAAGATCGACAATTGGCTCTTGGCACTTTCCCTGTAGGAGATACCGCAAGACGTTTCTGTATATTGGGCACAGCGCTCTGCAGGCTGTTAGCAGAGACTTTCCCGGGACAGTGAAACCCTATGTCAGAGACACTGAGAAGAAGCCCCAACGTTCCTTCCAGTCATTTTCAGTGTGGGTGCCTTCTCCACGTGGTTCCTGGTTTCACTGCAGCTCTGAAGAGAATGTTAGCAAAGAGGTAATCGGGACAGTGAAAACAGAACTCAAAGACAGGGAGAGCAAGCTCTACATTACTCTCTTGGCACTTTGGATGCGGGACATACAGCGAGATGTTTGCTGCTTTTGCGTTTGGTTGTTGGGAGATTTACAGCACAAAGATATCTAGTTGATTTGAAGCAGTTCTGAGAAAGTCTAAACATAATCCCCACTTTTCCCTCCTGGCATTTTCCATGTGGGAGATATAGCACGATGTATATTTGTTTGGAGGACAACTCAAGGGACAGTGTAGGGAGAAAAGTTCCTGGCTCACTGAATGCCGTTTCTGGAGACACTGCGATCAATGAGGGAGATATGTCAAGATGTGTGTTGCTTTTGAGGACGGCTCTCTGGAGAGTCTTAGCAAAGAGGTCACATGGATAATCAGAGCAATTCTCAGAGACACTGAGAACAACCATACAATTCACTTTTGGCCCTTTGCTTGTTTTACGTATAACAAGACGTTTATGGATTTTGAGGAGAACTCCTCAAGGGTGTAGGCACAAAAGTTGGTGGCACACTGAATGCCGTTATTGGAGACACTGAGAAACAAGCCCTACAATTCCCTCCTGGCTCTTTCCATGTTGGAGGTAGAGCAAGAAGATTGTTGGTTGGTTTTGCGCCTAGCTCTATGGCGAGAGTAGGCAGAGACATAATTAGGTGACTTGAAGCAGTTCCTATCGAGTCCAAGAACAGTCCCCACCTTTCCCTGCTGGCAGTTTCCATGTGGACATATGTCTTGATATGTGCTTTGCTTTTGAGCACAACTCTCTCTCGAGAGAATGTTAGCAAAGAGGTAACGGGGAGAGTAGAAAGCAGTACTCAAAGACAGGGAGAACAAGATCTACATTTCCCACCTGGCACTTCCCATGTAGGAGATATAGCAGGATGTATACTGGTTTTGAGGACAACTCAATGGACAGTGAAGGGAGAAAAGTTCCTGGCTCATTGAATGCCGTTTCTGGAGACACTGCGATCAATGTGGGAGATATGTCAACACGTGTGTTGCTTTTGAGGACGGCTCTCTGGAGAGTCTTAGCAAAGAGGTCACACGGATAATCAGAGCAATTCTCAGAGACACTGAGAACAAGATCGACAATTGGCTCTTGGCACTTTCCCTGTAGGAGATACCGCAAGACGTTTCTGTATATTGGGCACAGCACTCTGCAGGCTGTTAGCAGAGACTTTCCCGGGACAGTGAAACCCTATGTCAGAGACACTGAGAAGAAGCCCCAACGTTCCTTCCAGTCATTTTCAGTGTGGGTGCCTTCTCCACGTGGTTCCTGGTTTCACTGCAGCTCTGAAGAGAATGTTAGCAAAGAGGTAATGGGGACAGTGAAAACAGTACTCAAAGACAGGGAGAGCAAGCTCTACATTACTCTCTTGGCACTTTGGATGCGGGACATACAGCGAGATGTTTGCTGCTTTTGCGTTTGGCTGTTGGGAGATTTACAGCACAAAGATATCTAGTTGATTTGAAGCAGTTCTGAGAAAGTCTAAACATAATCCCCACTTTTCCCTCCTGGCATTTTCCATGTGGGAGATATAGCACGAGGTATATTTGTTTGGAGGACAACTCAATGGACAGTGTAGGGAGAAAAGTTCCTGGTTCATTGAATGCCGTTTCTGGAGACACTGCGATCAATGAGGGAGATATGTCAAGATGTGTGTTGGTTTTGAGGACGGCTCTCTGGAGAGTCTTAGCAAAGAGGTCACACGGATAATCAGAGCAATTCTCAGAGACACTGAGAACGACCATACAATTCACTTTTGTCCCTTTGCTTGTTTTACGTATAACAAGACGTTTATGGATTTTGAGGAGAACTCCTCAAGGGTGTAGGCACAAAAGTTGGTGGCACACTGAATGCCGTTATTGGAGACACTGAGAAACAAGCCCTACAATTCCCTCCTGGCTCTTTCCATGTTGGAGGTAGAGCAAGAAGATTGTTGGTTGGTTTTGCGCCTAGCTCTATGGCGAGAGTAGGCAGAGACATAATTAGGTGACTTGAAGCAGTTCCTATCGAGTCCAAGAACAGTCCCCACCTTTCCCTGCTGGCAGTTTCCATGTGGACATATGTCTTGATATGTGCTTTGCTTTTGAGCACAACTCTCTCTCGAGAGAATGTTAGCAAAGAGGTAACAGGGAGAGTAGAAAGCAGTACTCAAAGACAGGGAGAACAAGATCTACATTTCCCACCTGGCACTTCCCATGTAGGAGATATAGCAGGATGTATACTGGTTTTGAGGACAACTCAATGGACAGTGAAGGGAGAAAAGTTCCTGGCTCATTGAATGCCATTTCTGGAGACACTGCGATCAATGTGGGAGATATGTCAACACGTGTGTTGCTTTTGAGGACGGCTCTCTGGAGAGTCTTAGCAAAGAGGTCACACGGATAATCAGAGCAATTCTCAGAGACACTGAGAACAAGATCGACAATTGGCTCTTGGCACTTTCCCTGTAGGAGATACCGCAAGACGTTTCTGTATATTGGGCACAGCGCTCTGCAGGCTGTTAGCAGAGACTTTCCCGGCACAGTGAAACCCTATGTCAGAGACACTGAGAAGAAGCCCCAACGTTCCTTCCAGTCATTTTCAGTGTGGGTGCCTTCTCCACGTGGTTCCTGGTTTCACTGCAGCTCTGAAGAGAATGTTAGCAAAGAGGTAATGGGGACAGTGAAAACAGAACTCAAAGACAGGGAGAGCAAGCTCTACATTACTCTCTTGGCACTTTGGATGCGGGACATACAGCGAGATGTTTGCTGCTTTTGCGTTTGGTTGTTGGGAGATTTACAGCACAAAGATATCTAGTTGATTTGAAGCAGTTCTGAGAAAGTCTAAACATAATCCCCACTTTTCCCTCCAGGCATTTTCCATGTGGGAGATATAGCACGATGTATATTTGTTTGGAGGACAACTCAAGGGACAGTGTAGGGAGAAAAGTTCCTGGCTCACTGAATGCCGTTTCTGGAGACACTGCGATCAATGAGGGAGATATGTCAAGATGTGTGTTGGTTTTGAGGACGGCTCTCTGGAGAGTCTTAGCAAAGAGGTCACACGGATAATCAGAGCAATTCTCAGAGACACTGAGAACGACCATACAATTCACTTTTGGCCCTTTGCTTGTTTTACGTATAACAAGACGTTTATGGATTTTGAGGAGAACTCCTCAAGGGTGTAGGCACAAAAGTTGGTGGCACACTGAATGCCGTTATTGGAGACACTGAGAAACAAGCCCTACAATTCCCTCCTGGCTCTTTCCATGTTGGAGGTAGAGCAAGAAGATTGTTGGTTGGTTTTGCGCCTAGCTCTATGGCGAGAGTAGGCAGAGACATAATTAGGTGACTTGAAGCAGTTCCTATCGAGTCCAAGAACAGTCCCCACCTTTCCCTGCTGGCAGTTTCCATGTGGACATATGTCTTGATATGTGCTTTGCTTTTGAGCACAACTCTCTCTCGAGAGAATGTTAGCAAAGAGGTAACGGGGAGAGTAGAAAGCAGTACTCAAAGACAGGGAGAACAAGATCTACATTTCCCACCTGGCACTTCCCATGTAGGAGATATAGCAGGATGTATACTGGTTTTGAGGACAACTCAATGGACAGTGAAGGGAGAAAAGTTCCTGGCTCATTGAATGCCGTTTCTGGAGACCCTGCGATCAATGTGGGAGATATGTCAACACGTGTGTTGCTTTTGAGGACGGCTCTCTGGAGAGTCTTAGCAAAGAGGTCACACGGATAATCAGAGCAATTCTCAGAGACACTGAGAACAAGATCGACAATTGGCTCTTGGCACTTTCCCTGTAGGAGATACCGCAAGACGTTTCTGTATATTGGGCACAGCACTCTGCAGGCTGTTAGCAGAGACTTTCCCGGGACAGTGAAACCCTATGTCAGAGACACTGAGAAGAAGCCCCAACGTTCCTTCCAGTCATTTTCAGTGTGGGTGCCTTCTCCACGTGGTTCCTGGTTTCACTGCAGCTCTGAAGAGAATGTTAGCAAAGAGGTAATCGGGACAGTGAAAACAGTACTCAAAGACAGGGAGAGCAAGCTCTACATTACTCTCTTGGCACTTTGGATGCGGGACATACAGCGAGATGTTTGCTGCTTTTGCGTTTGGCTGTTGGGAGATTTACAGCACAAAGATATCTAGTTGATTTGAAGCAGTTCTGAGAAAGTCTAAACATAATCCCCACTTTTCCCTCCTGGCATTTTCCATGTGGGAGATATAGCACGAGGTATATTTGTTTGGAGGACAACTCAATGGACAGTGTAGGGAGAAAAGTTCCTGGCTCATTGAATGCCGTTTCTGGAGACACTGCGATCAATGAGGGAGATATGTCAAGATGTGTGTTGGTTTTGAGGACGGCTCTCTGGAGAGTCTTAGCAAAGAGGTCACACGGATAATCAGAGCAATTCTCAGAGACACTGAGAACGACCATACAATTCACTTTTGTCCCTTTGCTTGTTTTACGTATAACAAGACGTTTATGGATTTTGAGGAGAACTCCTCAAGGGTGTAGGCACAAAAGTTGGTGGCACACTGAATGCCGTTATTGGAGACACTGAGAAACAAGCCCTACAATTCCCTCCTGGCTCTTTCCATGTTGGAGGTAGAGCAAGAAGATTGTTGGTTGGTTTTGCGCCTAGCTCTATGGCGAGAGTAGGCAGAGACATAATTAGGTGACTTGAAGCAGTTCCTATCGAGTCCAAGAACAGTCCCCACCTTTCCCTGCTGGCAGTTTCCATGTGGACATATGTCTTGAGATGTGCTTTGCTTTTGAGCACAACTCTCTCTCGAGAGAATGTTAGCAAAGAGGTAACGGGGAGAGTAGAAAGCAGTACTCAAAGACAGGGAGAACAAGATCTACATTTCCCACCTGGCACTTCCCATGTAGGAGATATAGCAGGATGTATACTGGTTTTGAGGACAACTCAATGGACAGTGAAGGGAGAAAAGTTCCTGGCTCATTGAATGCCGTTTCTGGAGACCCTGCGATCAATGTGGGAGATATGTCAACACGTGTGTTGGTTTTGAGGACGGCTCTCTGGAGAGTCTTAGCAAAGAGGTCACACGGATAATCAGAGCAATTCTCAGAGACACTGAGACCAAGCTCCACAATTGGCTCTTGGCACTTTCCCTGTAGGAGATACCGCAAGACGTTTCTGTATATTGGGCACAGCGCTCTGCAGGCTGTTAGCAGAGACTTTCCCGGGACAGTGAAACCCTATGTCAGAGACACTGAGAAGAAGCCCCAACGTTCCTTCCAGTCATTTTCAGTGTGGGTGCCTTCTCCACGTGGTTCCTGGTTTCACTGCAGCTCTGAAGAGAATGTTAGCAAAGAGGTAATGGGGACAGTGAAAACAGTACTCAAAGACAGGGAGAGCAAGCTCTACATTACTCTCTTGGCACTTTGGATGCGGGACATACAGCGAGATGTTTGCTGCTTTTGCGTTTGGTTGTTGGGAGATTTACAGCACAAAGATATCTAGTTGATTTGAAGCAGTTCTGAGAAAGTCTAAACATTATCCCCACTTTTCCCTCCTGGCATTTTCCATGTGGGAGATATAGCACGAGGTATATTTGTTTGGAGGACAACTCAATGGACAGTGTAGGGAGAAAAGTTCCTGGCTCATTGAATGCCGTTTCTGGAGACACTGCGATCAATGAGGGAGATATGTCAGGATGTGTGTTGGTTTTGAGGACGGCTCTCTGGAGAGTCTTAGCAAAGAGGTCACACGGATAATCAGAGCAATTCTCAGAGACACTGAGAACGACCATACAAATCACTTTTGTCCCTTTGCTTGTTTTACGTATAACAAGACGTTTATGGATTTTGAGGAAAACTCCTCAAGGGTGTAGGCACAAAAGTTGGTGGCACACTGAATGCCGTTATTGGAGACACTGAGAAACAAGCCCTACAATTCCCTCCTGGCTCTTTCCATGTTGGAGGTAGAGCAAGAAGATTGTTGGTTGGTTTTGCGCCTAGCTCTATGGCGAGAGTAGGCAGAGACGTAATTAGGTGACTTGAAGCAGTTCCTATCGAGTCCAAGAACAGTCCCCACCTTTCCCTGCTGGCAGTTTCCATGTGGACATATGTCTTGATATGTGCTTTGCTTTTGAGCACAACTCTCTCTCGAGAGAATGTTAGCAAAGAGGTAACGGGGAGAGTAGAAAGCAGTACTCAAAGACAGGGAGAACAAGATCTACATTTCCCACCTGGCACTTCCCATGTAGGAGATATAGCAGGATGTATACTGGTTTTGAGGACAACTCAATGGACAGTGAAGGGAGAAAAGTTCCTGGCTCATTGAATGCCGTTTCTGGAGACCCTGCGATCAATGTGGGAGATATGTCAACACGTGTGTTGGTTTTGAGGACGGCTCTCTGGAGAGTCTTAGCAAAGAGGTCACACGGATAATCAGAGCAATTCTCAGAGACACTGAGAACAAGATCGACAATTGGCTCTTGGCACTTTCCCTGTAGGAGATACCGCAAGACGTTTCTGTATATTGGGCACAGCGCTCTGCAGGCTGTTAGCAGAGACTTTCCCGGGACAGTGAAACCCTATGTCAGAGACACCGAGAAGAAGCCCCAACGTTCCTTCCAGTCATTTTCAGTGTGGGTGCCTTCTCCACGTGGTTCCTGGTTTCACTGCAGCTCTGAAGAGAATGTTAGCAAAGAGGTAATGGGGACAGTGAAAACAGAACTCAAAGACAGGGAGAGCAAGCTCTACATTACTCTCTTGGCACTTTGGATGCGGGACATACAGCGAGATGTTTGCTGCTTTTGCGTTTGGTTGTTGGGAGATTTACAGCACAAAGATATCTAGTTGATTTGAAGCAGTTCTGAGAAAGTCTAAACATAATCCCCACTTTTCCCTCCTGGCATTTTCCATGTGGGAGATATAGCACGAGGTATATTTGTTTGGAGGACAACTCAATGGACAGTGTAGGGAGAAAAGTTCCTGGCTCATTGAATGCCGTTTCTGGAGACACTGCGATCAATGAGGGAGATATGTCAAGATGTGTGTTGCTTTTGAGGACGGCTCTCTGGAGAGTCTTAGCAAAGAGGTCACACGGATAATCAGAGCAATTCTCAGAGACACTGAGAACGACCATACAAATCACTTTTGTCCCTTTGCTTGTTTTACGTATAACAAGACGTTTATGGATTTTGAGGAGAACTCCTCAAGGGTGTAGGCACAAAAGTTGGTGGCACACTGAATGCCGTTATTGGAGACACTGAGAAACAAGCCCTACAATTCCCTCCTGGCTCTTTCCATGTTGGAGGTAGAGCAAGAAGATTGTTGGTTGGTTTTGCGCCTAGCTCTATGGCGAGAGTAGGCAGAGACATAATTAGGTGACTTGAAGCAGTTCCTATCGAGTCCAAGAACAGTCCCCACCTTTCCCTGCTGGCAGTTTCCATGTGGACATATGTCTTGATATGTGCTTTGCTTTTGAGCACAACTCTCTCTCGAGAGAATGTTAGCAAAGAGGTAACGGGGAGAGTAGAAAGCAGTACTCAAACACAGGGAGAACAAGATCTACATTTCCCACCTGGCACTTCCCATGTAGGAGATATAGCAGGATGTATACTGGTTTTGAGGACAACTCAATGGACAGTGAAGGGAGAAAAGTTCCTGGCTCATTGAATGCCGTTTCTGGAGACACTGCGATCAATGAGGGAGATATGTCAAGATGTGTGTTGCTTTTGAGGACGGCTCTCTGGAGAGTCTTAGCAAAGAGGTCACACGGATAATCAGAGCAATTCTCAGAGACACTGAGAACAACCATACAAATCACTTTTGTCCCTTTGCTTGTTTTACGTATAACAAGACGTTTATGGATTTTGAGGAGAACTCCTCAAGGGTGTAGGCACAAAAGTTGGTGGCACACTGAATGCCGTTATTGGAGACACTGAGAAACAAGGCCTACAATTCCCTCCTGGCTCTTTCCATGTTGGAGGTAGAGCAAGAAGATTGTTGGTTGGTTTTGCGCCTAGCTCTATGGCGAGAGTAGGCAGAGACATAATTAGGTGACTTGAAGCAGTTCCTATCGAGTCCAAGAACAGTCCCCACCTTTCCCTGCTGGCAGTTTCCATGTGGACATATGTCTTGATATGTGCTTTGCTTTTGAGCACAACTCTCTCTCGAGAGAATGTTAGCAAAGAGGTAACGGGGAGAGTAGAAAGCAGTACTCAAAGACAGGGAGAACAAGATCTACATTTCCCACCTGGCACTTCCCATGTAGGAGATATAGCAGGATGTATACTGGTTTTGAGGACAACTCAATGGACAGTGAAGGGAGAAAAGTTCCTGGCTCATTGAATGCCGTTTCTGGAGACACTGCGATCAATGAGGGAGATATGTCAAGATGTGTGTTGCTTTTGAAGACGTCTCTCTGGAGAGTCTTAGCAAAGAGGTCACACGGATAATCAGAGCAATTCTCAGAGACACTGAGACCAAGCTCCACAATTGGCTCTTGGCACTTTCCCTGTAGGAGATACCGCAAGACGTTTCTGTATATTGGGCACAGCGCTCTGCAGGCTGTTAGCAGAGACTTTCCCGGCACAGTGAAACCCTATGTCAGAGACACTGAGAAGAAGCCCCAACGTTCCTTCCAGTCATTTTCAGTGTGGGTGCCTTCTCCACGTGGTTCCTGGTTTCACTGCAGCTCTGAAGAGAATGTTAGCAAAGAGGTAATGGGGACAGTGAAAACAGTACTCAAAGACAGGGAGAGCAAGCTCTACATTACTCTCTTGGCACTTTGGATGCGGGACATACAGCGAGATGTTTGCTGCTTTTGCGTTTGGTTGTTGGGAGATTTACAGCACAAAGATATCTAGTTGATTTGACGCACTTCTGAGAAAGTCTAAACATAATCCCCACTTTTCCCTCCTGGCATTTTCCATGTGGGAGATATAGCACGATGTATATTTGTTTGGAGGACAACTCAAGGGACAGTGTAGGGAGAAAAGTTCCTGGCTCACTGAATGCCGTTTCTGGAGACACTGCGATCAATGAGGGAGATATGTCAAGATGTGTGTTGCTTTTGAGGACGGCTCTCTGGAGAGTCTTAGCAAAGAGGTCACATGGATAATCAGAGCAATTCTCAGAGACACTGAGAACAACCATACAATTCACTTTTGGCCCTTTGCTTGTTTTACGTATAACAAGACGTTTATGGATTTTGAGGAGAACTCCTCAAGGGTGTAGGCACAAAAGTTGGTGGCACACTGAATGCCGTTATTGGAGACACTGAGAAACAAGCCCTACAATTCCCTCCTGGCTCTTTCCATGTTGGAGGTAGAGCAAGAAGATTGTTGGTTGGTTTTGCGCCTAGCTCTATGGCGAGAGTAGGCAGAGACATAATTAGGTGACTTGAAGCAGTTCCTATCGAGTCCAAGAACAGTCCCCACCTTTCCCTGCTGGCAGTTTCCATGTGGACATATGTCTTGATATGTGCTTTGCTTTTGAGCACAACTCTCTCTCGAGAGAATGTTAGCAAAGAGGTAACGGGGAGAGTAGAAAGCAGTACTCAAAGACAGGGAGAACAAGATCTACATTTCCCACCTGGCACTTCCCATGTAGGAGATATAGCAGGATGTATACTGGTTTTGAGGACAACTCAATGGACAGTGAAGGGAGAAAAGTTCCTGGCTCATTGAATGCCGTTTCTGGAGACCCTGCGATCAATGTGGGAGATATGTCAACACGTGTGTTGCTTTTGAGGACGGCTCTCTGGAGAGTCTTAGCAAAGAGGTCACACGGATAATCAGAGCAATTCTCAGAGACACTGAGAACAAGATCGACAATTGGCTCTTGGCACTTTCCCTGTAGGAGATACCGCAAGACGTTTCTGTATATTGGGCACAGCACTCTGCAGGCTGTTAGCAGAGACTTTCCCGGGACAGTGAAACCCTATGTCAGAGACACTGAGAAGAAGCCCCAACGTTCCTTCCAGTCATTTTCAGTGTGGGTGCCTTCTCCACGTGGTTCCTGGTTTCACTGCAGCTCTGAAGAGAATGTTAGCAAAGAGGTAATCGGGACAGTGAAAACAGTACTCAAAGACAGGGAGAGCAAGCTCTACATTACTCTCTTGGCACTTTGGATGCGGGACATACAGCGAGATGTTTGCTGCTTTTGCGTTTGGCTGTTGGGAGATTTACAGCACAAAGATATCTAGTTGATTTGAAGCAGTTCTGAGAAAGTCTAAACATAATCCCCACTTTTCCCTCCTGGCATTTTCCATGTGGGAGATATAGCACGAGGTATATTTGTTTGGAGGACAACTCAATGGACAGTGTAGGGAGAAAAGTTCCTGGTTCATTGAATGCCGTTTCTGGAGACACTGCGATCAATGAGGGAGATATGTCAAGATGTGTGTTGGTTTTGAGGACGGCTCTCTGGAGAGTCTTAGCAAAGAGGTCACACGGATAATCAGAGCAATTCTCAGAGACACTGAGAACGACCATACAATTCACTTTTGTCCCTTTGCTTGTTTTACGTATAACAAGACGTTTATGGATTTTGAGGAGAACTCCTCAAGGGTGTAGGCACAAAAGTTGGTGGCACACTGAATGCCGTTATTGGAGACACTGAGAAACAAGCCCTACAATTCCCTCCTGGCTCTTTCCATGTTGGAGGTAGAGCAAGAAGATTGTTGGTTGGTTTTGCGCCTAGCTCTATGGCGAGAGTAGGCAGAGACATAATTAGGTGACTTGAAGCAGTTCCTATCGAGTCCAAGAACAGTCCCCACCTTTCCCTGCTGGCAGTTTCCATGTGGACATATGTCTTGATATGTGCTTTGCTTTTGAGCACAACTCTCTCTCGAGAGAATGTTAGCAAAGAGGTAACAGGGAGAGTAGAAAGCAGTACTCAAAGACAGGGAGAACAAGATCTACATTTCCCACCTGGCACTTCCCATGTAGGAGATATAGCAGGATGTATACTGGTTTTGAGGACAACTCAATGGACAGTGAAGGGAGAAAAGTTCCTGGCTCATTGAATGCCATTTCTGGAGACACTGCGATCAATGTGGGAGATATGTCAACACGTGTGTTGCTTTTGAGGACGGCTCTCTGGAGAGTCTTAGCAAAGAGGTCACACGGATAATCAGAGCAATTCTCAGAGACACTGAGAACAAGATCGACAATTGGCTCTTGGCACTTTCCCTGTAGGAGATACCGCAAGACGTTTCTGTATATTGGGCACAGCGCTCTGCAGGCTGTTAGCAGAGACTTTCCCGGCACAGTGAAACCCTATGTCAGAGACACTGAGAAGAAGCCCCAACGTTCCTTCCAGTCATTTTCAGTGTGGGTGCCTTCTCCACGTGGTTCCTGGTTTCACTGCAGCTCTGAAGAGAATGTTAGCAAAGAGGTAATCGGGACAGTGAAAACAGAACTCAAAGACAGGGAGAGCAAGCTCTACATTACTCTCTTGGCACTTTGGATGCGGGACATACAGCGAGATGTTTGCTGCTTTTGCGTTTGGTTGTTGGGAGATTTACAGCACAAAGATATCTAGTTGATTTGAAGCAGTTCTGAGAAAGTCTAAACATAATCCCCACTTTTCCCTCCAGGCATTTTCCATGTGGGAGATATAGCACGATGTATATTTGTTTGGAGGACAACTCAAGGGACAGTGTAGGGAGAAAAGTTCCTGGCTCACTGAATGCCGTTTCTGGAGACACTGCGATCAATGAGGGAGATATGTCAAGATGTGTGTTGGTTTTGAGGACGGCTCTCTGGAGAGTCTTAGCAAAGAGGTCACACGGATAATCAGAGCAATTCTCAGAGACACTGAGAACGACCATACAATTCACTTTTGGCCCTTTGCTTGTTTTACGTATAACAAGACGTTTATGGATTTTGAGGAGAACTCCTCAAGGGTGTAGGCACAAAAGTTGGTGGCACACTGAATGCCGTTATTGGAGACACTGAGAAACAAGCCCTACAATTCCCTCCTGGCTCTTTCCATGTTGGAGGTAGAGCAAGAAGATTGTTGGTTGGTTTTGCGCCTAGCTCTATGGCGAGAGTAGGCAGAGACATAATTAGGTGACTTGAAGCAGTTCCTATCGAGTCCAAGAACAGTCCCCACCTTTCCCTGCTGGCAGTTTCCATGTGGACATATGTCTTGATATGTGCTTTGCTTTTGAGCACAACTCTCTCTCGAGAGAATGTTAGCAAAGAGGTAACGGGGAGAGTAGAAAGCAGTACTCAAAGACAGGGAGAACAAGATCTACATTTCCCACCTGGCACTTCCCATGTAGGAGATATAGCAGGATGTATACTGGTTTTGAGGACAACTCAATGGACAGTGAAGGGAGAAAAGTTCCTGGCTCATTGAATGCCGTTTCTGGAGACCCTGCGATCAATGTGGGAGATATGTCAACACGTGTGTTGCTTTTGAGGACGGCTCTCTGGAGAGTCTTAGCAAAGAGGTCACACGGATAATCAGAGCAATTCTCAGAGACACTGAGAACAAGATCGACAATTGGCTCTTGGCACTTTCCCTGTAGGAGATACCGCAAGACGTTTCTGTATATTGGGCACAGCACTCTGCAGGCTGTTAGCAGAGACTTTCCCGGGACAGTGAAACCCTATGTCAGAGACACTGAGAAGAAGCCCCAATGTTCCTTCCAGTCATTTTCAGTGTGGGTGCCTTCTCCACGTGGTTCCTGGTTTCACTGCAGCTCTGAAGAGAATGTTAGCAAAGAGGTAATCGGGACAGTGAAAACAGTACTCAAAGACAGGGAGAGCAAGCTCTACATTACTCTCTTGGCACTTTGGATGCGGGACATACAGCGAGATGTTTGCTGCTTTTGCGTTTGGCTGTTGGGAGATTTACAGCACAAAGATATCTAGTTGATTTGAAGCAGTTCTGAGAAAGTCTAAACATAATCCCCACTTTTCCCTCCTGGCATTTTCCATGTGGGAGATATAGCACGAGGTATATTTGTTTGGAGGACAACTCAATGGACAGTGTAGGGAGAAAAGTTCCTGGCTCATTGAATGCCGTTTCTGGAGACACTGCGATCAATGAGGGAGATATGTCAAGATGTGTGTTGGTTTTGAGGACGGCTCTCTGGAGAGTCTTAGCAAAGAGGTCACACGGATAATCAGAGCAATTCTCAGAGACACTGAGAACGACCATACAATTCACTTTTGTCCCTTTGCTTGTTTTACGTATAACAAGACGTTTATGGATTTTGAGGAGAACTCCTCAAGGGTGTAGGCACAAAAGTTGGTGGCACACTGAATGCCGTTATTGGAGACACTGAGAAACAAGCCCTACAATTCCCTCCTGGCTCTTTCCATGTTGGAGGTAGAGCAAGAAGATTGTTGGTTGGTTTTGCGCCTAGCTCTATGGTGAGAGTAGGCAGAGACATAATTAGGTGACTTGAAGCAGTTCCTATCGAGTCCAAGAACAGTCCCCACCTTTCCCTGCTGGCAGTTTCCATGTGGACATATGTCTTGAGATGTGCTTTGCTTTTGAGCACAACTCTCTCTCGAGAGAATGTTAGCAAAGAGGTAACGGGGAGAGTAGAAAGCAGTACTCAAAGACAGGGAGAACAAGATCTACATTTCCCACCTGGCACTTCCCATGTAGG
Organism: Larus michahellis; assembly: GCF_964199755.1. Classification (NCBI taxonomy): domain Eukaryota; kingdom Metazoa; phylum Chordata; class Aves; order Charadriiformes; family Laridae; genus Larus; species Larus michahellis. Next base: position 14,341,032 of record NC_133901.1, on the reverse strand, counting down.
AGATATAGCAGGATGTATACTGGTTTTGAGGACAACTCAATGGACAGTGAAGGGAGAAAAGTTCCTGGCTCATTGAATGCCGTTTCTGGAGACCCTGCGATCAATGTGGGAGATATGTCAACACGTGTGTTGGTTTTGAGGACGGCTCTCTGGAGAGTCTTAGCAAAGAGGTCACACGGATAATCAGAGCAATTCTCAGAGACACTGAGACCAAGCTCCACAATTGGCTCTTGGCACTTTCCCTGTAGGAGATACCGCAAGACGTTTCTGTATATTGGGCACAGCGCTCTGCAGGCTGTTAGCAGAGACTTTCCCGGGACAGTGAAACCCTATGTCAGAGACACTGAGAAGAAGCCCCAACGTTCCTTCCAGTCATTTTCAGTGTGGGTGCCTTCTCCACGTGGTTCCTGGTTTCACTGCAGCTCTGAAGAGAATGTTAGCAAAGAGGTAATGGGGACAGTGAAAACAGTACTCAAAGACAGGGAGAGCAAGCTCTACATTACTCTCTTGGCACTTTGGATGCGGGACATACAGCGAGATGTTTGCTGCTTTTGCGTTTGGTTGTTGGGAGATTTACAGCACAAAGATATCTAGTTGATTTGAAGCAGTTCTGAGAAAGTCTAAACATTATCCCCACTTTTCCCTCCTGGCATTTTCCATGTGGGAGATATAGCACGAGGTATATTTGTTTGGAGGACAACTCAATGGACAGTGTAGGGAGAAAAGTTCCTGGCTCATTGAATGCCGTTTCTGGAGACACTGCGATCAATGAGGGAGATATGTCAGGATGTGTGTTGGTTTTGAGGACGGCTCTCTGGAGAGTCTTAGCAAAGAGGTCACACGGATAATCAGAGCAATTCTCAGAGACACTGAGAACGACCATACAAATCACTTTTGTCCCTTTGCTTGTTTTACGTATAACAAGACGTTTATGGATTTTGAGGAAAACTCCTCAAGGGTGTAGGCACAAAAGTTGGTGGCACACTGAATGCCGTTATTGGAGACACTGAGAAACAAGCCCTACAATTCCCTCCTGGCTCTTTCCATGTTGGAGGTAGAGCAAGAAGATTGTTGGTTGGTTTTGCGCCTAGCTCTATGGCGAGAGTAGGCAGAGACGTAATTAGGTGACTTGAAGCAGTTCCTATCGAGTCCAAGAACAGTCCCCACCTTTCCCTGCTGGCAGTTTCCATGTGGACATATGTCTTGATATGTGCTTTGCTTTTGAGCACAACTCTCTCTCGAGAGAATGTTAGCAAAGAGGTAACGGGGAGAGTAGAAAGCAGTACTCAAAGACAGGGAGAACAAGATCTACATTTCCCACCTGGCACTTCCCATGTAGGAGATATAGCAGGATGTATACTGGTTTTGAGGACAACTCAATGGACAGTGAAGGGAGAAAAGTTCCTGGCTCATTGAATGCCGTTTCTGGAGACCCTGCGATCAATGTGGGAGATATGTCAACACGTGTGTTGGTTTTGAGGACGGCTCTCTGGAGAGTCTTAGCAAAGAGGTCACACGGATAATCAGAGCAATTCTCAGAGACACTGAGAACAAGATCGACAATTGGCTCTTGGCACTTTCCCTGTAGGAGATACCGCAAGACGTTTCTGTATATTGGGCACAGCGCTCTGCAGGCTGTTAGCAGAGACTTTCCCGGGACAGTGAAACCCTATGTCAGAGACACCGAGAAGAAGCCCCAACGTTCCTTCCAGTCATTTTCAGTGTGGGTGCCTTCTCCACGTGGTTCCTGGTTTCACTGCAGCTCTGAAGAGAATGTTAGCAAAGAGGTAATGGGGACAGTGAAAACAGAACTCAAAGACAGGGAGAGCAAGCTCTACATTACTCTCTTGGCACTTTGGATGCGGGACATACAGCGAGATGTTTGCTGCTTTTGCGTTTGGTTGTTGGGAGATTTACAGCACAAAGATATCTAGTTGATTTGAAGCAGTTCTGAGAAAGTCTAAACATAATCCCCACTTTTCCCTCCTGGCATTTTCCATGTGGGAGATATAGCACGAGGTATATTTGTTTGGAGGACAACTCAATGGACAGTGTAGGGAGAAAAGTTCCTGGCTCATTGAATGCCGTTTCTGGAGACACTGCGATCAATGAGGGAGATATGTCAAGATGTGTGTTGCTTTTGAGGACGGCTCTCTGGAGAGTCTTAGCAAAGAGGTCACACGGATAATCAGAGCAATTCTCAGAGACACTGAGAACGACCATACAAATCACTTTTGTCCCTTTGCTTGTTTTACGTATAACAAGACGTTTATGGATTTTGAGGAGAACTCCTCAAGGGTGTAGGCACAAAAGTTGGTGGCACACTGAATGCCGTTATTGGAGACACTGAGAAACAAGCCCTACAATTCCCTCCTGGCTCTTTCCATGTTGGAGGTAGAGCAAGAAGATTGTTGGTTGGTTTTGCGCCTAGCTCTATGGCGAGAGTAGGCAGAGACATAATTAGGTGACTTGAAGCAGTTCCTATCGAGTCCAAGAACAGTCCCCACCTTTCCCTGCTGGCAGTTTCCATGTGGACATATGTCTTGATATGTGCTTTGCTTTTGAGCACAACTCTCTCTCGAGAGAATGTTAGCAAAGAGGTAACGGGGAGAGTAGAAAGCAGTACTCAAACACAGGGAGAACAAGATCTACATTTCCCACCTGGCACTTCCCATGTAGGAGATATAGCAGGATGTATACTGGTTTTGAGGACAACTCAATGGACAGTGAAGGGAGAAAAGTTCCTGGCTCATTGAATGCCGTTTCTGGAGACACTGCGATCAATGAGGGAGATATGTCAAGATGTGTGTTGCTTTTGAGGACGGCTCTCTGGAGAGTCTTAGCAAAGAGGTCACACGGATAATCAGAGCAATTCTCAGAGACACTGAGAACAACCATACAAATCACTTTTGTCCCTTTGCTTGTTTTACGTATAACAAGACGTTTATGGATTTTGAGGAGAACTCCTCAAGGGTGTAGGCACAAAAGTTGGTGGCACACTGAATGCCGTTATTGGAGACACTGAGAAACAAGCCCTACAATTCCCTCCTGGCTCTTTCCATGTTGGAGGTAGAGCAAGAAGATTGTTGGTTGGTTTTGCGCCTAGCTCTATGGCGAGAGTAGGCAGAGACATAATTAGGTGACTTGAAGCAGTTCCTATCGAGTCCAAGAACAGTCCCCACCTTTCCCTGCTGGCAGTTTCCATGTGGACATATGTCTTGATATGTGCTTTGCTTTTGAGCACAACTCTCTCTCGAGAGAATGTTAGCAAAGAGGTAACGGGGAGAGTAGAAAGCAGTACTCAAAGACAGGGAGAACAAGATCTACATTTCCCACCTGGCACTTCCCATGTAGGAGATATAGCAGGATGTATACTGGTTTTGAGGACAACTCAATGGACAGTGAAGGGAGAAAAGTTCCTGGCTCATTGAATGCCGTTTCTGGAGACACTGCGATCAATGAGGGAGATATGTCAAGATGTGTGTTGCTTTTGAAGACGTCTCTCTGGAGAGTCTTAGCAAAGAGGTCACACGGATAATCAGAGCAATTCTCAGAGACACTGAGACCAAGCTCCACAATTGGCTCTTGGCACTTTCCCTGTAGGAGATACCGCAAGACGTTTCTGTATATTGGGCACAGCGCTCTGCAGGCTGTTAGCAGAGACTTTCCCGGCACAGTGAAACCCTATGTCAGAGACACTGAGAAGAAGCCCCAACGTTCCTTCCAGTCATTTTCAGTGTGGGTGCCTTCTCCACGTGGTTCCTGGTTTCACTGCAGCTCTGAAGAGAATGTTAGCAAAGAGGTAATGGGGACAGTGAAAACAGTACTCAAAGACAGGGAGAGCAAGCTCTACATTACTCTCTTGGCACTTTGGATGCGGGACATACAGCGAGATGTTTGCTGCTTTTGCGTTTGGTTGTTGGGAGATTTACAGCACAAAGATATCTAGTTGATTTGACGCACTTCTGAGAAAGTCTAAACATAATCCCCACTTTTCCCTCCTGGCATTTTCCATGTGGGAGATATAGCACGATGTATATTTGTTTGGAGGACAACTCAAGGGACAGTGTAGGGAGAAAAGTTCCTGGCTCACTGAATGCCGTTTCTGGAGACACTGCGATCAATGAGGGAGATATGTCAAGATGTGTGTTGCTTTTGAGGACGGCTCTCTGGAGAGTCTTAGCAAAGAGGTCACATGGATAATCAGAGCAATTCTCAGAGACACTGAGAACAACCATACAATTCACTTTTGGCCCTTTGCTTGTTTTACGTATAACAAGACGTTTATGGATTTTGAGGAGAACTCCTCAAGGGTGTAGGCACAAAAGTTGGTGGCACACTGAATGCCGTTATTGGAGACACTGAGAAACAAGCCCTACAATTCCCTCCTGGCTCTTTCCATGTTGGAGGTAGAGCAAGAAGATTGTTGGTTGGTTTTGCGCCTAGCTCTATGGCGAGAGTAGGCAGAGACATAATTAGGTGACTTGAAGCAGTTCCTATCGAGTCCAAGAACAGTCCCCACCTTTCCCTGCTGGCAGTTTCCATGTGGACATATGTCTTGATATGTGCTTTGCTTTTGAGCACAACTCTCTCTCGAGAGAATGTTAGCAAAGAGGTAACGGGGAGAGTAGAAAGCAGTACTCAAAGACAGGGAGAACAAGATCTACATTTCCCACCTGGCACTTCCCATGTAGGAGATATAGCAGGATGTATACTGGTTTTGAGGACAACTCAATGGACAGTGAAGGGAGAAAAGTTCCTGGCTCATTGAATGCCGTTTCTGGAGACCCTGCGATCAATGTGGGAGATATGTCAACACGTGTGTTGCTTTTGAGGACGGCTCTCTGGAGAGTCTTAGCAAAGAGGTCACACGGATAATCAGAGCAATTCTCAGAGACACTGAGAACAAGATCGACAATTGGCTCTTGGCACTTTCCCTGTAGGAGATACCGCAAGACGTTTCTGTATATTGGGCACAGCACTCTGCAGGCTGTTAGCAGAGACTTTCCCGGGACAGTGAAACCCTATGTCAGAGACACTGAGAAGAAGCCCCAACGTTCCTTCCAGTCATTTTCAGTGTGGGTGCCTTCTCCACGTGGTTCCTGGTTTCACTGCAGCTCTGAAGAGAATGTTAGCAAAGAGGTAATCGGGACAGTGAAAACAGTACTCAAAGACAGGGAGAGCAAGCTCTACATTACTCTCTTGGCACTTTGGATGCGGGACATACAGCGAGATGTTTGCTGCTTTTGCGTTTGGCTGTTGGGAGATTTACAGCACAAAGATATCTAGTTGATTTGAAGCAGTTCTGAGAAAGTCTAAACATAATCCCCACTTTTCCCTCCTGGCATTTTCCATGTGGGAGATATAGCACGAGGTATATTTGTTTGGAGGACAACTCAATGGACAGTGTAGGGAGAAAAGTTCCTGGTTCATTGAATGCCGTTTCTGGAGACACTGCGATCAATGAGGGAGATATGTCAAGATGTGTGTTGGTTTTGAGGACGGCTCTCTGGAGAGTCTTAGCAAAGAGGTCACACGGATAATCAGAGCAATTCTCAGAGACACTGAGAACGACCATACAATTCACTTTTGTCCCTTTGCTTGTTTTACGTATAACAAGACGTTTATGGATTTTGAGGAGAACTCCTCAAGGGTGTAGGCACAAAAGTTGGTGGCACACTGAATGCCGTTATTGGAGACACTGAGAAACAAGCCCTACAATTCCCTCCTGGCTCTTTCCATGTTGGAGGTAGAGCAAGAAGATTGTTGGTTGGTTTTGCGCCTAGCTCTATGGCGAGAGTAGGCAGAGACATAATTAGGTGACTTGAAGCAGTTCCTATCGAGTCCAAGAACAGTCCCCACCTTTCCCTGCTGGCAGTTTCCATGTGGACATATGTCTTGATATGTGCTTTGCTTTTGAGCACAACTCTCTCTCGAGAGAATGTTAGCAAAGAGGTAACGGGGAGAGTAGAAAGCAGTACTCAAAGACAGGGAGAACAAGATCTACATTTCCCACCTGGCACTTCCCATGTAGGAGATATAGCAGGATGTATACTGGTTTTGAGGACAACTCAATGGACAGTGAAGGGAGAAAAGTTCCTGGCTCATTGAATGCCGTTTCTGGAGACCCTGCGATCAATGTGGGAGATATGTCAACACGTGTGTTGGTTTTGAGGACGGCTCTCTGGAGAGTCTTAGCAAAGAGGTCACACGGATAATCAGAGCAATTCTCAGAGACACTGAGAACAAGATCGACAATTCGCTCTTGGCACTTTCCCTGTAGGAGATACCGCAAGACGTTTCTGTATATTGGGCACAGCACTCTGCAGGCTGTTAGCAGAGACTTTCCCGGGACAGTGAAACCCTATGTCAGAGACACTGAGAAGAAGCCCCAACGTTCCTTCCAGTCATTTTCAGTGTGGGTGCCTTCTCCACGTGGTTCCTGGTTTCACTGCAGCTCTGAAGAGAATGTTAGCAAAGAGGTAATCGGGACAGTGAAAACAGTACTCAAAGACAGGGAGAGCAAGCTCTACATTACTCTCTTGGCACTTTGGATGCGGGACATACAGCGAGATGTTTGCTGCTTTTGCGTTTGGCTGTTGGGAGATTTACAGCACAAAGATATCTAGTTGATTTGAAGCAGTTCTGAGAAAGTCTAAACATAATCCCCACTTTTCCCTCCTGGCATTTTCCATGTGGGAGATATAGCACGAGGTATATTTGTTTGGAGGACAACTCAATGGACAGTGTAGGGAGAAAAGTTCCTGGCTCATTGAATGCCGTTTCTGGAGACACTGCGATCAATGAGGGAGATATGTCAAGATGTGTGTTGGTTTTGAGGACGGCTCTCTGGAGAGTCTTAGCAAAGAGGTCACACGGATAATCAGAGCAATTCTCAGAGACACTGAGAACGACCATACAATTCACTTTTGGCCCTTTGCTTGTTTTACGTATAACAAGACGTTTATGGATTTTGAGGAGAACTCCTCAAGGGTGTAGGCACAAAAGTTGGTGGCACACTGAATGCCGTTATTGGAGACACTGAGAAACAAGCCCTACAATTCCCTCCTGGCTCTTTCCATGTTGGAGGTAGAGCAAGAAGATTGTTGGTTGGTTTTGCGCCTAGCTCTATGGCGAGAGTAGGCAGAGACATAATTAGGTGACTTGAAGCAGTTCCTATCGAGTCCAAGAACAGTCCCCACCTTTCCCTGCTGGCAGTTTCCATGTGGACATATGTCTTGATATGTGCTTTGCTTTTGAGCACAACTCTCTCTCGAGAGAATGTTAGCAAAGAGGTAACGGGGAGAGTAGAAAGCAGTACTCAAAGACAGGGAGAACAAGATCTACATTTCCCACCTGGCACTTCCCATGTAGGAGATATAGCAGGATGTATACTGGTTTTGAGGACAACTCAATGGACAGTGAAGGGAGAAAAGTTCCTGGCTCATTGAATGCCGTTTCTGGAGACCCTGCGATCAATGTGGGAGATATGTCAACACGTGTGTTGCTTTTGAGGACGGCTCTCTGGAGAGTCTTAGCAAAGAGGTCACACGGATAATCAGAGCAATTCTCAGAGACACTGAGAACAAGATCGACAATTGGCTCTTGGCACTTTCCCTGTAGGAGATACCGCAAGACGTTTCTGTATATTGGGCACAGCACTCTGCAGGCTGTTAGCAGAGACTTTCCCGGGACAGTGAAACCCTATGTCAGAGACACTGAGAAGAAGCCCCAACGTTCCTTCCAGTCATTTTCAGTGTGGGTGCCTTCTCCACGTGGTTCCTGGTTTCACTGCAGCTCTGAAGAGAATGTTAGCAAAGAGGTAATGGGGACAGTGAAAACAGTACTCAAAGACAGGGAGAGCAAGCTCTACATTACTCTCTTGGCACTTTGGATGCGGGACATACAGCGAGATGTTTGCTGCTTTTGCGTTTGGCTGTTGGGAGATTTACAGCACAAAGATATCTAGTTGATTTGAAGCAGTTCTGAGAAAGTCTAAACATAATCCCCACTTTTCCCTCCTGGCATTTTCCATGTGGGAGATATAGCACGAGGTATATTTGTTTGGAGGACAACTCAATGGACAGTGTAGGGAGAAAAGTTCCTGGCTCATTGAATGCCGTTTCTGGAGACACTGCGATCAATGAGGGAGATATGTCAAGATGTGTGTTGGTTTTGAGGACGGCTCTCTGGAGAGTCTTAGCAAAGAGGTCACACGGATAATCAGAGCAATTCTCAGAGACACTGAGAACGACCATACAATTCACTTTTGTCCCTTTGCTTGTTTTACGTATAACAAGACGTTTATGGATTTTGAGGAGAACTCCTCAAGGGTGTAGGCACAAAAGTTGGTGGCACACTGAATGCCGTTATTGGAGACACTGAGAAACAAGCCCTACAATTCCCTCCTGGCTCTTTCCATGTTGGAGGTAGAGCAAGAAGATTGTTGGTTGGTTTTGCGCCTAGCTCTATGGCGAGAGTAGGCAGAGACATAATTAGGTGACTTGAAGCAGTTCCTATCGAGTCCAAGAACAGTCCCCACCTTTCCCTGCTGGCAGTTTCCATGTGGACATATGTCTTGAGATGTGCTTTGCTTTTGAGCACAACTCTCTCTCGAGAGAATGTTAGCAAAGAGGTAACGGGGAGAGTAGAAAGCAGTACTCAAAGACAGGGAGAACAAGATCTACATTTCCCACCTGGCACTTCCCATGTAGGAGATATAGCAGGATGTATACTGGTTTTGAGGACAACTCAATGGACAGTGAAGGGAGAAAAGTTCCTGGCTCATTGAATGCCGTTTCTGGAGACCCTGCGATCAATGTGGGAGATATGTCAACACGTGTGTTGGTTTTGAGGACGGCTCTCTGGAGAGTCTTAGCAAAGAGGTCACACGGATAATCAGAGCAATTCTCAGAGACACAGAGAACAAGATCGACAATTGGCTCTTGGCACTTTCCCTGTAGGAGATACCGCAAGACGTTTCTGTATATTGGGCACAGCGCTCTGCAGGCTGTTAGCAGAGACTTTCCCGGCACAGTGAAACCCTATGTCAGAGACACCGAGAAGAAGCCCCAACGTTCCTTCCAGTCATTTTCAGTGTGGGTGCCTTCTCCACGTGGTTCCTGGTTTCACTGCAGCTCTGAAGAGAATGTTAGCAAAGAGGTAATGGGGACAGTGAAAACAGTACTCAAAGACAGGGAGAGCAAGCTCTACATTACTCTCTTGGCACTTTGGATGCGGGACATACAGCGAGATGTTTGCTGCTTTTGCGTTTGGTTGTTGGGAGATTTACAGCACAAAGATATCTAGTTGATTTGAAGCAGTTCTGAGAAAGTCTAAACATTATCCCCACTTTTCCCTCCTGGCATTTTCCATGTGGGAGATATAGCAGGATGTATATTTGTTTGGAGGACAACTCAAGGGACAGTGTAGGGAGAAAAGCTCCTGGCTCATTGAATGCCGTTTCTGGAGACACTGCGATCAATGAGGGAGATATGTCAGGATGTGTGTTGGTTTTGAGGACGGCTCTCTGGAGAGTCTTAGCAAAGAGGTCACACGGATAATCAGAGCAATTCTCAGAGACACTGAGAACGACCATACAAATCACTTTTGTCCCTTTGCTTGTTTTACGTATAACAAGACGTTTATGGATTTTGAGGAGAACTCCTCAAGGGTGTAGGCACAAAAGTTGGTGGCACACTGAATGCCGTTATTGGAGACACTGAGAAACAAGCCCTACAATTCCCTCCTGGCTCTTTCCATGTTGGAGGTAGAGCAAGAAGATTGTTGGTTGGTTTTGCGCCTAGCTCTATGGCGAGAGTAGGCAGAGACATAATTAGGTGACTTGAAGCAGTTCCTATCGAGTCCAAGAACAGTCCCCACCTTTCCCTGCTGGCAGTTTCCATGTGGACATATGTCTTGATATGTGCTTTGCTTTTGAGCACAACTCTCTCTCGAGAGAATGTTAGCAAAGAGGTAACGGGGAGAGTAGAAAGCAGTACTCAAAGACAGGGAGAACAAGATCTACATTTCCCACCTGGCACTTCCCATGTAGGAGATATAGCAGGATGTATACTGGTTTTGAGGACAACGCAATGGACAGTGAAGGGAGAAAAGTTCCTGGCTCATTGAATGCCGTTTCTGGAGACCCTGCGATCAATGTGGGAGATATGTCAACACGTGTGTTGGTTTTGAGGATGGCTCTCTGGAGAGTCTTAGCAAAGAGGTCACACGGATAATCAGAGCAATTCTCAGAGACACTGAGAACAAGATCGACAATTGGCTCTTGGCACTTTCCCTGTAGGAGATACCGCAAGACGTTTCTGTATATTGGGCACAGCGCTCTGCAGGCTGTTAGCAGAGACTTTCCCGGCACAGTGAAACCCTATGTCAGAGACACTGAGAAGAAGCCCCAACGTTCCTTCCAGTCATTTTCAGTGTGGGTGCCTTCTCCACGTGGTTCCTGGTTTCACTGCAGCTCTGAAGAGAATGTTAGCAAAGAGGTAATCGGGACAGTGAAAACAGAACTCAAAGACAGGGAGAGCAAGCTCTACATTACTCTCTTGGCACTTTGGATGCGGGACATACAGCGAGATGTTTGCTGCTTTTGCGTTTGGTTGTTGGGAGATTTACAGCACAAAGATATCTAGTTGATTTGAAGCAGTTCTGAGAAAGTCTAAACATTATCCCCACTTTTCCCTCCTGGCATTTTCCATGTGGGAGATATAGCACGAGGTATATTTGTTTGGAGGACAACTCAATGGACAGTGTAGGGAGAAAAGTTCCTGGCTCATTGAATGCCGTTTCTGGAGACACTGCGATCAATGAGGGAGATATGTCAGGATGTGTGTTGGTTTTGAGGACGGCTCTCTGGAGAGTCTTAGCAAAGAGGTCACACGGATAATCAGAGCAATTCTCAGAGACACTGAGAACGACCATACAAATCACTTTTGTCCCTTTGCTTGTTTTACGTATAACAAGACGTTTATGGATTTTGAGGAAAACTCCTCAAGGGTGTAGGCACAAAAGTTGGTGGCACACTGAATGCCGTTATTGGAGACACTGAGAAACAAGCCCTACAATTCCCTCCTGGCTCTTTCCATGTTGGAGGTAGAGCAAGAAGATTGTTGGTTGGTTTTGCGCCTAGCTCTATGGCGAGAGTAGGCAGAGACGTAATTAGGTGACTTGAAGCAGTTCCTATCGAGTCCAAGAACAGTCCCCACCTTTCCCTGCTGGCAGTTTCCATGTGGACATATGTCTTGATATGTGCTTTGCTTTTGAGCACAACTCTCTCTCGAGAGAATGTTAGCAAAGAGGTAACGGGGAGAGTAGAAAGCAGTACTCAAAGACAGGGAGAACAAGATCTACATTTCCCACCTGGCACTTCCCATGTAGGAGATATAGCAGGATGTATACTGGTTTTGAGGACAACTCAATGGACAGTGAAGGGAGAAAAGTTCCTGGCTCATTGAATGCCGTTTCTGGAGACCCTGCGATCAATGTGGGAGATATGTCAACACGTGTGTTGGTTTTGAGGACGGCTCTCTGGAGAGTCTTAGCAAAGAGGTCACACGGATAATCAGAGCAATTCTCAGAGACACTGAGAACAAGATCGACAATTGGCTCTTGGCACTTTCCCTGTAGGAGATACCGCAAGACGTTTCTGTATATTGGGCACAGCGCTCTGCAGGCTGTTAGCAGAGACTTTCCCGGGACAGTGAAACCCTATGTCAGAGACACCGAGAAGAAGCCCCAACGTTCCTTCCAGTCATTTTCAGTGTGGGTGCCTTCTCCACGTGGTTCCTGGTTTCACTGCAGCTCTGAAGAGAATGTTAGCAAAGAGGTAATGGGGACAGTGAAAACAGAACTCAAAGACAGGGAGAGCAAGCTCTACATTACTCTCTTGGCACTTTGGATGCGGGACATACAGCGAGATGTTTGCTGCTTTTGCGTTTGGTTGTTGGGAGATTTACAGCACAAAGATATCTAGTTGATTTGAAGCAGTTCTGAGAAAGTCTAAACATAATCCCCACTTTTCCCTCCTGGCATTTTCCATGTGGGAGATATAGCACGAGGTATATTTGTTTTGAGGACAACTCAATGGACAGTGTAGGGAGAAAAGTTCCTGGCTCATTGAATGCCGTTTCTGGAGACACTGCGATCAATGAGGGAGATATGTCAAGATGTGTGTTGGTTTTGAGGACGGCTCTCTGGAGAGTCTTAGCAAAGAGGTCACACGGATAATCAGAGCAATTCTCAGAGACACTGAGAACGACCATACAAATCACTTTTGTCCCTTTGCTTGTTTTACGTATAACAAGACGTTTATGGATTTTGAGGAGAACTCCTCAAGGGTGTAGGCACAAAAGTTGGTGGCACACTGAATGCCGTTATTGGAGACACTGAGAAACAAGCCCTACAATTCCCTCCTGGCTCTTTCCATGTTGGAGGTAGAGCAAGAAGATTGTTGGTTGGTTTTGCGCCTAGCTCTATGGCGAGAGTAGGCAGAGACATAATTAGGTGACTTGAAGCAGTTCCTATCGAGTCCAAGAACAGTCCCCACCTTTCCCTGCTGGCAGTTTCCATGTGGACATATGTCTTGATATGTGCTTTGCTTTTGAGCACAACTCTCTCTCGAGAGAATGTTAGCAAAGAGGTAACGGGGAGAGTAGAAAGCAGTACTCAAACACAGGGAGAACAAGATCTACATTTCCCACCTGGCACTTCCCATGTAGGAGATATAGCAGGATGTATACTGGTTTTGAGGACAACTCAATGGACAGTGAAGGGAGAAAAGTTCCTGGCTCATTGAATGCCGTTTCTGGAGACCCTGCGATCAATGTGGGAGATATGTCAACACGTGTGTTGCTTTTGAGGACGGCTCTCTGGAGAGTCTTAGCAAAGAGGTCACACGGATAATCAGAGCAATTCTCAGAGACACTGAGACCAAGCTCCACAATTCCTCCTGGCACTTTCCCTGTAGGAGATACCGCAAGACGTTTCTGTATATTGGGCACAGCGCTCTGCAGGCTGTTAGCAGAGACTTTCCCGGGACAGTGAAACCCTATGTCAGAGACACTGAGAAGAAGCCCCAACGTTCCTTCCAGTCATTTTCAGTGTGGGTGCCTTCTCCACGTGGTTCCTGGTTTCACTGCAGCTCTGAAGAGAATGTTAGCAAAGAGGTAATCGGGACAGTGAAAACAGTACTCAAAGACAGGGAGAGCAAGCTCTCTCTTGGCACTTTGGATGCGGGACATACAGCGAGATGTTTGCTGCTTTTACATTTGGCTGTTGGGATATTTACAGCACAAAGATATCTAGTTGATTTGAAGCAGTTCTGAGAAAGTCTAAACATTATCCCCACTTTTCCCTCCTGGCATTTTCCATGTGGGAGATATAGCACGATGTATATTTGTTTTGAGGACAACTCAATGGACAGTGTAGGGAGAAAAGTTCCTGGCTCATTGAATGCCGTTTCTGGAGACACTGCGATCAATGAGGGAGATATGTCAAGATGTGTGTTGCTTTTGAGGACGGCTCTCTGGAGAGTCTTAGCAAAGAGGTCACACGGATAATCAGAGCAATTCTCAGAGACACTGAGAACAACCATACAAATCACTTTTGTCCCTTTGCTTCTTTTACGTATAACAAGACGTATATGGATTTTGAGGAGAACTCCTCAAGGGTGTAGGCACAAAAGTTGGTGGCACACTGAATGCCGTTATTGGAGACACTGAGAAACAAGCCCTACAATTCCCTCCTGGCTCTTTCCATGTTGGAGGTAGAGCAAGAAGATTGTTGGTTGGTTTTGCGCCTAGCTCTATGGCGAGAGTAGGCAGAGACATAATTAGGTGACTTGAAGCAGTTCCTATCGAGTCCAAGAACAGTCCCCACCTTTCCCTGCTGGCAGTTTCCATGTGGACATATGTCTTGATATGTGCTTTGCTTTTGAGCACAACTCTCTCTCGAGAGAATGTTAGCAAAGAGGTAACGGGGAGAGTAGAAAGCAGTACTCAAACACAGGGAGAACAAGATCTACATTTCCCACCTGGCACTTCCCATGTAGGAGATATAGCAGGATGTATACTGGTTTTGAGGACAACTCAATGGACAGTGAAGGGAGAAAAGTTCCTGGCTCATTGAATGCCGTTTCTGGAGACACTGCGATCAATGAGGGAGATATGTCAAGATGTGTGTTGCTTTTGAGGACGGCTCTCTGGAGAGTCTTAGCAAAGAGGTCACACGGATAATCAGAGCAATTCTCAGAGACACTGAGACCAAGCTCCACAATTGGCTCTTGGCACTTTCCCTGTAGGAGATACCGCAAGACGTTTCTGTATATTGGGCACAGCGCTCTGCAGGCTGTTAGCAGAGACTTTCCCGGCACAGTGAAACCCTATGTCAGAGACACTGAGAAGAAGCCCCAACGTTCCTTCCAGTCATTTTCAGTGTGGGTGCCTTCTCCACGTGGTTCCTGGTTTCACTGCAGCTCTGAAGAGAATGTTAGCAAAGAGGTAATGGGGACAGTGAAAACAGTACTCAAAGACAGGGAGAGCAAGCTCTACATTACTCTCTTGGCACTTTGGATGCGGGACATACAGCGAGATGTTTGCTGCTTTTGCGTTTGGTTGTTGGGAGATTTACAGCACAAAGATATCTAGTTGATTTGACGCACTTCTGAGAAAGTCTAAACATAATCCCCACTTTTCCCTCCTGGCATTTTCCATGTGGGAGATATAGCAGGATGTATATTGGTTTTAAGAAACTGTCCCCGGACAGTGTGGGTAGAAAAGTTCCTGGCTCATTGAATGCCGTTTCTGGAGACACTGTGATCAATGAGGGAGATATGTCAAGATGTGTGTTGCTTTTGAAGACGTCTCTCTGGAGAGTCTTAGCAAAGAGGTCACACGGATAATCAGAGCAATTCTCAGAGACACTGAGAACGACCATACAATTCACTTTTGGCCCTTTGCTTGTTTTACGTATAACAAGACGTTTATGGATTTTGAGGAGAACTCCTCAAGGGTGTAGGCACAAAAGTTGGTGGCACACTGAATGCCGTTATTGGAGACACTGAGAAACAAGCCCTACAATTCCCTCCTGGCTCTTTCCATGTTGGAGGTAGAGCAAGAAGATTGTTGGTTGGTTTTGCGCCTAGCTCTATGGCGAGAGTAGGCAGAGACATAATTAGGTGACTTGAAGCAGTTCCTATCGAGTCCAAGAACAGTCCCCACCTTTCCCTGCTGGCAGTTTCCATGTGGACATATGTCTTGATATGTGCTTTGCTTTTGAGCACAACTCTCTCTCGAGAGAATGTTAGCAAAGAGGTAACGGGGAGAGTAGAAAGCAGTACTCAAAGACAGGGAGAACAAGATCTACATTTCCCACCTGGCACTTCCCATGTAGGAGATATAGCAGGATGTATACTGGTTTTGAGGACAACTCAATGGACAGTGAAGGGAGAAAAGTTCCTGGCTCATTGAATGCCGTTTCTGGAGACCCTGCGATCAATGTGGGAGATATGTCAACACGTGTGTTGGTTTTGAGGACGGCTCTCTGGAGAGTCTTAGCAAAGAGGTCACACGGATAATCAGAGCAATTCTCAGAGACACTGAGAACAAGCTCCACAATTCCTCCTGGCACTTTCCCTGTAGGAGATACCGCAAGACGTTTCTGTATATTGGGCACAGCGCTCTGCAGGCTGTTAGCAGAGACTTTCCCGGCTCAGTGAAACCCTATGTCAGAGACACTGAGAAGAAGCCCCAACGTTCCTTCCAGTCATTTTCAGTGTGGGTGCCTTCTCCACGTGGTTCCTGGTTTCACTGCAGCTCTGAAGAGAATGTTAGCAAAGAGGTAATGGGGACAGTGAAAACAGTACTCAAAGACAGGGAGAGCAAGCTCTACATTACTCTCTTGGCACTTTGGATGCGGGACATACAGCGAGATGTTTGCTGCTTTTGCGTTTGGCTGTTGGGAGATTTACAGCACAAAGATATCTAGTTGATTTGAAGCAGTTCTGAGAAAGTCTAAACATAATCCCCACTTTTCCCTCCTGGCATTTTCCATGTGGGAGATATAGCACGAGGTATATTTGTTTGGAGGACAACTCAATGGACAGTGTAGGGAGAAAAGTTCCTGGCTCATTGAATGCCGTTTCTGGAGACACTGCGATCAATGAGGGAGATATGTCAAGATGTGTGTTGGTTTTGAGGACGGCTCTCTGGAGAGTCTTAGCAAAGAGGTCACACGGATAATCAGAGCAATTCTCAGAGACACTGAGAACGACCATACAATTCACTTTTGTCCCTTTGCTTGTTTTACGTATAACAAGACGTTTATGGATTTTGAGGAGAACTCCTCAAGGGTGTAGGCACAAAAGTTGGTGGCACACTGAATGCCGTTATTGGAGACACTGAGAAACAAGCCCTACAATTCCCTCCTGGCTCTTTCCATGTTGGAGGTAGAGCAAGAAGATTGTTGGTTGGTTTTGCGCCTAGCTCTATGGCGAGAGTAGGCAGAGACATAATTAGGTGACTTGAAGCAGTTCCTATCGAGTCCAAGAACAGTCCCCACCTTTCCCTGCTGGCAGTTTCCATGTGGACATATGTCTTGATATGTGCTTTGCTTTTGAGCACAACTCTCTCTCGAGAGAATGTTAGCAAAGAGGTAACGGGGAGAGTAGAAAGCAGTACTCAAAGACAGGGAGAACAAGATCTACATTTCCCACCTGGCACTTCCCATGTAGGAGATATAGCAGGATGTATACTGGTTTTGAGGACAACTCAATGGACAGTGAAGGGAGAAAAGTTCCTGGCTCATTGAATGCCGTTTCTGGAGACCCTGCGATCAATGTGGGAGATATGTCAACACGTGTGTTGCTTTTGAGGACGGCTCTCTGGAGAGTCTTAGCAAAGAGGTCACACGGATAATCAGAGCAATTCTCAGAGACACTGAGAACAAGATCGACAATTGGCTCTTGGCACTTTCCCTGTAGGAGATACCGCAAGACGTTTCTGTATATTGGGCACAGCGCTCTGCAGGGTGTCAGCAGAGACTTTCCCGGCACAGTGAAACCCTATGTCAGAGACACTGAGAAGAAGCCCCAATGTTCCTTCCAGTCATTTTCAGTGTGGGTGCCTTCTCCACGTGGTTCCTGGTTTCACTGCAGCTCTGAAGAGAATGTTAGCAAAGAGGTAATGGGGACAGTGAAAACAGTACTCAAAGACAGGGAGAGCAAGCTCTACATTACTCTCTTGGCACTTTGGATGCGGGACATACAGCGAGATGTTTGCTGCTTTTGCGTTTGGCTGTTGGGAGATTTACAGCACAAAGATATCTAGTTGATTTGAAGCAGTTCTGAGAAAGTCTAAACATAATCCCCACTTTTCCCTCCTGGCATTTTCCATGTGGGAGATATAGCACGAGGTATATTTGTTTGGAGGACAACTCAATGGACAGTGTAGGGAGAAAAGTTCCTGGCTCATTGAATGCCGTTTCTGGAGACACTGCGATCAATGAGGGAGATATGTCAAGATGTGTGTTGCTTTTGAGGACGGCTCTCTGGAGAGTCTTAGCAAAGAGGTCACACGGATAATCAGAGCAATTCTCAGAGACACTGAGAACGACCATACAATTCACTTTTGTCCCTTTGCTTGTTTTACGTATAACAAGACGTTTATGGATTTTGAGGAGAACTCCTCAAGGGTGTAGGCACAAAAGTTGGTGGCACACTGAATGCCGTTATTGGAGACACTGAGAAACAAGCCCTACAATTCCCTCCTGGCTCTTTCCATGTTGGAGGTAGAGCAAGAAGATTGTTGGTTGGTTTTGCGCCTAGCTCTATGGCGAGAGTAGGCAGAGACATAATTAGGTGACTTGAAGCAGTTCCTATCGAGTCCAAGAACAGTCCCCACCTTTCCCTGCTGGCAGTTTCCATGTGGAGATATGTCTTGATATGTGCTTTGCTTTTGAGCACAACTCTCTCTCGAGAGAATGTTAGCAAAGAGGTAACGGGGAGAGTAGAAAGCAGTACTCAAAGACAGGGAGAACAAGATCTACATTTCCCACCTGGCACTTCCCATGTAGGAGATATAGCAGGATGTATACTGGTTTTGAGGACAACTCAATGGACAGTGAAGGGAGAAAAGTTCCTGGCTCATTGAATGCAGTTTCTGGAGACACTGCGATCAATGTGGGAGATATGTCAACACGTGTGTTGCTTTTGAGGACGGCTCTCTGGAGAGTCTTAGCAAAGAGGTCACACGGATAATCAGAGCAATTCTCAGAGACACTGAGAACAAGATCGACAATTGGCTCTTGGCACTTTCCCTGTAGGAGATACCGCAAGACGTTTCTGTATATTGGGCAGAGCGCTCTGCAGGCTGTTAGCAGAGACTTTCCCGGCACAGTGAAACCCTATGTCAGAGACACTGAGAAGAAGCCCCAACGTTCCTTCCAGTCATTTTCAGTGTGGGTGCCTTCTCCACGTGGTTCCTGGTTTCACTGCAGCTCTGAAGAGAATGTTAGCAAAGAGGTAATCGGGACAGTGAAAACAGTACTCAAAGACAGGGAGAGCAAGCTCTACATTACTCTCTTGGCACTTTGGATGCGGGACATACAGCGAGATGTTTGCTGCTTTTGCGTTTGGCTGTTGGGAGATTTACAGCACAAAGATATCTAGTTGATTTGAAGCAGTTCTGAGAAAGTCTAAACATAATCCCCACTTTTCCCTCCTGGCATTTTCCATGTGGGAGATATAGCACGAGGTATATTTGTTTGGAGGACAACTCAATGGACAGTGTAGGGAGAAAAGTTCCTGGCTCCTTGAATGCCGTTTCTGGAGACACTGCGATCAATGAGGGAGATATGTCAAGATGTGTGTTGCTTTTGAGGACGTCTCTCTGGAGAGTCTTAGCAAAGAGGTCACACGGATAATCAGAGCAATTCTCAGAGACACTGAGAACAAGCTCCACAATTCCTCCTGGCACTTTCCCTGTAGGAGATACCGCAAGACGTTTCTGTATATTGGGCACAGCGCTCTGCAGGCTGTTAGCAGAGACTTTCCCGGGACAGTGAAACCCTATGTCAGAGACACTGAGAAGAAGCCCCAACGTTCCTTCCAGTCATTTTCAGTGTGGGTGCCTTCTCCACGTGGTTCCTGGTTTCACTGCAGCTCTGAAGAGAATGTTAGCAAAGAGGTAATCGGGACAGTGAAAACAGTACTCAAAGACAGGGAGAGCAAGCTCTCTTGGCACTTTGGATGCGGGACATACAGCGAGATGTTTGCTGCTTTTACATTTGGCTGTTGGGAGATTTACAGCACAAAGATATCTAGTTGATTTGAAGCAGTTCTGAGAAAGTCTAAACATAATCCCCACTTTTCCCTCCTGGCATTTTCCATGTGGGAGATATAGCACGAGGTATATTTGTTTGGAGGACAACTCAAGGGACAGTGTAGGGAGAAAAGTTCCTGGCTCATTGAATGCCGTTTCTGGAGACACTGCGATCAATGAGGGAGATATGTCAAGATGTGTGTTGCTTTTGAGGACAGCTCTCTGGAGAGTCTTAGCAAAGAGGTCACACGGATAATCAGAGCAATTCTCAGAGACACTGAGAACAACCATACATTTCACTTTTGGCCCTTTGCGTGTTTTACGTATAACAAGACGTTTATGGATTTTGAGGAGAACTCCTCGAGGGTGTAGGCACAAAAGTTGGTGGCACACTGAATGCCGTTATTGGAGACACTGAGAAACAAGCCCTACAATTCCCTCCTGGCTCTTTCCATGTTGGAGGTAGAGCAAGAAGATTGTTGGTTGGTTTTGCGCCTAGCTCTATGGCGAGAGTAGGCAGAGACATAATTAGGTGACTTGAAGCAGTTCCTATCGAGTCCAAGAACAGTCCCCACCTTTCCCTGCTGGCAGTTTCCATGTGGAGATATGTCTTGATATGTGCTTTGCTTTTGAGCACAACTCTCTCGAGAGAATGTTAGCAAAGAGGTAACGGGGAGAGTAGAAAGCAGTACTCAAAGACAGGGAGAACAAGATCTACATTTCCCACCTGGCACTTCCCATGTAGGAGATATAGCAGGATGTATACTGGTTTTGAGGACAACTCAATGGACAGTGAAGGGAGAAAAGTTCCTGGCTCATTGAATGCCGTTTCTGGAGACCCTGCGATCAATGTGGGAGATATGTCAACACGTGTGTTGGTTTTGAGGACGGCTCTCTGGAGAGTCTTAGCAAAGAGGTCACACGGATAATCAGAGCAATTCTCAGAGACACTGAGAACAAGATCGACAATTCGCTCTTGGCACTTTCCCTGTAGGAGATACCGCAAGACGTTTCTGTATATTGGGCACAGCGCTCTGCAGGCTGTTAGCAGAGACTTTCCCGGCACAGTGAAACCCTATGTCAGAGACACTGAGAAGAAGCCCCAACGTTCCTTCCAGTCATTTTCAGTGTGGGTGCCTTCTCCACGTGGTTCCTGGTTTCACTGCAGCTCTGAAGAGAATGTTAGCAAAGAGGTAATCGGGACAGTGAAAACAGTACTCAAAGACAGGGAGAGCAAGCTCTACATTACTCTCTTGACACTTTGGATGCGGGACATACAGCGAGATGTTTGCTGCTTTTGCGTTTGGCTTTTGGGAGATTTACAGCACAAAGATATCTAGTTGATTTGAAGCAGTTCTGAGAAAGTCTAAACATAATCCCCACTTTTCCCTCCTGGCATTTTCCATGTGGGAGATATAGCACGAGGTATATTTGTTTGGAGGACAACTCAATGGACAGTGTAGGGAGAAAAGTTCCTGGCTCCTTGAATGCCGTTCCTGGAGACACTGCGATCAATGAGGGAGATATGTCAAGATGTGTGTTGGTTTTGAGGACGGCTCTCTGGAGAGTCTTAGCAAAGAGGTCACACGGATAATCAGAGCAATTCTCAGAGACACTGAGACCAAGCTCCACAATTCCTCCTGGCACTTTCCCTGTAGGAGATACCGCAAGATGTTTCTGTATATTGGGCACAGCGCTCTGCAGGCTGTTAGCAGAGACTTTCCCGGCACAGTGAAACCCTATGTCAGAGACACTGAGAAGAAGCCCCAACGTTCCTTCCAGTCATTTTCAGTGTGGGTGCCTTCTCCACGTGGTTCCTGGTTTCACTGCAGCTCTGAAGAGAATGTTAGCAAAGAGGTAATCGGGACAGTGAAAACAGTACTCAAAGACAGGGAGAGCAAGCTCTACATTACTCTCTTGGCACTTTGGATGCGGGACATACAGCGAGATGTTTGCTGCTTTTGCGTTTGGTTGTTGGGAGATTTACAGCACAAAGATATCTAGTTGATTTGAAGCAGTTCTGAGAAAGTCTAAACATTATCCCCACTTTTCCCTCCTGGCATTTTCCATGTGGGAGATATAGCACGATGTATATTTGTTTTGAGGACAACTCAAGGGACAGTGTAGGGAGAAAAGCTCCTGGCTCATTGAATGCCGTTTCTGGAGACACTGCGATCAATGAGGGAGATATGTCAAGATGTGTGTTGCTTTTGAGGACGGCTCTCTGGAGAGTCTTAGCAAAGAGGTCACACGGATAATCAGAGCAATTCTCAGAGACACTGAGAACAACCATACAAATCACTTTTGTCCCTTTGCTTGTTTTACGTATAACAAGACGTTTATGGATTTTGAGGAGAACTCCTCAAGGGTGTAGGCACAAAAGTTGGTGGCACACTGAATGCCGTTATTGGAGACACTGAGAAACAAGCCCTACAATTCCCTCCTGGCTCTTTCCATGTTGGAGGTAGAGCAAGAAGATTGTTGGTTGGTTTTGCGCCTAGCTCTATGGCGAGAGTAGGCAGAGACATAATTAGGTGACTTGAAGCAGTTCCTATCGAGTCCAAGAACAGTCCCCACCTTTCCCTGCTGGCAGTTTCCATGTGGACATATGTCTTGATATGTGCTTTGCTTTTGAGCACAACTCTCTCTCGAGAGAATGTTAGCAAAGAGGTAACGGGGAGAGTAGAAAGCAGTACTCAAAGACAGGGAGAACAAGATCTACATTTCCCACCTGGCACTTCCCATGTAGGAGATATAGCAGGATGTATACTGGTTTTGAGGACAACTCAATGGACAGTGAAGGGAGAAAAGTTCCTGGCTCATTGAATGCCGTTTCTGGAGACCCTGCGATCAATGTGGGAGATATGTCAACACGTGTGTTGGTTTTGAGGACGGCTCTCTGGAGAGTCTTAGCAAAGAGGTCACACGGATAATCAGAGCAATTCTCAGAGACACTGAGAACAAGATCGACAATTCGCTCTTGGCACTTTCCCTGTAGGAGATACCGCAAGACGTTTCTGTATATTGGGCACAGCGCTCTGCAGGCTGTTAGCAGAGACTTTCCCGGCACAGTGAAACCCTATGTCAGAGACACTGAGAAGAAGCCCCAACGTTCCTTCCAGTCATTTTCAGTGTGGGTGCCTTCTCCACGTGGTTCCTGGTTTCACTGCAGCTCTGAAGAGAATGTTAGCAAAGAGGTAATCGGGACAGTGAAAACAGTACTCAAAGACAGGGAGAGCAAGCTCTACATTACTCTCTTGACACTTTGGATGCGGGACATACAGCGAGATGTTTGCTGCTTTTGCGTTTGGCTTTTGGGAGATTTACAGCACAAAGATATCTAGTTGATTTGAAGCAGTTCTGAGAAAGTCTAAACATAATCCCCACTTTTCCCTCCTGGCATTTTCCATGTGGGAGATATAGCACGAGGTATATTTGTTTGGAGGACAACTCAAGGGACAGTGTAGGGAGAAAAGTTCCTGGCTCCTTGAATGCCGTTCCTGGAGACACTGCGATCAATGAGGGAGATATGTCAAGATGTGTGTTGGTTTTGAGGACGTCTCTCTGGAGAGTCTTAGCAAAGAGGTCACACGGATAATCAGAGCAATTCTCAGAGACACTGAGACCAAGCTCCACAATTCCTCCTGGAACTTTCCCTGTAGGAGATACCGCACTACGTTTCTGTATATTGGGCACAGCGCTCTGCAGGCTGTTAGCAGAGACTTTCCCGGCACAGTGAAACCCTATGTCAGAGACACTGAGAAGAAGCCCCAATGTTCCTTCCAGTCATTTTCAGTGTGGGTGCCTTCTCCACGTGGTTCCTGGTTTCACTGCAGCTCTGAAGAGAATGTTAGCAAAGAGGTAATCGGGACAGTGAAAACAGTACTCAAAGACAGGGAGAGCAAGCTCTACATTACTCTCTTGGCACTTTGGATGCGGGACATACAGCGAGATGTTTGCTGCTTTTGCGTTTGGTTGTTGGGAGATTTACAGCACAAAGATATCTAGTTGATTTGAAGCAGTTCTGAGAAAGTCTAAACATTATCCCCACTTTTCCCTCCTGGCATTTTCCATGTGGGAGATATAGCACGATGTATATTTGTTTTGAGGACAACTCAAGGGACAGTGTAGGGAGAAAAGCTCCTGGCTCATTGAATGCCGTTTCTGGAGACACTGCGATCAATGAGGGAGATATGTCAAGATGTGTGTTGCTTTTGAGGACGGCTCTCTGGAGAGTCTTAGCAAAGAGGTCACACGGATAATCAGAGCAATTCTCAGAGACACTGAGAACAACCATACAAATCACTTTTGTCCCTTTGCTTGTTTTACGTATAACAAGACGTTTATGGATTTTGAGGAGAACTCCTCAAGGGTGTAGGCACAAAAGTTGGTGGCACACTGAATGCCGTTATTGGAGACACTGAGAAACAAGCCCTACAATTCCCTCCTGGCTCTTTCCATGTTGGAGGTAGAGCAAGAAGATTGTTGGTTGGTTTTGCGCCTAGCTCTATGGCGAGAGTAGGCAGAGACATAATTAGGTGACTTGAAGCAGTTCCTATCGAGTCCAAGAACAGTCCCCACCTTTCCCTGCTGGCAGTTTCCATGTGGACATATGTCTTGATATGTGCTTTGCTTTTGAGCACAACTCTCTCTCGAGAGAATGTTAGCAAAGAGGTAACGGGGAGAGTAGAAAGCAGTACTCAAAGACAGGGAGAACAAGATCTACATTTCCCACCTGGCACTTCCCATGTAGGAGATATAGCAGGATGTATACTGGTTTTGAGGACAACTCAATGGACAGTGAAGGGAGAAAAGTTCCTGGCTCATTGAATGCCGTTTCTGGAGACCCTGCGATCAATGTGGGAGATATGTCAACACGTGTGTTGGTTTTGAGGACGGCTCTCTGGAGAGTCTTAGCAAAGAGGTCACACGGATAATCAGAGCAATTCTCAGAGACACTGAGACCAAGCTCCACAATTCCTCCTGGCACTTTCCCTGTAGGAGATACCGCAAGACGTTTCTGTATATTGGGCACAGCGCTCTGCAGGCTGTTAGCAGAGACTTTCCCGGCACAGTGAAACCCTATGTCAGAGACACTGAGAAGAAGCCCCAATGTTCCTTCCAGTCATTTTCAGTGTGGGTGCCTTCTCCACGTGGTTCCTGGTTTCACTGCAGCTCTGAAGAGAATGTTAGCAAAGAGGTAATCGGGACAGTGAAAACAGTACTCAAAGACAGGGAGAGCAAGCTCTACATTACTCTCTTGGCACTTTGGATGCGGGACATACAGCGAGATGTTTGCTGCTTTTGCGTTTGGCTGTTGGGAGATTTACAGCACAAAGATATCTAGTTGATTTGAAGCAGTTCTGAGAAAGTCTAAACATAATCCCCACTTTTCCCTCCTGGCATTTTCCATGTGGGAGATATAGCACGAGGTATATTTGTTTGGAGGACAACTCAATGGACAGTGTAGGGAGAAAAGTTCCTGGCTCATTGAATGCCGTTTCTGGAGACACTGCGATCAATGTGGGAGATATGTCAACACGTGTGTTGCTTTTGAGGACGGCTCTCTGGAGAGTCTTAGCAAAGAGGTCACACGGATAATCAGAGCAATTCTCAGAGACACTGAGAACAAGCTCCACAATTCCTCCTGGCACTTTCCCTGTAGGAGATACCGCACTACGTTTCTGTATATTGGGCACAGCGCTCTGCAGGCTGTTAGCAGAGACTTTCCCGGCACAGTGAAACCCTATGTCAGAGACACTGAGAAGAAGCCCCAATGTTCCTTCCAGTCATTTTCAGTGTGGGTGCCTTCTCCACGTGGTTCCTGGTTTCACTGCAGCTCTGAAGAGAATGTTAGCAAAGAGGTAATCGGGACAGTGAAAACAGTACTCAAAGACAGGGAGAGCAAGCTCTACATTACTCTCTTGACACTTTGGATGCGGGACATACAGCGAGATGTTTGCTGCTTTTGCGTTTGGCTTTTGGGAGATTTACAGCACAAAGATATCTAGTTGATTTGAAGCAGTTCTGAGAAAGTCTAAACATAATCCCCACTTTTCCCTCCTGGCATTTTCCATGTGGGAGATATAGCACGAGGTATATTTGTTTGGAGGACAACTCAATGGACAGTGTAGGGAGAAAAGTTCCTGGCTCCTTGAATGCCGTTCCTGGAGACACTGCGATCAATGAGGGAGATATGTCAAGATGTGTGTTGGTTTTGAGGACGTCTCTCTGGAGAGTCTTAGCAAAGAGGTCACACGGATAATCAGAGCAATTCTCAGAGACACTGAGACCAAGCTCCACAATTCCTCCTGGCACTTTCCCTGTAGGAGATACCGCAAGATGTTTCTGTATATTGGGCACAGCGCTCTGCAGGCTGTTAGCAGAGACTTTCCCGGCACAGTGAAACCCTATGTCAGAGACACTGAGAAGAAGCCCCAACGTTCCTTCCAGTCATTTTCAGTGTGGGTGCCTTCTCCACGTGGTTCCTGGTTTCACTGCAGCTCTGAAGAGAATGTTAGCAAAGAGGTAATCGGGACAGTGAAAACAGTACTCAAAGACAGGGAGAGCAAGCTCTACATTACTCTCTTGGCACTTTGGATGCGGGACATACAGCGAGATGTTTGCTGCTTTTGCGTTTGGTTGTTGGGAGATTTACAGCACAAAGATATCTAGTTGATTTGAAGCAGTTCTGAGAAAGTCTAAACATTATCCCCACTTTTCCCTCCTGGCATTTTCCATGTGGGAGATATAGCACGATGTATATTTGTTTTGAGGACAACTCAAGGGACAGTGTAGGGAGAAAAGCTCCTGGCTCATTGAATGCCGTTTCTGGAGACACTGCGATCAATGAGGGAGATATGTCAAGATGTGTGTTGCTTTTGAGGACAGCTCTCTGGAGAGTCTTAGCAAAGAGGTCACACGGATAATCAGAGCAATTCTCAGAGACACTGAGAACAACCATACATTTCACTTTTGGCCCTTTGCGTGTTTTACGTATAACAAGACGTTTATGGATTTTGAGGAGAACTCCTCGAGGGTGTAGGCACAAAAGTTGGTGGCACACTGAATGCCGTTATTGGAGACACTGAGAAACAAGCCCTACAATTCCCTCCTGGCTCTTTCCATGTTGGAGGTAGAGCAAGAAGATTGTTGGTTGGTTTTGCGCCTAGCTCTATGGCGAGAGTAGGCAGAGACATAATTAGGTGACTTGAAGCAGTTCCTATCGAGTCCAAGAACAGTCCCCACCTTTCCCTGCTGGCAGTTTCCATGTGGAGATATGTCTTGATATGTGCTTTGCTTTTGAGCACAACTCTCTCTCGAGAGAATGTTAGCAAAGAGGTAACGGGGAGAGTAGAAAGCAGTACTCAAAGACAGGGAGAACAAGATCTACATTTCCCACCTGGCACTTCCCATGTAGGAGATATAGCAGGATGTATACTGGTTTTGAGGACAACTCAATGGACAGTGAAGGGAGAAAAGTTCCTGGCTCATTGAATGCCGTTTCTGGAGACCCTGCGATCAATGTGGGAGATATGTCAACACGTGTGTTGGTTTTGAGGACGGCTCTCTGGAGAGTCTTAGCAAAGAGGTCACACGGATAATCAGAGCAATTCTCAGAGACACTGAGAACAAGATCGACAATTCGCTCTTGGCACTTTCCCTGTAGGAGATACCGCAAGACGTTTCTGTATATTGGGCACAGCGCTCTGCAGGCTGTTAGCAGAGACTTTCCCGGCACAGTGAAACCCTATGTCAGAGACACTGAGAAGAAGCCCCAACGTTCCTTCCAGTCATTTTCAGTGTGGGTGCCTTCTCCACGTGGTTCCTGGTTTCACTGCAGCTCTGAAGAGAATGTTAGCAAAGAGGTAATCGGGACAGTGAAAACAGTACTCAAAGACAGGGAGAGCAAGCTCTACATTACTCTCTTGACACTTTGGATGCGGGACATACAGCGAGATGTTTGCTGCTTTTGCGTTTGGCTTTTGGGAGATTTACAGCACAAAGATATCTAGTTGATTTGAAGCAGTTCTGAGAAAGTCTAAACATAATCCCCACTTTTCCCTCCTGGCATTTTCCATGTGGGAGATATAGCACGAGGTATATTTGTTTGGAGGACAACTCAATGGACAGTGTAGGGAGAAAAGTTCCTGGCTCCTTGAATGCCGTTCCTGGAGACACTGCGATCAATGAGGGAGATATGTCAAGATGTGTGTTGGTTTTGAGGACGTCTCTCTGGAGAGTCTTAGCAAAGAGGTCACACGGATAATCAGAGCAATTCTCAGAGACACTGAGACCAAGCTCCACAATTCCTCCTGGCACTTTCCCTGTAGGAGATACCGCAAGATGTTTCTGTATATTGGGCACAGCGCTCTGCAGGCTGTTAGCAGAGACTTTCCCGGCACAGTGAAACCCTATGTCAGAGACACTGAGAAGAAGCCCCAACGTTCCTTCCAGTCATTTTCAGTGTGGGTGCCTTCTCCACGTGGTTCCTGGTTTCACTGCAGCTCTGAAGAGAATGTTAGCAAAGAGGTAATCGGGACAGTGAAAACAGTACTCAAAGACAGGGAGAGCAAGCTCTACATTACTCTCTTGGCACTTTGGATGCGGGACATACAGCGAGATGTTTGCTGCTTTTGCGTTTGGTTGTTGGGAGATTTACAGCACAAAGATATCTAGTTGATTTGAAGCAGTTCTGAGAAAGTCTAAACATTATCCCCACTTTTCCCTCCTGGCATTTTCCATGTGGGAGATATAGCACGATGTATATTTGTTTTGAGGACAACTCAAGGGACAGTGTAGGGAGAAAAGCTCCTGGCTCATTGAATGCCGTTTCTGGAGACACTGCGATCAATGAGGGAGATATGTCAAGATGTGTGTTGCTTTTGAGGACGGCTCTCTGGAGAGTCTTAGCAAAGAGGTCACACGGATAATCAGAGCAATTCTCAGAGACACTGAGAACAACCATACAAATCACTTTTGTCCCTTTGCTTGTTTTACGTATAACAAGACGTTTATGGATTTTGAGGAGAACTCCTCAAGGGTGTAGGCACAAAAGTTGGTGGCACACTGAATGCCGTTATTGGAGACACTGAGAAACAAGCCCTACAATTCCCTCCTGGCTCTTTCCATGTTGGAGGTAGAGCAAGAAGATTGTTGGTTGGTTTTGCGCCTAGCTCTATGGCGAGAGTAGGCAGAGACATAATTAGGTGACTTGAAGCAGTTCCTATCGAGTCCAAGAACAGTCCCCACCTTTCCCTGCTGGCAGTTTCCATGTGGACATATGTCTTGATATGTGCTTTGCTTTTGAGCACAACTCTCTCTCGAGAGAATGTTAGCAAAGAGGTAACGGGGAGAGTAGAAAGCAGTACTCAAAGACAGGGAGAACAAGATCTACATTTCCCACCTGGCACTTCCCATGTAGGAGATATAGCAGGATGTATACTGGTTTTGAGGACAACTCAATGGACAGTGAAGGGAGAAAAGTTCCTGGCTCATTGAATGCCGTTTCTGGAGACCCTGCGATCAATGTGGGAGATATGTCAACACGTGTGTTGGTTTTGAGGACGGCTCTCTGGAGAGTCTTAGCAAAGAGGTCACACGGATAATCAGAGCAATTCTCAGAGACACTGAGAACAAGATCGACAATTCGCTCTTGGCACTTTCCCTGTAGGAGATACCGCAAGACGTTTCTGTATATTGGGCACAGCGCTCTGCAGGCTGTTAGCAGAGACTTTCCCGGCACAGTGAAACCCTATGTCAGAGACACTGAGAAGAAGCCCCAACGTTCCTTCCAGTCATTTTCAGTGTGGGTGCCTTCTCCACGTGGTTCCTGGTTTCACTGCAGCTCTGAAGAGAATGTTAGCAAAGAGGTAATCGGGACAGTGAAAACAGTACTCAAAGACAGGGAGAGCAAGCTCTACATTACTCTCTTGACACTTTGGATGCGGGACATACAGCGAGATGTTTGCTGCTTTTGCGTTTGGCTTTTGGGAGATTTACAGCACAAAGATATCTAGTTGATTTGAAGCAGTTCTGAGAAAGTCTAAACATTATCCCCACTTTTCCCTCCTGGCATTTTCCATGTGGGAGATATAGCACGAGGTATATTTGTTTGGAGGACAACTCAATGGACAGTGTAGGGAGAAAAGTTCCTGGCTCCTTGAATGCCGTTCCTGGAGACACTGCGATCAATGAGGGAGATATGTCAAGATGTGTGTTGGTTTTGAGGACGTCTCTCTGGAGAGTCTTAGCAAAGAGGTCACACGGATAATCAGAGCAATTCTCAGAGACACTGAGACCAAGCTCCACAATTCCTCCTGGCACTTTCCCTGTAGGAGATACCGCACTACGTTTCTGTATATTGGGCACAGCGCTCTGCAGGCTGTTAGCAGAGACTTTCCCGGCACAGTGAAACCCTATGTCAGAGACACTGAGAAGAAGCCCCAATGTTCCTTCCAGTCATTTTCAGTGTGGGTGCCTTCTCCACGTGGTTCCTGGTTTCACTGCAGCTCTGAAGAGAATGTTAGCAAAGAGGTAATCGGGACAGTGAAAACAGTACTCAAAGACAGGGAGAGCAAGCTCTACATTACTCTCTTGGCACTTTGGATGCGGGACATACAGCGAGATGTTTGCTGCTTTTGCGTTTGGTTGTTGGGAGATTTACAGCACAAAGATATCTAGTTGATTTGAAGCAGTTCTGAGAAAGTCTAAACATTATCCCCACTTTTCCCTCCTGGCATTTTCCATGTGGGAGATATAGCACGATGTATATTTGTTTTGAGGACAACTCAAGGGACAGTGTAGGGAGAAAAGCTCCTGGCTCATTGAATGCCGTTTCTGGAGACACTGCGATCAATGAGGGAGATATGTCAAGATGTGTGTTGCTTTTGAGGACGGCTCTCTGGAGAGTCTTAGCAAAGAGGTCACACGGATAATCAGAGCAATTCTCAGAGACACTGAGAACAACCATACAAATCACTTTTGTCCCTTTGCTTGTTTTACGTATAACAAGACGTTTATGGATTTTGAGGAGAACTCCTCAAGGGTGTAGGCACAAAAGTTGGTGGCACACTGAATGCCGTTATTGGAGACACTGAGAAACAAGCCCTACAATTCCCTCCTGGCTCTTTCCATGTTGGAGGTAGAGCAAGAAGATTGTTGGTTGGTTTTGCGCCTAGCTCTATGGCGAGAGTAGGCAGAGACATAATTAGGTGACTTGAAGCAGTTCCTATCGAGTCCAAGAACAGTCCCCACCTTTCCCTGCTGGCAGTTTCCATGTGGACATATGTCTTGATATGTGCTTTGCTTTTGAGCACAACTCTCTCTCGAGAGAATGTTAGCAAAGAGGTAACGGGGAGAGTAGAAAGCAGTACTCAAAGACAGGGAGAACAAGATCTACATTTCCCACCTGGCACTTCCCATGTAGGAGATATAGCAGGATGTATACTGGTTTTGAGGACAACTCAATGGACAGTGAAGGGAGAAAAGTTCCTGGCTCATTGAATGCCGTTTCTGGAGACCCTGCGATCAATGTGGGAGATATGTCAACACGTGTGTTGGTTTTGAGGACGGCTCTCTGGAGAGTCTTAGCAAAGAGGTCACACGGATAATCAGAGCAATTCTCAGAGACACTGAGACCAAGCTCCACAATTCCTCCTGGCACTTTCCCTGTAGGAGATACCGCAAGACGTTTCTGTATATTGGGCACAGCGCTCTGCAGGCTGTTAGCAGAGACTTTCCCGGCACAGTGAAACCCTATGTCAGAGACACTGAGAAGAAGCCCCAATGTTCCTTCCAGTCATTTTCAGTGTGGGTGCCTTCTCCACGTGGTTCCTGGTTTCACTGCAGCTCTGAAGAGAATGTTAGCAAAGAGGTAATCGGGACAGTGAAAACAGTACTCAAAGACAGGGAGAGCAAGCTCTCTTGGCACTTTGGATGCGGGACATACAGCGAGATGTTTGCTGCTTTTGCGTTTGGCTGTTGGGAGATTTACAGCACAAAGATATCTAGTTGATTTGAAGCAGTTCTGAGAAAGTCTAAACATAATCCCCACTTTTCCCTCCTGGCATTTTCCATGTGGGAGATATAGCACGAGGTATATTTGTTTGGAGGACAACTCAATGGACAGTGTAGGGAGAAAAGTTCCTGGCTCCTTGAATGCCGTTTCTGGAGACACTGCGATCAATGAGGGAGATATGTCAAGATGTGTGTTGCTTTTGAGGACGGCTCTCTGGAGAGTCTTAGCAAAGAGGTCACACGGATAATCAGAGCAATTCTCAGAGACACTGAGAACGACCATACAAATCACTTTTGTCCCTTTGCTTGTTTTACGTATAACAAGACGTTTATGGATTTTGAGGAGAACTCCTCAAGGGTGTAGGCACAAAAGTTGGTGGCACACTGAATGCCGTTATTGGAGACACTGAGAAACAAGCCCTACAATTCCCTCCTGGCTCTTTCCATGTTGGAGGTAGAGCAAGAAGATTGTTGGTTGGTTTTGCGCCTAGCTCTATGGCGAGAGTAGGCAGAGACATAATTAGGTGACTTGAAGCAGTTCCTATCGAGTCCAAGAACAGTCCCCACCTTTCCCTGCTGGCAGTTTCCATGTGGACATATGTCTTGATATGTGCTTTGCTTTTGAGCACAACTCTCTCTCGAGAGAATGTTAGCAAAGAGGTAACGGGGAGAGTAGAAAGCAGTACTCAAAGACAGGGAGAACAAGATCTACATTTCCCACCTGGCACTTCCCATGTAGGAGATATAGCAGGATGTATACTGGTTTTGAGGACAACTCAATGGACAGTGAAGGGAGAAAAGTTCCTGGCTCATTGAATGCCGTTTCTGGAGACACTGCGATCAATGTGGGAGATATGTCAACACGTGTGTTGCTTTTGAGGACGGCTCTCTGGAGAGTCTTAGCAAAGAGGTCACACGGATAATCAGAGCAATTCTCAGAGACACTGAGAACAAGATCGACAATTGGCTCTTGGCACTTTCCCTGTAGGAGATACCGCAAGACGTTTCTGTATATTGGGCAGAGCGCTCTGCAGGCTGTTAGCAGAGACTTTCCCGGCACAGTGAAACCCTATGTCAGAGACACTGAGAAGAAGCCCCAACGTTCCTTCCAGTCATTTTCAGTGTGGGTGCCTTCTCCACGTGGTTCCTGGTTTCACTGCAGCTCTGAAGAGAATGTTAGCAAAGAGGTAATCGGGACAGTGAAAACAGTACTCAAAGACAGGGAGAGCAAGCTCTACATTACTCTCTTGGCACTTTGGATGCGGGACATACAGCGAGATGTTTGCTGCTTTTGCGTTTGGCTGTTGGGAGATTTACAGCACAAAGATATCTAGTTGATTTGAAGCAGTTCTGAGAAAGTCTAAACATTATCCCCACTTTTCCCTCCTGGCATTTTCCATGTGGGAGATATAGCACGATGTATATTTGTTTGGAGGACAACTCAATGGACAGTGTAGGGAGAAAAGTTCCTGGCTCACTGAATGCCGTTTCTGGAGACACTGCGATCAATGAGGGAGATATGTCAAGATGTGTGTTGCTTTTGAGGACGTCTCTCTGGAGAGTCTTAGCAAAGAGGTCACACGGATAATCAGAGCAATTCTCAGAGACACTGAGAACAAGCTCCACAATTCCTCCTGGCACTTTCCCTGTAGGAGATACCGCAAGACGTTTCTGTATATTGGGCACAGCGCTCTGCAGGCTGTTAGCAGAGACTTTCCCGGCTCAGTGAAACCCTATGTCAGAGACACTGAGAAGAAGCCCCAATGTTCCTTCCAGTCATTTTCAGTGTGGGTGCCTTCTCCACGTGGTTCCTGGTTTCACTGCAGCTCTGAAGAGAATGTTAGCAAAGAGGTAATCGGGACAGTGAAAACAGTACTCAAAGACAGGGAGAGCAAGCTCTCTTGGCACTTTGGATGCGGGACATACAGCGAGATGTTTGCTGCTTTTACATTTGGCTGTTGGGAGATTTACAGCACAAAGATATCTAGTTGATTTGAAGCAGTTCTGAGAAAGTCTAAACATAATCCCCACTTTTCCCTCCTGGCATTTTCCATGTGGGAGATATAGCACGAGGTATATTTGTTTGGAGGACAACTCAATGGACAGTGTAGGGAGAAAAGTTCCTGGCTCATTGAATGCCGTTTCTGGAGACACTGCGATCAATGAGGGAGATATGTCAAGATGTGTGTTGCTTTTGAGGACAGCTCTCTGGAGAGTCTTAGCAAAGAGGTCACACGGATAATCAGAGCAATTCTCAGAGACACTGAGAACAACCATACATTTCACTTTTGGCCCTTTGCGTGTTTTACGTATAACAAGACGTTTATGGATTTTGAGGAGAACTCCTCGAGGGTGTAGGCACAAAAGTTGGTGGCACACTGAATGCCGTTATTGGAGACACTGAGAAACAAGCCCTACAATTCCCTCCTGGCTCTTTCCATGTTGGAGGTAGAGCAAGAAGATTGTTGGTTGGTTTTGCGCCTAGCTCTATGGCGAGAGTAGGCAGAGACATAATTAGGTGACTTGAAGCAGTTCCTATCGAGTCCAAGAACAGTCCCCACCTTTCCCTGCTGGCAGTTTCCATGTGGAGATATGTCTTGATATGTGCTTTGCTTTTGAGCACAACTCTCTCGAGAGAATGTTAGCAAAGAGGTAACGGGGAGAGTAGAAAGCAGTACTCAAAGACAGGGAGAACAAGATCTACATTTCCCACCTGGCACTTCCCATGTAGGAGATATAGCAGGATGTATACTGGTTTTGAGGACAACTCAATGGACAGTGAAGGGAGAAAAGTTCCTGGCTCATTGAATGCCGTTTCTGGAGACCCTGCGATCAATGTGGGAGATATGTCAACACGTGTGTTGGTTTTGAGGACGGCTCTCTGGAGAGTCTTAGCAAAGAGGTCACACGGATAATCAGAGCAATTCTCAGAGACACTGAGAACAAGATCGACAATTCGCTCTTGGCACTTTCCCTGTAGGAGATACCGCAAGACGTTTCTGTATATTGGGCACAGCGCTCTGCAGGCTGTTAGCAGAGACTTTCCCGGCACAGTGAAACCCTATGTCAGAGACACTGAGAAGAAGCCCCAACGTTCCTTCCAGTCATTTTCAGTGTGGGTGCCTTCTCCACGTGGTTCCTGGTTTCACTGCAGCTCTGAAGAGAATGTTAGCAAAGAGGTAATCGGGACAGTGAAAACAGTACTCAAAGACAGGGAGAGCAAGCTCTACATTACTCTCTTGACACTTTGGATGCGGGACATACAGCGAGATGTTTGCTGCTTTTGCGTTTGGCTTTTGGGAGATTTACAGCACAAAGATATCTAGTTGATTTGAAGCAGTTCTGAGAAAGTCTAAACATAATCCCCACTTTTCCCTCCTGGCATTTTCCATGTGGGAGATATAGCACGAGGTATATTTGTTTGGAGGACAACTCAATGGACAGTGTAGGGAGAAAAGTTCCTGGCTCCTTGAATGCCGTTCCTGGAGACACTGCGATCAATGAGGGAGATATGTCAAGATGTGTGTTGGTTTTGAGGACGTCTCTCTGGAGAGTCTTAGCAAAGAGGTCACACGGATAATCAGAGCAATTCTCAGAGACACTGAGACCAAGCTCCACAATTCCTCCTGGCACTTTCCCTGTAGGAGATACCGCAAGATGTTTCTGTATATTGGGCACAGCGCTCTGCAGGCTGTTAGCAGAGACTTTCCCGGCACAGTGAAACCCTATGTCAGAGACACTGAGAAGAAGCCCCAACGTTCCTTCCAGTCATTTTCAGTGTGGGTGCCTTCTCCACGTGGTTCCTGGTTTCACTGCAGCTCTGAAGAGAATGTTAGCAAAGAGGTAATCGGGACAGTGAAAACAGTACTCAAAGACAGGGAGAGCAAGCTCTACATTACTCTCTTGGCACTTTGGATGCGGGACATACAGCGAGATGTTTGCTGCTTTTGCGTTTGGTTGTTGGGAGATTTACAGCACAAAGATATCTAGTTGATTTGAAGCAGTTCTGAGAAAGTCTAAACATTATCCCCACTTTTCCCTCCTGGCATTTTCCATGTGGGAGATATAGCACGATGTATATTTGTTTTGAGGACAACTCAAGGGACAGTGTAGGGAGAAAAGCTCCTGGCTCATTGAATGCCGTTTCTGGAGACACTGCGATCAATGAGGGAGATATGTCAAGATGTGTGTTGCTTTTGAGGACGGCTCTCTGGAGAGTCTTAGCAAAGAGGTCACACGGATAATCAGAGCAATTCTCAGAGACACTGAGAACAACCATACAAATCACTTTTGTCCCTTTGCTTGTTTTACGTATAACAAGACGTTTATGGATTTTGAGGAGAACTCCTCAAGGGTGTAGGCACAAAAGTTGGTGGCACACTGAATGCCGTTATTGGAGACACTGAGAAACAAGCCCTACAATTCCCTCCTGGCTCTTTCCATGTTGGAGGTAGAGCAAGAAGATTGTTGGTTGGTTTTGCGCCTAGCTCTATGGCGAGAGTAGGCAGAGACATAATTAGGTGACTTGAAGCAGTTCCTATCGAGTCCAAGAACAGTCCCCACCTTTCCCTGCTGGCAGTTTCCATGTGGACATATGTCTTGAGATGTGCTTTGCTTTTGAGCACAACTCTCTCTCGAGAGAATGTTAGCAAAGAGGTAACGGGGAGAGTAGAAAGCAGTACTCAAAGACAGGGAGAACAAGATCTACATTTCCCACCTGGCACTTCCCATGTAGGAGATATAGCAGGATGTATACTGGTTTTGAGGACAACTCAATGGACAGTGAAGGGAGAAAAGTTCCTGGCTCATTGAATGCCGTTTCTGGAGACCCTGCGATCAATGTGGGAGATATGTCAACACGTGTGTTGGTTTTGAGGACGGCTCTCTGGAGAGTCTTAGCAAAGAGGTCACACGGATAATCAGAGCAATTCTCAGAGACACTGAGAACAAGATCGACAATTCGCTCTTGGCACTTTCCCTGTAGGAGATACCGCAAGACGTTTCTGTATATTGGGCACAGCGCTCTGCAGGCTGTTAGCAGAGACTTTCCCGGCACAGTGAAACCCTATGTCAGAGACACTGAGAAGAAGCCCCAACGTTCCTTCCAGTCATTTTCAGTGTGGGTGCCTTCTCCACGTGGTTCCTGGTTTCACTGCAGCTCTGAAGAGAATGTTAGCAAAGAGGTAATCGGGACAGTGAAAACAGTACTCAAAGACAGGGAGAGCAAGCTCTACATTACTCTCTTGACACTTTGGATGCGGGACATACAGCGAGATGTTTGCTGCTTTTGCGTTTGGCTTTTGGGAGATTTACAGCACAAAGATATCTAGTTGATTTGAAGCAGTTCTGAGAAAGTCTAAACATAATCCCCACTTTTCCCTCCTGGCATTTTCCATGTGGGAGATATAGCACGAGGTATATTTGTTTGGAGGACAACTCAATGGACAGTGTAGGGAGAAAAGTTCCTGGCTCCTTGAATGCCGTTCCTGGAGACACTGCGATCAATGAGGGAGATATGTCAAGATGTGTGTTGGTTTTGAGGACGTCTCTCTGGAGAGTCTTAGCAAAGAGGTCACACGGATAATCAGAGCAATTCTCAGAGACACTGAGACCAAGCTCCACAATTCCTCCTGGCACTTTCCCTGTAGGAGATACCGCACTACGTTTCTGTATATTGGGCACAGCGCTCTGCAGGCTGTTAGCAGAGACTTTCCCGGCACAGTGAAACCCTATGTCAGAGACACTGAGAAGAAGCCCCAATGTTCCTTCCAGTCATTTTCAGTGTGGGTGCCTTCTCCACGTGGTTCCTGGTTTCACTGCAGCTCTGAAGAGAATGTTAGCAAAGAGGTAATCGGGACAGTGAAAACAGTACTCAAAGACAGGGAGAGCAAGCTCTACATTACTCTCTTGACACTTTGGATGCGGGACATACAGCGAGATGTTTGCTGCTTTTGCGTTTGGCTTTTGGGAGATTTACAGCACAAAGATATCTAGTTGATTTGAAGCAGTTCTGAGAAAGTCTAAACATAATCCCCACTTTTCCCTCCTGGCATTTTCCATGTGGGAGATATAGCACGAGGTATATTTGTTTGGAGGACAACTCAATGGACAGTGTAGGGAGAAAAGTTCCTGGCTCCTTGAATGCCGTTCCTGGAGACACTGCGATCAATGAGGGAGATATGTCAAGATGTGTGTTGGTTTTGAGGACGTCTCTCTGGAGAGTCTTAGCAAAGAGGTCACACGGATAATCAGAGCAATTCTCAGAGACACTGAGACCAAGCTCCACAATTCCTCCTGGCACTTTCCCTGTAGGAGATACCGCACTACGTTTCTGTATATTGGGCACAGCGCTCTGCAGGCTGTTAGCAGAGACTTTCCCGGCACAGTGAAACCCTATGTCAGAGACACTGAGAAGAAGCCCCAATGTTCCTTCCAGTCATTTTCAGTGTGGGTGCCTTCTCCACGTGGTTCCTGGTTTCACTGCAGCTCTGAAGAGAATGTTAGCAAAGAGGTAATCGGGACAGTGAAAACAGTACTCAAAGACAGGGAGAGCAAGCTCTACATTACTCTCTTGGCACTTTGGATGCGGGACATACAGCGAGATGTTTGCTGCTTTTGCGTTTGGTTGTTGGGAGATTTACAGCACAAAGATATCTAGTTGATTTGAAGCAGTTCTGAGAAAGTCTAAACATTATCCCCACTTTTCCCTCCTGGCATTTTCCATGTGGGAGATATAGCACGATGTATATTTGTTTTGAGGACAACTCAAGGGACAGTGTAGGGAGAAAAGCTCCTGGCTCATTGAATGCCGTTTCTGGAGACACTGCGATCAATGAGGGAGATATGTCAAGATGTGTGTTGCTTTTGAGGACGGCTCTCTGGAGAGTCTTAGCAAAGAGGTCACACGGATAATCAGAGCAATTCTCAGAGACACTGAGAACAACCATACAAATCACTTTTGTCCCTTTGCTTGTTTTACGTATAACAAGACGTTTATGGATTTTGAGGAGAACTCCTCAAGGGTGTAGGCACAAAAGTTGGTGGCACACTGAATGCCGTTATTGGAGACACTGAGAAACAAGCCCTACAATTCCCTCCTGGCTCTTTCCATGTTGGAGGTAGAGCAAGAAGATTGTTGGTTGGTTTTGCGCCTAGCTCTATGGCGAGAGTAGGCAGAGACATAATTAGGTGACTTGAAGCAGTTCCTATCGAGTCCAAGAACAGTCCCCACCTTTCCCTGCTGGCAGTTTCCATGTGGACATATGTCTTGATATGTGCTTTGCTTTTGAGCACAACTCTCTCTCGAGAGAATGTTAGCAAAGAGGTAACGGGGAGAGTAGAAAGCAGTACTCAAAGACAGGGAGAACAAGATCTACATTTCCCACCTGGCACTTCCCATGTAGGAGATATAGCAGGATGTATACTGGTTTTGAGGACAACTCAATGGACAGTGAAGGGAGAAAAGTTCCTGGCTCATTGAATGCCGTTTCTGGAGACCCTGCGATCAATGTGGGAGATATGTCAACACGTGTGTTGGTTTTGAGGACGGCTCTCTGGAGAGTCTTAGCAAAGAGGTCACACGGATAATCAGAGCAATTCTCAGAGACACTGAGACCAAGCTCCACAATTCCTCCTGGCACTTTCCCTGTAGGAGATACCGCAAGACGTTTCTGTATATTGGGCACAGCGCTCTGCAGGCTGTTAGCAGAGACTTTCCTGGCACAGTGAAACCCTATGTCAGAGACACTGAGAAGAAGCCCCAATGTTCCTTCCAGTCATTTTCAGTGTGGGTGCCTTCTCCACGTGGTTCCTGGTTTCACTGCAGCTCTGAAGAGAATGTTAGCAAAGAGGTAATCGGGACAGTGAAAACAGTACTCAAAGACAGGGAGAGCAAGCTCTACATTACTCTCTTGGCACTTTGGATGCGGGACATACAGCGAGATGTTTGCTGCTTTTGCGTTTGGCTGTTGGGAGATTTACAGCACAAAGATATCTAGTTGATTTGAAGCAGTTCTGAGAAAGTCTAAACATAATCCCCACTTTTCCCTCCTGGCATTTTCCATGTGGGAGATATAGCACGAGGTATATTTGTTTGGAGGACAACTCAATGGACAGTGTAGGGAGAAAAGTTCCTGGCTCATTGAATGCCGTTTCTGGAGACACTGCGATCAATGTGGGAGATATGTCAACACGTGTGTTGCTTTTGAGGACGGCTCTCTGGAGAGTCTTAGCAAAGAGGTCACACGGATAATCAGAGCAATTCTCAGAGACACTGAGAACAAGCTCCACAATTCCTCCTGGCACTTTCCCTGTAGGAGATACCGCACTACGTTTCTGTATATTGGGCACAGCGCTCTGCAGGCTGTTAGCAGAGACTTTCCCGGCACAGTGAAACCCTATGTCAGAGACACTGAGAAGAAGCCCCAATGTTCCTTCCAGTCATTTTCAGTGTGGGTGCCTTCTCCACGTGGTTCCTGGTTTCACTGCAGCTCTGAAGAGAATGTTAGCAAAGAGGTAATCGGGACAGTGAAAACAGTACTCAAAGACAGGGAGAGCAAGCTCTCTTGGCACTTTGGATGCGGGACATACAGCGAGATGTTTGCTGCTTTTACATTTGGCTGTTGGGAGATTTACAGCACAAAGATATCTAGTTGATTTGAAGCAGTTCTGAGAAAGTCTAAACATAATCCCCACTTTTCCCTCCTGGCATTTTCCATGTGGGAGATATAGCACGAGGTATATTTGTTTGGAGGACAACTCAATGGACAGTGTAGGGAGAAAAGTTCCTGGCTCATTGAATGCCGTTTCTGGAGACACTGCGATCAATGAGGGAGATATGTCAAGATGTGTGTTGCTTTTGAGGACAGCTCTCTGGAGAGTCTTAGCAAAGAGGTCACACGGATAATCAGAGCAATTCTCAGAGACACTGAGAACAACCATACATTTCACTTTTGGCCCTTTGCGTGTTTTACGTATAACAAGACGTTTATGGATTTTGAGGAGAACTCCTCGAGGGTGTAGGCACAAAAGTTGGTGGCACACTGAATGCCGTTATTGGAGACACTGAGAAACAAGCCCTACAATTCCCTCCTGGCTCTTTCCATGTTGGAGGTAGAGCAAGAAGATTGTTGGTTGGTTTTGCGCCTAGCTCTATGGCGAGAGTAGGCAGAGACATAATTAGGTGACTTGAAGCAGTTCCTATCGAGTCCAAGAACAGTCCCCACCTTTCCCTGCTGGCAGTTTCCATGTGGAGATATGTCTTGATATGTGCTTTGCTTTTGAGCACAACTCTCTCGAGAGAATGTTAGCAAAGAGGTAACGGGGTGAGTAGAAAGCAGTACTCAAAGACAGGGAGAACAAGATCTACATTTCCCACCTGGCACTTCCCATGTAGGAGATATAGCAGGATGTATACTGGTTTTGAGGACAACTCAATGGACAGTGAAGGGAGAAAAGTTCCTGGCTCATTGAATGCCGTTTCTGGAGACCCTGCGATCAATGTGGGAGATATGTCAACACGTGTGTTGGTTTTGAGGACGGCTCTCTGGAGAGTCTTAGCAAAGAGGTCACACGGATAATCAGAGCAATTCTCAGAGACACTGAGAACAAGATCGACAATTCGCTCTTGGCACTTTCCCTGTAGGAGATACCGCAAGACGTTTCTGTATATTGGGCACAGCGCTCTGCAGGCTGTTAGCAGAGACTTTCCCGGCACAGTGAAACCCTATGTCAGAGACACTGAGAAGAAGCCCCAACGTTCCTTCCAGTCATTTTCAGTGTGGGTGCCTTCTCCACGTGGTTCCTGGTTTCACTGCAGCTCTGAAGAGAATGTTAGCAAAGAGGTAATCGGGACAGTGAAAACAGTACTCAAAGACAGGGAGAGCAAGCTCTACATTACTCTCTTGACACTTTGGATGCGGGACATACAGCGAGATGTTTGCTGCTTTTGCGTTTGGCTTTTGGGAGATTTACAGCACAAAGATATCTAGTTGATTTGAAGCAGTTCTGAGAAAGTCTAAACATAATCCCCACTTTTCCCTCCTGGCATTTTCCATGTGGGAGATATAGCACGAGGTATATTTGTTTGGAGGACAACTCAATGGACAGTGTAGGGAGAAAAGTTCCTGGCTCATTGAATGCCGTTTCTGGAGACACTGCGATCAATGAGGGAGATATGTCAAGATGTGTGTTGCTTTTGAGGACAGCTCTCTGGAGAGTCTTAGCAAAGAGGTCACACGGATAATCAGAGCAATTCTCAGAGACACTGAGAACAACCATACATTTCACTTTTGGCCCTTTGCGTGTTTTACGTATAACAAGACGTTTATGGATTTTGAGGAGAACTCCTCGAGGGTGTAGGCACAAAAGTTGGTGGCACACTGAATGCCGTTATTGGAGACACTGAGAAACAAGCCCTACAATTCCCTCCTGGCTCTTTCCATGTTGGAGGTAGAGCAAGAAGATTGTTGGTTGGTTTTGCGCCTAGCTCTATGGCGAGAGTAGGCAGAGACATAATTAGGTGACTTGAAGCAGTTCCTATCGAGTCCAAGAACAGTCCCCACCTTTCCCTGCTGGCAGTTTCCATGTGGAGATATGTCTTGATATGTGCTTTGCTTTTGAGCACAACTCTCTCGAGAGAATGTTAGCAAAGAGGTAACGGGGAGAGTAGAAAGCAGTACTCAAAGACAGGGAGAACAAGATCTACATTTCCCACCTGGCACTTCCCATGTAGGAGATATAGCAGGATGTATACTGGTTTTGAGGACAACTCAATGGACAGTGAAGGGAGAAAAGTTCCTGGCTCATTGAATGCCGTTTCTGGAGACCCTGCGATCAATGTGGGAGATATGTCAACACGTGTGTTGGTTTTGAGGACGGCTCTCTGGAGAGTCTTAGCAAAGAGGTCACACGGATAATCAGAGCAATTCTCAGAGACACTGAGAACAAGATCGACAATTCGCTCTTGGCACTTTCCCTGTAGGAGATACCGCAAGACGTTTCTGTATATTGGGCACAGCGCTCTGCAGGCTGTTAGCAGAGACTTTCCCGGCACAGTGAAACCCTATGTCAGAGACACTGAGAAGAAGCCCCAACGTTCCTTCCAGTCATTTTCAGTGTGGGTGCCTTCTCCACGTGGTTCCTGGTTTCACTGCAGCTCTGAAGAGAATGTTAGCAAAGAGGTAATCGGGACAGTGAAAACAGTACTCAAAGACAGGGAGAGCAAGCTCTACATTACTCTCTTGACACTTTGGATGCGGGACATACAGCGAGATGTTTGCTGCTTTTGCGTTTGGCTTTTGGGAGATTTACAGCACAAAGATATCTAGTTGATTTGAAGCAGTTCTGAGAAAGTCTAAACATAATCCCCACTTTTCCCTCCTGGCATTTTCCATGTGGGAGATATAGCACGAGGTATATTTGTTTGGAGGACAACTCAATGGACAGTGTAGGGAGAAAAGTTCCTGGCTCCTTGAATGCCGTTCCTGGAGACACTGCGATCAATGAGGGAGATATGTCAAGATGTGTGTTGCTTTTGAGGACGTCTCTCTGGAGAGTCTTAGCAAAGAGGTCACACGGATAATCAGAGCAATTCTCAGAGACACTGAGACCAAGCTCCACAATTCCTCCTGGCACTTTCCCTGTAGGAGATACCGCAAGATGTTTCTGTGTATTGGGCACAGCGCTCTGCAGGCTGTTAGCAGAGACTTTCCCGGCACAGTGAAACCCTATGTCAGAGACACTGAGAAGAAGCCCCAACGTTCCTTCCAGTCATTTTCAGTGTGGGTGCCTTCTCCACGTGGTTCCTGGTTTCACTGCAGCTCTGAAGAGAATGTTAGCAAAGAGGTAATCGGGACAGTGAAAACAGTACTCAAAGACAGGGAGAGCAAGCTCTACATTACTCTCTTGGCACTTTGGATGCGGGACATACAGCGAGATGTTTGCTGCTTTTGCGTTTGGTTGTTGGGAGATTTACAGCACAAAGATATCTAGTTGATTTGAAGCAGTTCTGAGAAAGTCTAAACATTATCCCCACTTTTCCCTCCTGGCATTTTCCATGTGGGAGATATAGCACGATGTATATTTGTTTTGAGGACAACTCAAGGGACAGTGTAGGGAGAAAAGCTCCTGGCTCATTGAATGCCGTTTCTGGAGACACTGCGATCAATGAGGGAGATATG
Source organism: Larus michahellis (assembly GCF_964199755.1). Classification (NCBI taxonomy): domain Eukaryota; kingdom Metazoa; phylum Chordata; class Aves; order Charadriiformes; family Laridae; genus Larus; species Larus michahellis. The sequence continues at coordinate 14,297,504 of NC_133901.1, read as the reverse complement.
TCAAGATGTGTGTTGCTTTTGAGGACGGCTCTCTGGAGAGTCTTAGCAAAGAGGTCACACGGATAATCAGAGCAATTCTCAGAGACACTGAGAACAACCATACAAATCACTTTTGTCCCTTTGCTTGTTTTACGTATAACAAGACGTTTATGGATTTTGAGGAGAACTCCTCAAGGGTGTAGGCACAAAAGTTGGTGGCACACTGAATGCCGTTATTGGAGACACTGAGAAACAAGCCCTACAATTCCCTCCTGGCTCTTTCCATGTTGGAGGTAGAGCAAGAAGATTGTTGGTTGGTTTTGCGCCTAGCTCTATGGCGAGAGTAGGCAGAGACATAATTAGGTGACTTGAAGCAGTTCCTATCGAGTCCAAGAACAGTCCCCACCTTTCCCTGCTGGCAGTTTCCATGTGGACATATGTCTTGATATGTGCTTTGCTTTTGAGCACAACTCTCTCTCGAGAGAATGTTAGCAAAGAGGTAACGGGGAGAGTAGAAAGCAGTACTCAAAGACAGGGAGAACAAGATCTACATTTCCCACCTGGCACTTCCCATGTAGGAGATATAGCAGGATGTATACTGGTTTTGAGGACAACTCAATGGACAGTGAAGGGAGAAAAGTTCCTGGCTCATTGAATGCCGTTTCTGGAGACCCTGCGATCAATGTGGGAGATATGTCAACACGTGTGTTGGTTTTGAGGACGGCTCTCTGGAGAGTCTTAGCAAAGAGGTCACACGGATAATCAGAGCAATTCTCAGAGACACTGAGAACAAGATCGACAATTGGCTCTTGGCACTTTCCCTGTAGGAGATACCGCAAGACGTTTCTGTATATTGGGCACAGCGCTCTGCAGGCTGTTAGCAGAGACTTTCCCGGCACAGTGAAACCCTATGTCAGAGACACTGAGAAGAAGCCCCAACGTTCCTTCCAGTCATTTTCAGTGTGGGTGCCTTCTCCACGTGGTTCCTGGTTTCACTGCAGCTCTGAAGAGAATGTTAGCAAAGAGGTAATCGGGACAGTGAAAACAGTACTCAAAGACAGGGAGAGCAAGCTCTACATTACTCTCTTGACACTTTGGATGCGGGACATACAGCGAGATGTTTGCTGCTTTTGCGTTTGGCTTTTGGGAGATTTACAGCACAAAGATATCTAGTTGATTTGAAGCAGTTCTGAGAAAGTCTAAACATTATCCCCACTTTTCCCTCCTGGCATTTTCCATGTGGGAGATATAGCACGAGGTATATTTGTTTGGAGGACAACTCAATGGACAGTGTAGGGAGAAAAGTTCCTGGCTCCTTGAATGCCGTTCCTGGAGACACTGCGATCAATGAGGGAGATATGTCAAGATGTGTGTTGGTTTTGAGGACGTCTCTCTGGAGAGTCTTAGCAAAGAGGTCACACGGATAATCAGAGCAATTCTCAGAGACACTGAGACCAAGCTCCACAATTCCTCCTGGCACTTTCCCTGTAGGAGATACCGCACTACGTTTCTGTATATTGGGCACAGCGCTCTGCAGGCTGTTAGCAGAGACTTTCCCGGCACAGTGAAACCCTATGTCAGAGACACTGAGAAGAAGCCCCAATGTTCCTTCCAGTCATTTTCAGTGTGGGTGCCTTCTCCACGTGGTTCCTGGTTTCACTGCAGCTCTGAAGAGAATGTTAGCAAAGAGGTAATCGGGACAGTGAAAACAGTACTCAAAGACAGGGAGAGCAAGCTCTACATTACTCTCTTGGCACTTTGGATGCGGGACATACAGCGAGATGTTTGCTGCTTTTGCGTTTGGTTGTTGGGAGATTTACAGCACAAAGATATCTAGTTGATTTGAAGCAGTTCTGAGAAAGTCTAAACATTATCCCCACTTTTCCCTCCTGGCATTTTCCATGTGGGAGATATAGCACGATGTATATTTGTTTTGAGGACAACTCAAGGGACAGTGTAGGGAGAAAAGCTCCTGGCTCATTGAATGCCGTTTCTGGAGACACTGCGATCAATGAGGGAGATATGTCAAGATGTGTGTTGCTTTTGAGGACGGCTCTCTGGAGAGTCTTAGCAAAGAGGTCACACGGATAATCAGAGCAATTCTCAGAGACACTGAGAACAACCATACAAATCACTTTTGTCCCTTTGCTTGTTTTACGTATAACAAGACGTTTATGGATTTTGAGGAGAACTCCTCAAGGGTGTAGGCACAAAAGTTGGTGGCACACTGAATGCCGTTATTGGAGACACTGAGAAACAAGCCCTACAATTCCCTCCTGGCTCTTTCCATGTTGGAGGTAGAGCAAGAAGATTGTTGGTTGGTTTTGCGCCTAGCTCTATGGCGAGAGTAGGCAGAGACATAATTAGGTGACTTGAAGCAGTTCCTATCGAGTCCAAGAACAGTCCCCACCTTTCCCTGCTGGCAGTTTCCATGTGGACATATGTCTTGATATGTGCTTTGCTTTTGAGCACAACTCTCTCTCGAGAGAATGTTAGCAAAGAGGTAACGGGGAGAGTAGAAAGCAGTACTCAAAGACAGGGAGAACAAGATCTACATTTCCCACCTGGCACTTCCCATGTAGGAGATATAGCAGGATGTATACTGGTTTTGAGGACAACTCAATGGACAGTGAAGGGAGAAAAGTTCCTGGCTCATTGAATGCCGTTTCTGGAGACCCTGCGATCAATGTGGGAGATATGTCAACACGTGTGTTGGTTTTGAGGACGGCTCTCTGGAGAGTCTTAGCAAAGAGGTCACACGGATAATCAGAGCAATTCTCAGAGACACTGAGACCAAGCTCCACAATTCCTCCTGGCACTTTCCCTGTAGGAGATACCGCAAGACGTTTCTGTATATTGGGCACAGCGCTCTGCAGGCTGTTAGCAGAGACTTTCCCGGCACAGTGAAACCCTATGTCAGAGACACTGAGAAGAAGCCCCAATGTTCCTTCCAGTCATTTTCAGTGTGGGTGCCTTCTCCACGTGGTTCCTGGTTTCACTGCAGCTCTGAAGAGAATGTTAGCAAAGAGGTAATCGGAACAGTGAAAACAGTACTCAAAGACAGGGAGAGCAAGCTCTCTTGGCACTTTGGATGCGGGACATACAGCGAGATGTTTGCTGCTTTTACATTTGGCTGTTGGGAGATTTACAGCACAAAGATATCTAGTTGATTTGAAGCAGTTCTGAGAAAGTCTAAACATAATCCCCACTTTTCCCTCCTGGCATTTTCCATGTGGGAGATATAGCACGATGTATATTTGTTTGGAGGACAACTCAATGGACAGTGTAGGGAGAAAAGTTCCTGGCTCCTTGAATGCCGTTTCTGGAGACACTGCGATCAATGAGGGAGATATGTCAAGATGTGTGTTGCTTTTGAGGACGGCTCTCTGGAGAGTCTTAGCAAAGAGGTCACACGGATAATCAGAGCAATTCTCAGAGACACTGAGAACAACCATACAATTCACTTTTGGCCCTTTGCGTGTTTTACGTATAACAAGACGTTTATGGATTTTGAGGAGAACTCCTCAAGGGTGTAGGCACAAAAGTTGGTGGCACACTGAATGCCGTTATTGGAGACACTGAGAAACAAGCCCTACAATTCCCTCCTGGCTCTTTCCATGTTGGAGGTAGAGCAAGAAGATTGTTGGTTGGTTTTGCGCCTAGCTCTATGGCGAGAGTAGGCAGAGACATAATTAGGTGACTTGAAGCAGTTCCTATCGAGTCCAAGAACAGTCCCCACCTTTCCCTGCTGGCAGTTTCCATGTGGACATATGTCTTGAGATGTGCTTTGCTTTTGAGCACAACTCTCTCTCGAGAGAATGTTAGCAAAGAGGTAACGGGGAGAGTAGAAAGCAGTACTCAAAGACAGGGAGAACAAGATCTACATTTCCCACCTGGCACTTCCCATGTAGGAGATATAGCAGGATGTATACTGGTTTTGAGGACAACTCAATGGACAGTGAAGGGAGAAAAGTTCCTGGCTCATTGAATGCCGTTTCTGGAGACACTGCGATCAATGTGGGAGATATGTCAACACGTGTGTTGCTTTTGAGGACGGCTCTCTGGAGAGTCTTAGCAAAGAGGTCACACGGATAATCAGAGCAATTCTCAGAGACACTGAGAACAAGATCGACAATTGGCTCTTGGCACTTTCCCTGTAGGAGATACCGCAAGACGTTTCTGTATATTGGGCACAGCGCTCTGCAGGCTGTTAGCAGAGACTTTCCCGGCACAGTGAAACCCTATGTCAGAGACACTGAGAAGAAGCCCCAACGTTCCTTCCAGTCATTTTCAGTGTGGGTGCCTTCTCCACGTGGTTCCTGGTTTCACTGCAGCTCTGAAGAGAATGTTAGCAAAGAGGTAATCGGGACAGTGAAAACAGTACTCAAAGACAGGGAGAGCAAGCTCTACATTACTCTCTTGGCACTTTGGATGCGGGACATACAGCGAGATGTTTGCTGCTTTTGCGTTTGGTTGCTGGGAGATTTACAGCACAAAGATATCTAGTTGATTTGAAGCAGTTCTGAGAAAGTCTAAACATTATCCCCACTTTTCCCTCCTGGCATTTTCCATGTGGGAGATATAGCACGATGTATATTTGTTTGGAGGACAACTCAATGGACAGTGTAGGGAGAAAAGCTCCTGGCTCATTGAATGCCGTTTCTGGAGACACTGCGATCAATGAGGGAGATATGTCAAGATGTGTGTTGCTTTTGAGGACGTCTCTCTGGAGAGTCTTAGCAAAGAGGTCACACGGATAATCAGAGCAATTCTCAGAGACACTGAGAACAACCATACAAATCACTTTTGTCCCTTTGCTTGTTTTACGTATAACAAGACGTTTATGGATTTTGAGGAGAACTCCTCAAGGGTGTAGGCACAAAAGTTGGTGGCACACTGAATGCCGTTATTGGAGACACTGAGAAACAAGCCCTACAATTCCCTCCTGGCTCTTTCCATGTTGGAGGTAGAGCAAGAAGATTGTTGGTTGGTTTTGCGCCTAGCTCTATGGCGAGAGTAGGCAGAGACATAATTAGGTGACTTGAAGCAGTTCCTATCGAGTCCAAGAACAGTCCCCACCTTTCCCTGCTGGCAGTTTCCATGTGGACATATGTCTTGATATGTGCTTTGCTTTTGAGCACAACTCTCTCTCTCGAGAATGTTAGCAAAGAGGTAACGGGGAGAGTAGAAAGCAGTACTCAAAGACAGGAGAACAAGATCTACATTTCCCACCTGGCACTTCCCATGTAGGAGATATAGCAGGATGTATACTGGTTTTGAGGACAACTCAATGGACAGTGAAGGGAGAAAAGTTCCTGGCTCATTGAATGCCGTTTCTGGAGACCCTGCGATCAATGTGGGAGATATGTCAACACGTGTGTTGGTTTTGAGGACGGCTCTCTGGAGAGTCTTAGCAAAGAGGTCACACGGATAATCAGAGCAATTCTCAGAGACACTGAGACCAAGCTCCACAATTCCTCCTGGCACTTTCCCTGTAGGAGATACCGCAAGACGTTTCTGTATATTGGGCACAGCGCTCTGCAGGCTGTTAGCAGAGACTTTCCCGGCACAGTGAAACCCTATGTCAGAGACACTGAGAAGAAGCCCCAATGTTCCTTCCAGTCATTTTCAGTGTGGGTGCCTTCTCCACGTGGTTCCTGGTTTCACTGCAGCTCTGAAGAGAATGTTAGCAAAGAGGTAATCGGGACAGTGAAAACAGTACTCAAAGACAGGGAGAGCAAGCTCTACATTACTCTCTTGGCACTTTGGATGCGGGACATACAGCGAGATGTTTGCTGCTTTTGCGTTTGGTTGTTGGGAGATTTACAGCACAAAGATATCTAGTTGATTTGAAGCAGTTCTGAGAAAGTCTAAACATTATCCCCACTTTTCCCTCCTGGCATTTTCCATGTGGGAGATATAGCACGAGGTATATTTGTTTGGAGGACAACTCAAGGGACAGTGTAGGGAGAAAAGCTCCTGGCTCATTGAATGCCGTTTCTGGAGACACTGCGATCAATGAGGGAGATATGTCAAGATGTGTGTTGCTTTTGAGGACGGCTCTCTGGAGAGTCTTAGCAAAGAGGTCACACGGATAATCAGAGCAATTCTCAGAGACACTGAGAACAACCATACAAATCACTTTTGTCCCTTTGCTTGTTTTACGTATAACAAGACGTTTATGGATTTTGAGGAGAACTCCTCAAGGGTGTAGGCACAAAAGTTAGTGGCACACTGAATGCCGTTATTGGAGACACTGAGAAACAAGGCCTACAATTCCCTCCTGGCTCTTTCCATGTTGGAGGTAGAGCAAGAAGATTGTTGGTTGGTTTTGCACCTAGCTCTATGGCGAGAGTAGGCAGAGACATAATTAGGTGACTTGAAGCAGTTCCTATCGAGTCCAAGAACAGTCCCCACCTTTCCCTGCTGGCAGTTTCCATGTGGACATATGTCTTGATATGTGCTTTGCTTTTGAGCACAACTCTCTCTCGAGAGAATGTTAGCAAAGAGGTAACGGGGAGAGTAGAAAGCAGTACTCAAAGACAGGAGAACAAGATCTACATTTCCCACCTGGCACTTCCCATGTAGGAGATATAGCAGGATGTATACTGGTTTTGAGGACAACTCAATGGACAGTGAAGGGAGAAAAGTTCCTGGCTCATTGAATGCCGTTTCTGGAGACACTGCGATCAATGTGGGAGATATGTCAACACGTGTGTTGCTTTTGAGGACGGCTCTCTGGAGAGTCTTAGCAAAGAGGTCACACGGATAATCAGAGCAATTCTCAGAGACACTGAGACCAAGCTCCACAATTCCTCCTGGCACTTTCCCTGTAGGAGATACCGCAAGACGTTTCTGTATATTGGGCACAGCGCTCTGCAGGCTGTTAGCAGAGACTTTCCCGGCACAGTGAAACCCTATGTCAGAGACACTGAGAAGAAGCCCCAATGTTCCTTCCAGTCATTTTCAGTGTGGGTGCCTTCTCCACGTGGTTCCTGGTTTCACTGCAGCTCTGAAGAGAATGTTAGCAAAGAGGTAATCGGGACAGTGAAAACAGTACTCAAAGACAGGGAGAGCAAGCTCTACATTACTCTCTTGGCACTTTGGATGCGGGACATACAGCGAGATGTTTGCTGCTTTTGCGTTTGGTTGTTGGGAGATTTACAGCACAAAGATATCTAGTTGATTTGAAGCAGTTCTGAGAAAGTCTAAACATTATCCCCACTTTTCCCTCCTGGCATTTTCCATGTGGGAGATATAGCACGAGGTATATTTGTTTGGAGGACAACTCAAGGGACAGTGTAGGGAGAAAAGCTCCTGGCTCATTGAATGCCGTTTCTGGAGACACTGCGATCAATGAGGGAGATATGTCAAGATGTGTGTTGCTTTTGAGGACGGCTCTCTGGAGAGTCTTAGCAAAGAGGTCACACGGATAATCAGAGCAATTCTCAGAGACACTGAGAACAACCATACAAATCACTTTTGTCCCTTTGCTTGTTTTACGTATAACAAGACGTTTATGGATTTTGAGGAGAACTCCTCAAGGGTGTAGGCACAAAAGTTAGTGGCACACTGAATGCCGTTATTGGAGACACTGAGAAACAAGGCCTACAATTCCCTCCTGGCTCTTTCCATGTTGGAGGTAGAGCAAGAAGATTGTTGGTTGGTTTTGCACCTAGCTCTATGGCGAGAGTAGGCAGAGACATAATTAGGTGACTTGAAGCAGTTCCTATCGAGTCCAAGAACAGTCCCCACCTTTCCCTGCTGGCAGTTTCCATGTGGACATATGTCTTGATATGTGCTTTGCTTTTGAGCACAACTCTCTCTCGAGAGAATGTTAGCAAAGAGGTAACGGGGAGAGTAGAAAGCAGTACTCAAAGACAGGGAGAACAAGATCTACATTTCCCACCTGGCACTTCCCATGTAGGAGATATAGCAGGATGTATACTGGTTTTGAGGACAACTCAATGGACAGTGAAGGGAGAAAAGTTCCTGGCTCATTGAATGCCGTTTCTGGAGACACTGCGATCAATGTGGGAGATATGTCAACACGTGTGTTGCTTTTGAGGACGGCTCTCTGGAGAGTCTTAGCAAAGAGGTCACACGGATAATCAGAGCAATTCTCAGAGACACTGAGAACAAGATCGACAATTGGCTCTTGGCACTTTCCCTGTAGGAGATACCGCAAGACGTTTCTGTATATTGGGCACAGCGCTCTGCAGGCTGTTAGCAGAGACTTTCCCGGGACAGTGAAACCCTATGTCAGAGACACTGAGAAGAAGCCCCAACGTTCCTTCCAGTCATTTTCAGTGTGGGTGCCTTCTCCACGTGGTTCCTGGTTTCACTGCAGCTCTGAAGAGAATGTTAGCAAAGAGGTAATCGGGACAGTGAAAACAGTACTCAAAGACAGGGAGAGCAAGCTCTACATTACTCTCTTGGCACTTTGGATGCGGGACATACAGCGAGGTGTTTGCTGCTTTTGCGTTTGGCTGTTGGGAGATTTACAGCACAAAGATATCTAGTTGATTTGAAGCAGTTCTGAGAAAGTCTAAACATAATCCCCACTTTTCCCTCCTGGCATTTTCCATGTGGGAGATATAGCACGAGGTATATTTGTTTGGAGGACAACTCAATGGACAGTGTAGGGAGAAAAGTTCCTGGCTCATTGAATGCCGTTTCTGGAGACACTGCGATCAATGAGGGAGATATGTCAAGATGTGTGTTGCTTTTGAGGACGTCTCTCTGGAGAGTCTTAGCAAAGAGGTCACACGGATAATCAGAGCAATTCTCAGAGACACTGAGAACGACCATACAAATCACTTTTGTCCCTTTGCTTGTTTTACGTATAACAAGACGTTTATGGATTTTGAGGAGAACTCCTCAAGGGTGTAGGCACAAAAGTTGGTGGCACACTGAATGCCGTTATTGGAGACACTGAGAAACAAGCCCTACAATTCCCTCCTGGCTCTTTCCATGTTGGAGGTAGAGCAAGAAGATTGTTGGTTGGTTTTGCGCCTAGCTCTATGGCGAGAGTAGGCAGAGACATAATTAGGTGACTTGAAGCAGTTCCTATCGAGTCCAAGAACAGTCCCCACCTTTCCCTGCTGGCAGTTTCCATGTGGACATATGTCTTGATATGTGCTTTGCTTTTGAGCACAACTCTCTCTCGAGAGAATGTTAGCAAAGAGGTAACGGGGAGAGTAGAAAGCAGTACTCAAAGACAGGGAGAACAAGATCTACATTTCCCACCTGGCACTTCCCATGTAGGAGATATAGCAGGATGTATACTGGTTTTGAGGACAACTCAATGGACAGTGAAGGGAGAAAAGTTCCTGGCTCATTGAATGCCGTTTCTGGAGACACTGCGATCAATGTGGGAGATATGTCAACACGTGTGTTGCTTTTGAGGACGGCTCTCTGGAGAGTCTTAGCAAAGAGGTCACACGGATAATCAGAGCAATTCTCAGAGACACTGAGAACAAGATCGACAATTGGCTCTTGGCACTTTCCCTGTAGGAGATACCGCAAGACGTTTCTGTATATTGGGCACAGCGCTCTGCAGGCTGTTAGCAGAGACTTTCCCGGGACAGTGAAACCCTATGGCAGAGACACTGAGAAGAAGCCCCAACGTTCCTTCCAGTCATTTTCAGTGTGGGTGCCTTCTCCACGTGGTTCCTGGTTTCACTGCAGCTCTGAAGAGAATGTTAGCAAAGAGGTAATCGGGACAGTGAAAACAGTACTCAAAGACAGGGAGAGCAAGCTCTACATTACTCTCTTGGCACTTTGGATGCGGGACATACAGCGAGATGTTTGCTGCTTTTGCGTTTGGCTGTTGGGAGATTTACAGCACAAAGATATCTAGTTGATTTGAAGCAGTTCTGAGAAAGTCTAAACATAATCCCCACTTTTCCCTCCTGGCATTTTCCATGTGGGAGATATAGCACGAGGTATATTTGTTTGGAGGACAACTCAATGGACAGTGTAGGGAGAAAAGTTCCTGGCTCATTGAATGCCGTTTCTGGAGACACTGCGATCAATGAGGGAGATATGTCAAGATGTGTGTTGCTTTTGAGGACGGCTCTCTGGAGAGTCTTAGCAAAGAGGTCACACGGATAATCAGAGCAATTCTCAGAGACACTGAGAACGACCATACAATTCACTTTTGTCCCTTTGCGTGTTTTACGTATAACAAGACGTTTATGGATTTTGAGGAGAACTCCTCGAGGGTGTAGGCACAAAAGTTGGTGGCACACTGAATGCCGTTATTGGAGACACTGAGAAACAAGCCCTACAATTCCCTCCTGGCTCTTTCCATGTTGGAGGTAGAGCAAGAAGATTGTTGGTTGGTTTTGCGCCTAGCTCTATGGCGAGAGTAGGCAGAGACATAATTAGGTGACTTGAAGCAGTTCCTATCGAGTCCAAGAACAGTCCCCACCTTTCCCTGCTGGCAGTTTCCATGTGGACATATGTCTTGATATGTGCTTTGCTTTTGAGCACAACTCTCTCTCGAGAGAATGTTAGCAAAGAGGTAACGGGGAGAGTAGAAAGCAGTACTCAAAGACAGGGAGAACAAGATCTACATTTCCCACCTGGCACTTCCCATGTAGGAGATATAGCAGGATGTATACTGGTTTTGAGGACAACTCAATGGACAGTGAAGGGAGAAAAGTTCCTGGCTCATTGAATGCCGTTTCTGGAGACCCTGCGATCAATGTGGGAGATATGTCAACACGTGTGTTGCTTTTGAGGACGGCTCTCTGGAGAGTCTTAGCAAAGAGGTCACACGGATAATCAGAGCAATTCTCAGAGACACTGAGAACAAGATCGACAATTGGCTCTTGGCACTTTCCCTGTAGGAGATACCGCAAGACGTTTCTGTATATTGGGCACAGCGCTCTGCAGGCTGTTAGCAGAGACTTTCCCGGGACAGTGAAACCCTATGGCAGAGACACTGAGAAGAAGCCCCAACGTTCCTTCCAGTCATTTTCAGTGTGGGTGCCTTCTCCACGTGGTTCCTGGTTTCACTGCAGCTCTGAAGAGAATGTTAGCAAAGAGGTAATCGGGACAGTGAAAACAGTACTCAAAGACAGGGAGAGCAAGCTCTACATTACTCTCTTGGCACTTTGGATGCGGGACATACAGCGAGATGTTTGCTGCTTTTGCGTTTGGCTGTTGGGAGATTTACAGCACAAAGATATCTAGTTGATTTGAAGCAGTTCTGAGAAAGTCTAAACATAATCCCCACTTTTCCCTCCTGGCATTTTCCATGTGGGAGATATAGCACGAGGTATATTTGTTTGGAGGACAACTCAATGGACAGTGTAGGGAGAAAAGTTCCTGGCTCATTGAATGCCGTTTCTGGAGACACTGCGATCAATGAGGGAGATATGTCAAGATGTGTGTTGGTTTTGAGGACGGCTCTCTGGAGAGTCTTAGCAAAGAGGTCACACGGATAATCAGAGCAATTCTCAGAGACACTGAGAACGACCATACAATTCACTTTTGTCCCTTTGCTTGTTTTACGTATAACAAGACGTTTATGGATTTTGAGGAGAACTCCTCAAGGGTGTAGGCACAAAAGTTGGTGGCACACTGAATGCCGTTATTGGAGACACTGAGAAACAAGCCCTACAATTCCCTCCTGGCTCTTTCCATGTTGGAGGTAGAGCAAGAAGATTGTTGGTTGGTTTTGCGCCTAGCTCTATGGCGAGAGTAGGCAGAGACATAATTAGGTGACTTGAAGCAGTTCCTATCGAGTCCAAGAACAGTCCCCACCTTTCCCTGCTGGCAGTTTCCATGTGGACATATGTCTTGATATGTGCTTTGCTTTTGAGCACAACTCTCTCTCGAGAGAATGTTAGCAAAGAGGTAACGGGGAGAGTAGAAAGCAGTACTCAAAGACAGGGAGAACAAGATCTACATTTCCCACCTGGCACTTCCCATGTAGGAGATATAGCAGGATGTATACTGGTTTTGAGGACAACTCAATGGACAGTGAAGGGAGAAAAGTTCCTGGCTCATTGAATGCCGTTTCTGGAGACACTGCGATCAATGTGGGAGATATGTCAACACGTGTGTTGCTTTTGAGGACGGCTCTCTGGAGAGTCTTAGCAAAGAGGTCACACGGATAATCAGAGCAATTCTCAGAGACACTGAGAACAAGATCGACAATTGGCTCTTGGCACTTTCCCTGTAGGAGATACCGCAAGACGTTTCTGTATATTGGGCACAGCGCTCTGCAGGCTGTTAGCAGAGACTTTCCCGGGACAGTGAAACCCTATGTCAGAGACACTGAGAAGAAGCCCCAACGTTCCTTCCAGTCATTTTCAGTGTGGGTGCCTTCTCCACGTGGTTCCTGGTTTCACTGCAGCTCTGAAGAGAATGTTAGCAAAGAGGTAATCGGGACAGTGAAAACAGTACTCAAAGACAGGGAGAGCAAGCTCTACATTACTCTCTTGGCACTTTGGATGCGGGACATACAGCGAGATGTTTGCTGCTTTTGCGTTTGGCTGTTGGGAGATTTACAGCACAAAGATATCTAGTTGATTTGAAGCAGTTCTGAGAAAGTCTAAACATAATCCCCACTTTTCCCTCCTGGCATTTTCCATGTGGGAGATATAGCACGAGGTATATTTGTTTGGAGGACAACTCAATGGACAGTGTAGGGAGAAAAGTTCCTGGCTCATTGAATGCCGTTTCTGGAGACACTGCGATCAATGAGGGAGATATGTCAAGATGTGTGTTGCTTTTGAGGACGGCTCTCTGGAGAGTCTTAGCAAAGAGGTCACACGGATAATCAGAGCAATTCTCAGAGACACTGAGAACGACCATACAATTCACTTTTGTCCCTTTGCGTGTTTTACGTATAACAAGACGTTTATGGATTTTGAGGAGAACTCCTCGAGGGTGTAGGCACAAAAGTTGGTGGCACACTGAATGCCGTTATTGGAGACACTGAGAAACAAGGCCTACAATTCCCTCCTGGCTCTTTCCATGTTGGAGGTAGAGCAAGAAGATTGTTGGTTGGTTTTGCGCCTAGCTCTATGGCGAGAGTAGGCAGAGACATAATTAGGTGACTTGAAGCAGTTCCTATCGAGTCCAAGAACAGTCCCCACCTTTCCCTGCTGGCAGTTTCCATGTGGAGATATGTCTTGATATGTGCTTTGCTTTTGAGCACAACTCTCTCTCGAGAGAATGTTAGCAAAGAGGTAACGGGGAGAGTAGAAAGCAGTACTCAAAGACAGGGAGAACAAGATCTACATTTCCCACCTGGCACTTCCCATGTAGGAGATATAGCAGGATGTATACTGGTTTTGAGGACAACTCAATGGACAGTGAAGGGAGAAAAGTTCCTGGCTCATTGAATGCCGTTTCTGGAGACCCTGCGATCAATGTGGGAGATATGTCAACACGTGTGTTGGTTTTGAGGACGGCTCTCTGGAGAGTCTTAGCAAAGAGGTCACACGGATAATCAGAGCAATTCTCAGAGACACTGAGAACAAGATCGACAATTGGCTCTTGGCACTTTCCCTGTAGGAGATACCGCAAGACGTTTCTGTATATTGGGCACAGCGCTCTGCAGGCTGTTAGCAGAGACTTTCCCGGCACAGTGAAACCCTATGTCAGAGACACTGAGAAGAAGCCCCAACGTTCCTTCCAGTCATTTTCAGTGTGGGTGCCTTCTCCACGTGGTTCCTGGTTTCACTGCAGCTCTGAAGAGAATGTTAGCAAAGAGGTAATCGGGACAGTGAAAACAGTACTCAAAGACAGGGAGAGCAAGCTCTACATTACTCTCTTGGCACTTTGGATGCGGGACATACAGCGAGGTGTTTGCTGCTTTTGCGTTTGGCTGTTGGGAGATTTACAGCACAAAGATATCTAGTTGATTTCAAGCAGTTCTGAGAAAGTCTAAACATAATCCCCACTTTTCCCTCCTGGCATTTTCCATGTGGGAGATATAGCACGAGGTATATTTGTTTGGAGGACAACTCAATGGACAGTGTAGGGAGAAAAGTTCCTGGCTCATTGAATGCCGTTTCTGGAGACACTGCGATCAATGAGGGAGATATGTCAAGATGTGTGTTGCTTTTGAGGACGTCTCTCTGGAGAGTCTTAGCAAAGAGGTCACACGGATAATCAGAGCAATTCTCAGAGACACTGAGAACAACCATACAAATCACTTTTGTCCCTTTGCTTGTTTTACGTATAACAAGACGTTTATGGATTTTGAGGAGAACTCCTCAAGGGTGTAGGCACAAAAGTTAGTGGCACACTGAATGCCGTTATTGGAGACACTGAGAAACAAGCCCTACAATTCCCTCCTGGCTCTTTCCATGTTGGAGGTAGAGCAAGAAGATTGTTGGTTGGTTTTGCACCTAGCTCTATGGCGAGAGTAGGCAGAGACATAATTAGGTGACTTGAAGCAGTTCCTATCGAGTCCAAGAACAGTCCCCACCTTTCCCTGCTGGCAGTTTCCATGTGGACATATGTCTTGATATGTGCTTTGCTTTTGAGCACAACTCTCTCTCGAGAGAATGTTAGCAAAGAGGTAACGGGGAGAGTAGAAAGCAGTACTCAAAGACAGGGAGAACAAGATCTACATTTCCCACCTGGCACTTCCCATGTAGGAGATATAGCAGGATGTATACTGGTTTTGAGGACAACTCAATGGACAGTGAAGGGAGAAAAGTTCCTGGCTCATTGAATGCCGTTTCTGGAGACACTGCGATCAATGTGGGAGATATGTCAACACGTGTGTTGCTTTTGAGGACGGCTCTCTGGAGAGTCTTAGCAAAGAGGTCACACGGATAATCAGAGCAATTCTCAGAGACACTGAGAACAAGATCGACAATTGGCTCTTGGCACTTTCCCTGTAGGAGATACCGCAAGACGTTTCTGTATATTGGGCACAGCGCTCTGCAGGCTGTTAGCAGAGACTTTCCCGGGACAGTGAAACCCTATGGCAGAGACACTGAGAAGAAGCCCCAACGTTCCTTCCAGTCATTTTCAGTGTGGGTGCCTTCTCCACGTGGTTCCTGGTTTCACTGCAGCTCTGAAGAGAATGTTAGCAAAGAGGTAATCGGGACAGTGAAAACAGTACTCAAAGACAGGGAGAGCAAGCTCTACATTACTCTCTTGGCACTTTGGATGCGGGACATACAGCGAGGTGTTTGCTGCTTTTGCGTTTGGCTGTTGGGAGATTTACAGCACAAAGATATCTAGTTGATTTGAAGCAGTTCTGAGAAAGTCTAAACATAATCCCCACTTTTCCCTCCTGGCATTTTCCATGTGGGAGATATAGCACGAGGTATATTTGTTTGGAGGACAACTCAATGGACAGTGTAGGGAGAAAAGTTCCTGGCTCATTGAATGCCGTTTCTGGAGACACTGCGATCAATGAGGGAGATATGTCAAGATGTGTGTTGCTTTTGAGGACGTCTCTCTGGAGAGTCTTAGCAAAGAGGTCACACGGATAATCAGAGCAATTCTCAGAGACACTGAGAACGACCATACAAATCACTTTTGTCCCTTTGCTTGTTTTACGTATAACAAGACGTTTATGGATTTTGAGGAGAACTCCTCAAGGGTGTAGGCACAAAAGTTGGTGGCACACTGAATGCCGTTATTGGAGACACTGAGAAACAAGCCCTACAATTCCCTCCTGGCTCTTTCCATGTTGGAGGTAGAGCAAGAAGATTGTTGGTTGGTTTTGCGCCTAGCTCTATGGCGAGAGTAGGCAGAGACATAATTAGGTGACTTGAAGCAGTTCCTATCGAGTCCAAGAACAGTCCCCACCTTTCCCTGCTGGCAGTTTCCATGTGGACATATGTCTTGATATGTGCTTTGCTTTTGAGCACAACTCTCTCTCGAGAGAATGTTAGCAAAGAGGTAACGGGGAGAGTAGAAAGCAGTACTCAAAGACAGGGAGAACAAGATCTACATTTCCCACCTGGCACTTCCCATGTAGGAGATATAGCAGGATGTATACTGGTTTTGAGGACAACTCAATGGACAGTGAAGGGAGAAAAGTTCCTGGCTCATTGAATGCCGTTTCTGGAGACCCTGCGATCAATGTGGGAGATATGTCAACACGTGTGTTGCTTTTGAGGACGGTTCTCTGGAGAGTCTTAGCAAAGAGGTCACACGGATAATCAGAGCAATTCTCAGAGACACTGAGAACAAGATCGACAATTGGCTCTTGGCACTTTCCCTGTAGGAGATACCGCAAGACGTTTCTGTATATTGGGCACAGCGCTCTGCAGGCTGTTAGCAGAGACTTTCCCGGGACAGTGAAACCCTATGTCAGAGACACTGAGAAGAAGCCCCAACGTTCCTTCCAGTCATTTTCAGTGTGGGTGCCTTCTCCACGTGGTTCCTGGTTTCACTGCAGCTCTGAAGAGAATGTTAGCAAAGAGGTAATCGGGACAGTGAAAACAGTACTCAAAGACAGGGAGAGCAAGCTCTACATTACTCTCTTGGCACTTTGGATGCGGGACATACAGCGAGATGTTTGCTGCTTTTGCGTTTGGCTGTTGGGAGATTTACAGCACAAAGATATCTAGTTGATTTGAAGCAGTTCTGAGAAAGTCTAAACATAATCCCCACTTTTCCCTCCTGGCATTTTCCATGTGGGAGATATAGCACGAGGTATATTTGTTTGGAGGACAACTCAATGGACAGTGTAGGGAGAAAAGTTCCTGGCTCATTGAATGCCGTTTCTGGAGACACTGCGATCAATGAGGGAGATATGTCAAGATGTGTGTTGGTTTTGAGGACGGCTCTCTGGAGAGTCTTAGCAAAGAGGTCACACGGATAATCAGAGCAATTCTCAGAGACACTGAGAACGACCATACAATTCACTTTTGTCCCTTTGCTTGTTTTACGTATAACAAGACGTTTATGGATTTTGAGGAGAACTCCTCAAGGGTGTAGGCACAAAAGTTGGTGGCACACTGAATGCCGTTATTGGAGACACTGAGAAACAAGCCCTACAATTCCCTCCTGGCTCTTTCCATGTTGGAGGTAGAGCAAGAAGATTGTTGGTTGGTTTTGCGCCTAGCTCTATGGCGAGAGTAGGCAGAGACATAATTAGGTGACTTGAAGCAGTTCCTATCGAGTCCAAGAACAGTCCCCACCTTTCCCTGCTGGCAGTTTCCATGTGGACATATGTCTTGATATGTGCTTTGCTTTTGAGCACAACTCTCTCTCGAGAGAATGTTAGCAAAGAGGTAACGGGGAGAGTAGAAAGCAGTACTCAAAGACAGGGAGAACAAGATCTACATTTCCCACCTGGCACTTCCCATGTAGGAGATATAGCAGGATGTATACTGGTTTTGAGGACAACTCAATGGACAGTGAAGGGAGAAAAGTTCCTGGCTCATTGAATGCCGTTTCTGGAGACACTGCGATCAATGTGGGAGATATGTCAACACGTGTGTTGCTTTTGAGGACGGCTCTCTGGAGAGTCTTAGCAAAGAGGTCACACGGATAATCAGAGCAATTCTCAGAGACACTGAGAACAAGATCGACAATTGGCTCTTGGCACTTTCCCTGTAGGAGATACCGCAAGACGTTTCTGTATATTGGGCACAGCGCTCTGCAGGCTGTTAGCAGAGACTTTCCCGGGACAGTGAAACCCTATGTCAGAGACACTGAGAAGAAGCCCCAACGTTCCTTCCAGTCATTTTCAGTGTGGGTGCCTTCTCCACGTGGTTCCTGGTTTCACTGCAGCTCTGAAGAGAATGTTAGCAAAGAGGTAATCGGGACAGTGAAAACAGTACTCAAAGACAGGGAGAGCAAGCTCTACATTACTCTCTTGGCACTTTGGATGCGGGACATACAGCGAGATGTTTGCTGCTTTTGCGTTTGCCTGTTGGGAGATTTACAGCACAAAGATATCTAGTTGATTTGAAGCAGTTCTGAGAAAGTCTAAACATAATCCCCACTTTTCCCTCCTGGCATTTTCCATGTGGGAGATATAGCACGAGGTATATTTGTTTGGAGGACAACTCAATGGACAGTGTAGGGAGAAAAGTTCCTGGCTCATTGAATGCCGTTTCTGGAGACACTGCGATCAATGAGGGAGATATGTCAAGATGTGTGTTGCTTTTGAGGACGTCTCTCTGGAGAGTCTTAGCAAAGAGGTCACACGGATAATCAGAGCAATTCTCAGAGACACTGAGAACGACCATACAAATCACTTTTGTCCCTTTGCTTGTTTTACGTATAACAAGACGTTTATGGATTTTGAGGAGAACTCCTCAAGGGTGTAGGCACAAAAGTTGGTGGCACACTGAATGCCGTTATTGGAGACACTGAGAAACAAGGCCTACAATTCCCTCCTGGCTCTTTCCATGTTGGAGGTAGAGCAAGAAGATTGTTGGTTGGTTTTGCGCCTAGCTCTATGGCGAGAGTAGGCAGAGACATAATTAGGTGACTTGAAGCAGTTCCTATCGAGTCCAAGAACAGTCCCCACCTTTCCCTGCTGGCAGTTTCCATGTGGAGATATGTCTTGATATGTGCTTTGCTTTTGAGCACAACTCTCTCTCGAGAGAATGTTAGCAAAGAGGTAACGGGGAGAGTAGAAAGCAGTACTCAAAGACAGGGAGAACAAGATCTACATTTCCCACCTGGCACTTCCCATGTAGGAGATATAGCAGGATGTATACTGGTTTTGAGGACAACTCAATGGACAGTGAAGGGAGAAAAGTTCCTGGCTCATTGAATGCCGTTTCTGGAGACCCTGCGATCAATGTGGGAGATATGTCAACACGTGTGTTGGTTTTGAGGACGGCTCTCTGGAGAGTCTTAGCAAAGAGGTCACACGGATAATCAGAGCAATTCTCAGAGACACTGAGAACAAGATCGACAATTCGCTCTTGGCACTTTCCCTGTAGGAGATACCGCAAGACGTTTCTGTATATTGGGCACAGCGCTCTGCAGGCTGTTAGCAGAGACTTTCCCGGGACAGTGAAACCCTATGTCAGAGACACTGAGAAGAAGCCCCAACGTTCCTTCCAGTCATTTTCAGTGTGGGTGCCTTCTCCACGTGGTTCCTGGTTTCACTGCAGCTCTGAAGAGAATGTTAGCAAAGAGGTAATCGGGACAGTGAAAACAGTACTCAAAGACAGGGAGAGCAAGCTCTACATTACTCTCTTGGCACTTTGGATGCGGGACATACAGCGAGGTGTTTGCTGCTTTTGCGTTTGGCTGTTGGGAGATTTACAGCACAAAGATATCTAGTTGATTTCAAGCAGTTCTGAGAAAGTCTAAACATAATCCCCACTTTTCCCTCCTGGCATTTTCCATGTGGGAGATATAGCACGAGGTATATTTGTTTGGAGGACAACTCAATGGACAGTGTAGGGAGAAAAGTTCCTGGCTCATTGAATGCCGTTTCTGGAGACACTGCGATCAATGAGGGAGATATGTCAAGATGTGTGTTGCTTTTGAGGACGTCTCTCTGGAGAGTCTTAGCAAAGAGGTCACACGGATAATCAGAGCAATTCTCAGAGACACTGAGAACGACCATACAAATCACTTTTGTCCCTTTGCTTGTTTTACGTATAACAAGACGTTTATGGATTTTGAGGAGAACTCCTCAAGGGTGTAGGCACAAAAGTTGGTGGCACACTGAATGCCGTTATTGGAGACACTGAGAAACAAGCCCTACAATTCCCTCCTGGCTCTTTCCATGTTGGAGGTAGAGCAAGAAGATTGTTGGTTGGTTTTGCGCCTAGCTCTATGGCGAGAGTAGGCAGAGACATAATTAGGTGACTTGAAGCAGTTCCTATCGAGTCCAAGAACAGTCCCCACCTTTCCCTGCTGGCAGTTTCCATGTGGACATATGTCTTGATATGTGCTTTGCTTTTGAGCACAACTCTCTCTCGAGAGAATGTTAGCAAAGAGGTAACGGGGAGAGTAGAAAGCAGTACTCAAAGACAGGGAGAACAAGATCTACATTTCCCACCTGGCACTTCCCATGTAGGAGATATAGCAGGATGTATACTGGTTTTGAGGACAACTCAATGGACAGTGAAGGGAGAAAAGTTCCTGGCTCATTGAATGCCGTTTCTGGAGACACTGCGATCAATGTGGGAGATATGTCAACACGTGTGTTGGTTTTGAGGACGGCTCTCTGGAGAGTCTTAGCAAAGAGGTCACACGGATAATCAGAGCAATTCTCAGAGACACTGAGAACAAGATCGACAATTGGCTCTTGGCACTTTCCCTGTAGGAGATACCGCAAGACGTTTCTGTATATTGGGCACAGCGCTCTGCAGGCTGTTAGCAGAGACTTTCCCGGGACACTGAAACCCTATGTCAGAGACACTGAGAAGAAGCCCCAACGTTCCTTCCAGTCATTTTCAGTGTGGGTGCCTTCTCCACGTGGTTCCTGGTTTCACTGCAGCTCTGAAGAGAATGTTAGCAAAGAGGTAATCGGGACAGTGAAAACAGTACTCAAAGACAGGGAGAGCAAGCTCTACATTACTCTCTTGGCACTTTGGATGCGGGACATACAGCGAGGTGTTTGCTGCTTTTGCGTTTGGCTGTTGGGAGATTTACAGCACAAAGATATCTAGTTGATTTGAAGCAGTTCTGAGAAAGTCTAAACATAATCCCCACTTTTCCCTCCTGGCATTTTCCATGTGGGAGATATAGCACGAGGTATATTTGTTTGGAGGACAACTCAATGGACAGTGTAGGGAGAAAAGTTCCTGGCTCATTGAATGCCGTTTCTGGAGACACTGCGATCAATGAGGGAGATATGTCAAGATGTGTGTTGCTTTTGAGGACGTCTCTCTGGAGAGTCTTAGCAAAGAGGTCACACGGATAATCAGAGCAATTCTCAGAGACACTGAGAACGACCATACAAATCACTTTTGTCCCTTTGCTTGTTTTACGTATAACAAGACGTTTATGGATTTTGAGGAGAACTCCTCAAGGGTGTAGGCACAAAAGTTGGTGGCACACTGAATGCCGTTATTGGAGACACTGAGAAACAAGCCCTACAATTCCCTCCTGGCTCTTTCCATGTTGGAGGTAGAGCAAGAAGATTGTTGGTTGGTTTTGCGCCTAGCTCTATGGCGAGAGTAGGCAGAGACATAATTAGGTGACTTGAAGCAGTTCCTATCGAGTCCAAGAACAGTCCCCACCTTTCCCTGCTGGCAGTTTCCATGTGGACATATGTCTTGATATGTGCTTTGCTTTTGAGCACAACTCTCTCTCGAGAGAATGTTAGCAAAGAGGTAACGGGGAGAGTAGAAAGCAGTACTCAAAGACAGGGAGAACAAGATCTACATTTCCCACCTGGCACTTCCCATGTAGGAGATATAGCAGGATGTATACTGGTTTTGAGGACAACTCAATGGACAGTGAAGGGAGAAAAGTTCCTGGCTCATTGAATGCCGTTTCTGGAGACCCTGCGATCAATGTGGGAGATATGTCAACACGTGTGTTGCTTTTGAGGACGGTTCTCTGGAGAGTCTTAGCAAAGAGGTCACACGGATAATCAGAGCAATTCTCAGAGACACTGAGAACAAGATCGACAATTGGCTCTTGGCACTTTCCCTGTAGGAGATACCGCAAGACGTTTCTGTATATTGGGCACAGCGCTCTGCAGGCTGTTAGCAGAGACTTTCCCGGGACAGTGAAACCCTATGTCAGAGACACTGAGAAGAAGCCCCAACGTTCCTTCCAGTCATTTTCAGTGTGGGTGCCTTCTCCACGTGGTTCCTGGTTTCACTGCAGCTCTGAAGAGAATGTTAGCAAAGAGGTAATCGGGACAGTGAAAACAGTACTCAAAGACAGGGAGAGCAAGCTCTACATTACTCTCTTGGCACTTTGGATGCGGGACATACAGCGAGATGTTTGCTGCTTTTGCGTTTGGCTGTTGGGAGATTTACAGCACAAAGATATCTAGTTGATTTGAAGCAGTTCTGAGAAAGTCTAAACATAATCCCCACTTTTCCCTCCTGGCATTTTCCATGTGGGAGATATAGCACGAGGTATATTTGTTTGGAGGACAACTCAATGGACAGTGTAGGGAGAAAAGTTCCTGGCTCATTGAATGCCGTTTCTGGAGACACTGCGATCAATGAGGGAGATATGTCAAGATGTGTGTTGGTTTTGAGGACGGCTCTCTGGAGAGTCTTAGCAAAGAGGTCACACGGATAATCAGAGCAATTCTCAGAGACACTGAGAACGACCATACAATTCACTTTTGTCCCTTTGCTTGTTTTACGTATAACAAGACGTTTATGGATTTTGAGGAGAACTCCTCAAGGGTGTAGGCACAAAAGTTGGTGGCACACTGAATGCCGTTATTGGAGACACTGAGAAACAAGCCCTACAATTCCCTCCTGGCTCTTTCCATGTTGGAGGTAGAGCAAGAAGATTGTTGGTTGGTTTTGCGCCTAGCTCTATGGCGAGAGTAGGCAGAGACATAATTAGGTGACTTGAAGCAGTTCCTATCGAGTCCAAGAACAGTCCCCACCTTTCCCTGCTGGCAGTTTCCATGTGGACATATGTCTTGATATGTGCTTTGCTTTTGAGCACAACTCTCTCTCGAGAGAATGTTAGCAAAGAGGTAACGGGGAGAGTAGAAAGCAGTACTCAAAGACAGGGAGAACAAGATCTACATTTCCCACCTGGCACTTCCCATGTAGGAGATATAGCAGGATGTATACTGGTTTTGAGGACAACTCAATGGACAGTGAAGGGAGAAAAGTTCCTGGCTCATTGAATGCCGTTTCTGGAGACACTGCGATCAATGTGGGAGATATGTCAACACGTGTGTTGCTTTTGAGGACGGCTCTCTGGAGAGTCTTAGCAAAGAGGTCACACGGATAATCAGAGCAATTCTCAGAGACACTGAGAACAAGATCGACAATTGGCTCTTGGCACTTTCCCTGTAGGAGATACCGCAAGACGTTTCTGTATATTGGGCACAGCGCTCTGCAGGCTGTTAGCAGAGACTTTCCCGGGACAGTGAAACCCTATGTCAGAGACACTGAGAAGAAGCCCCAACGTTCCTTCCAGTCATTTTCAGTGTGGGTGCCTTCTCCACGTGGTTCCTGGTTTCACTGCAGCTCTGAAGAGAATGTTAGCAAAGAGGTAATCGGGACAGTGAAAACAGTACTCAAAGACAGGGAGAGCAAGCTCTACATTACTCTCTTGGCACTTTGGATGCGGGACATACAGCGAGATGTTTGCTGCTTTTGCGTTTGCCTGTTGGGAGATTTACAGCACAAAGATATCTAGTTGATTTGAAGCAGTTCTGAGAAAGTCTAAACATAATCCCCACTTTTCCCTCCTGGCATTTTCCATGTGGGAGATATAGCACGAGGTATATTTGTTTGGAGGACAACTCAATGGACAGTGTAGGGAGAAAAGTTCCTGGCTCATTGAATGCCGTTTCTGGAGACACTGCGATCAATGAGGGAGATATGTCAAGATGTGTGTTGCTTTTGAGGACGGCTCTCTGGAGAGTCTTAGCAAAGAGGTCACACGGATAATCAGAGCAATTCTCAGAGACACTGAGAACGACCATACAAATCACTTTTGTCCCTTTGCTTGTTTTACGTATAACAAGACGTTTATGGATTTTGAGGAGAACTCCTCAAGGGTGTAGGCACAAAAGTTGGTGGCACACTGAATGCCGTTATTGGAGACACTGAGAAACAAGGCCTACAATTCCCTCCTGGCTCTTTCCATGTTGGAGGTAGAGCAAGAAGATTGTTGGTTGGTTTTGCGCCTAGCTCTATGGCGAGAGTAGGCAGAGACATAATTAGGTGACTTGAAGCAGTTCCTATCGAGTCCAAGAACAGTCCCCACCTTTCCCTGCTGGCAGTTTCCATGTGGAGATATGTCTTGATATGTGCTTTGCTTTTGAGCACAACTCTCTCTCGAGAGAATGTTAGCAAAGAGGTAACGGGGAGAGTAGAAAGCAGTACTCAAAGACAGGGAGAACAAGATCTACATTTCCCACCTGGCACTTCCCATGTAGGAGATATAGCAGGATGTATACTGGTTTTGAGGACAACTCAATGGACAGTGAAGGGAGAAAAGTTCCTGGCTCATTGAATGCCGTTTCTGGAGACCCTGCGATCAATGTGGGAGATATGTCAACACGTGTGTTGGTTTTGAGGACGGCTCTCTGGAGAGTCTTAGCAAAGAGGTCACACGGATAATCAGAGCAATTCTCAGAGACACTGAGAACAAGATCGACAATTCGCTCTTGGCACTTTCCCTGTAGGAGATACCGCAAGACGTTTCTGTATATTGGGCACAGCACTCTGCAGGCTGTTAGCAGAGACTTTCCCGGGACAGTGAAACCCTATGTCAGAGACACTGAGAAGAAGCCCCAACGTTCCTTCCAGTCATTTTCAGTGTGGGTGCCTTCTCCACGTGGTTCCTGGTTTCACTGCAGCTCTGAAGAGAATGTTAGCAAAGAGGTAATCGGGACAGTGAAAACAGTACTCAAAGACAGGGAGAGCAAGCTCTACATTACTCTCTTGGCACTTTGGATGCGGGACATACAGCGAGGTGTTTGCTGCTTTTGCGTTTGGCTGTTGGGAGATTTACAGCACAAAGATATCTAGTTGATTTCAAGCAGTTCTGAGAAAGTCTAAACATAATCCCCACTTTTCCCTCCTGGCATTTTCCATGTGGGAGATATAGCACGAGGTATATTTGTTTGGAGGACAACTCAATGGACAGTGTAGGGAGAAAAGTTCCTGGCTCATTGAATGCCGTTTCTGGAGACACTGCGATCAATGAGGGAGATATGTCAAGATGTGTGTTGCTTTTGAGGACGTCTCTCTGGAGAGTCTTAGCAAAGAGGTCACACGGATAATCAGAGCAATTCTCAGAGACACTGAGAACGACCATACAAATCACTTTTGTCCCTTTGCTTGTTTTACGTATAACAAGACGTTTATGGATTTTGAGGAGAACTCCTCAAGGGTGTAGGCACAAAAGTTGGTGGCACACTGAATGCCGTTATTGGAGACACTGAGAAACAAGCCCTACAATTCCCTCCTGGCTCTTTCCATGTTGGAGGTAGAGCAAGAAGATTGTTGGTTGGTTTTGCGCCTAGCTCTATGGCGAGAGTAGGCAGAGACATAATTAGGTGACTTGAAGCAGTTCCTATCGAGTCCAAGAACAGTCCCCACCTTTCCCTGCTGGCAGTTTCCATGTGGACATATGTCTTGATATGTGCTTTGCTTTTGAGCACAACTCTCTCTCGAGAGAATGTTAGCAAAGAGGTAACGGGGAGAGTAGAAAGCAGTACTCAAAGACAGGGAGAACAAGATCTACATTTCCCACCTGGCACTTCCCATGTAGGAGATATAGCAGGATGTATACTGGTTTTGAGGACAACTCAATGGACAGTGAAGGGAGAAAAGTTCCTGGCTCATTGAATGCCGTTTCTGGAGACACTGCGATCAATGTGGGAGATATGTCAACACGTGTGTTGGTTTTGAGGACGGCTCTCTGGAGAGTCTTAGCAAAGAGGTCACACGGATAATCAGAGCAATTCTCAGAGACACTGAGAACAAGATCGACAATTGGCTCTTGGCACTTTCCCTGTAGGAGATACCGCAAGACGTTTCTGTATATTGGGCACAGCGCTCTGCAGGCTGTTAGCAGAGACTTTCCCGGGACAGTGAAACCCTATGTCAGAGACACTGAGAAGAAGCCCCAACGTTCCTTCCAGTCATTTTCAGTGTGGGTGCCTTCTCCACGTGGTTCCTGGTTTCACTGCAGCTCTGAAGAGAATGTTAGCAAAGAGGTAATCGGGACAGTGAAAACAGTACTCAAAGACAGGGAGAGCAAGCTCTACATTACTCTCTTGGCACTTTGGATGCGGGACATACAGCGAGGTGTTTGCTGCTTTTGCGTTTGGCTGTTGGGAGATTTACAGCACAAAGATATCTAGTTGATTTGAAGCAGTTCTGAGAAAGTCTAAACATAATCCCCACTTTTCCCTCCTGGCATTTTCCATGTGGGAGATATAGCACGAGGTATATTTGTTTGGAGGACAACTCAATGGACAGTGTAGGGAGAAAAGTTCCTGGCTCATTGAATGCCGTTTCTGGAGACACTGCGATCAATGAGGGAGATATGTCAAGATGTGTGTTGCTTTTGAGGACGTCTCTCTGGAGAGTCTTAGCAAAGAGGTCACACGGATAATCAGAGCAATTCTCAGAGACACTGAGAACGACCATACAAATCACTTTTGTCCCTTTGCTTGTTTTACGTATAACAAGACGTTTATGGATTTTGAGGAGAACTCCTCAAGGGTGTAGGCACAAAAGTTGGTGGCACACTGAATGCCGTTATTGGAGACACTGAGAAACAAGGCCTACAATTCCCTCCTGGCTCTTTCCATGTTGGAGGTAGAGCAAGAAGATTGTTGGTTGGTTTTGCGCCTAGCTCTATGGCGAGAGTAGGCAGAGACATAATTAGGTGACTTGAAGCAGTTCCTATCGAGTCCAAGAACAGTCCCCACCTTTCCCTGCTGGCAGTTTCCATGTGGACATATGTCTTGATATGTGCTTTGCTTTTGAGCACAACTCTCTCTCGAGAGAATGTTAGCAAAGAGGTAACGGGGAGAGTAGAAAGCAGTACTCAAAGACAGGGAGAACAAGATCTACATTTCCCACCTGGCACTTCCCATGTAGGAGATATAGCAGGATGTATACTGGTTTTGAGGACAACTCAATGGACAGTGAAGGGAGAAAAGTTCCTGGCTCATTGAATGCCGTTTCTGGAGACCCTGCGATCAATGTGGGAGATATGTCAACACGTGTGTTGCTTTTGAGGACGGCTCTCTGGAGAGTCTTAGCAAAGAGGTCACACGGATAATCAGAGCAATTCTCAGAGACACTGAGAACAAGATCGACAATTGGCTCTTGGCACTTTCCCTGTAGGAGATACCGCAAGACGTTTCTGTATATTGGGCACAGCGCTCTGCAGGCTGTTAGCAGAGACTTTCCCGGGACAGTGAAACCCTATGTCAGAGACACTGAGAGGAAGCCCCAACGTTCCTTCCAGTCATTTTCAGTGTGGGTGCCTTCTCCACGTGGTTCCTGGTTTCACTGCAGCTCTGAAGAGAATGTTAGCAAAGAGGTAATCGGGACAGTGAAAACAGTACTCAAAGACAGGGAGAGCAAGCTCTACATTACTCTCTTGGCACTTTGGATGCGGGACATACAGCGAGATGTTTGCTGCTTTTGCGTTTGGCTGTTGGGAGATTTACAGCACAAAGATATCTAGTTGATTTGAAGCAGTTCTGAGAAAGTCTAAACATAATCCCCACTTTTCCCTCCTGGCATTTTCCATGTGGGAGATATAGCACGAGGTATATTTGTTTGGAGGACAACTCAATGGACAGTGTAGGGAGAAAAGTTCCTGGCTCATTGAATGCCGTTTCTGGAGACACTGCGATCAATGAGGGAGATATGTCAAGATGTGTGTTGGTTTTGAGGACGGCTCTCTGGAGAGTCTTAGCAAAGAGGTCACACGGATAATCAGAGCAATTCTCAGAGACACTGAGAACGACCATACAATTCACTTTTGTCCCTTTGCTTGTTTTACGTATAACAAGACGTTTATGGATTTTGAGGAGAACTCCTCAAGGGTGTAGGCACAAAAGTTGGTGGCACACTGAATGCCGTTATTGGAGACACTGAGAAACAAGGCCTACAATTCCCTCCTGGCTCTTTCCATGTTGGAGGTAGAGCAAGAAGATTGTTGGTTGGTTTTGCGCCTAGCTCTATGGCGAGAGTAGGCAGAGACATAATTAGGTGACTTGAAGCAGTTCCTATCGAGTCCAAGAACAGTCCCCACCTTTCCCTGCTGGCAGTTTCCATGTGGACATATGTCTTGATATGTGCTTTGCTTTTGAGCACAACTCTCTCTCGAGAGAATGTTAGCAAAGAGGTAACGGGGAGAGTAGAAAGCAGTACTCAAAGACAGGGAGAACAAGATCTACATTTCCCACCTGGCACTTCCCATGTAGGAGATATAGCAGGATGTATACTGGTTTTGAGGACAACTCAATGGACAGTGAAGGGAGAAAAGTTCCTGGCTCATTGAATGCCGTTTCTGGAGACACTGCGATCAATGTGGGAGATATGTCAACACGTGTGTTGCTTTTGAGGACGGCTCTCTGGAGAGTCTTAGCAAAGAGGTCACACGGATAATCAGAGCAATTCTCAGAGACACTGAGAACAAGATCGACAATTGGCTCTTGGCACTTTCCCTGTAGGAGATACCGCAAGACGTTTCTGTATATTGGGCACAGCGCTCTGCAGGCTGTTAGCAGAGACTTTCCCGGGACAGTGAAACCCTATGTCAGAGACACTGAGAAGAAGCCCCAACGTTCCTTCCAGTCATTTTCAGTGTGGGTGCCTTCTCCACGTGGTTCCTGGTTTCACTGCAGCTCTGAAGAGAATGTTAGCAAAGAGGTAATCGGGACAGTGAAAACAGTACTCAAAGACAGGGAGAGCAAGCTCTACATTACTCTCTTGGCACTTTGGATGCGGGACATACAGCGAGATGTTTGCTGCTTTTGCGTTTGGCTGTTGGGAGATTTACAGCACAAAGATATCTAGTTGATTTGAAGCAGTTCTGAGAAAGTCTAAACATAATCCCCACTTTTCCCTCCTGGCATTTTCCATGTGGGAGATATAGCACGAGGTATATTTGTTTGGAGGACAACTCAATGGACAGTGTAGGGAGAAAAGTTCCTGGCTCATTGAATGCCGTTTCTGGAGACACTGCGATCAATGAGGGAGATATGTCAAGATGTGTGTTGCTTTTGAGGACGGCTCTCTGGAGAGTCTTAGCAAAGAGGTCACACGGATAATCAGAGCAATTCTCAGAGACACTGAGAACGACCATACAATTCACTTTTGTCCCTTTGCTTGTTTTACGTATAACAAGACGTTTATGGATTTTGAGGAGAACTCCTCAAGGGTGTAGGCACAAAAGTTGGTGGCACACTGAATGCCGTTATTGGAGACACTGAGAAACAAGCCCTACAATTCCCTCCTGGCTCTTTCCATGTTGGAGGTAGAGCAAGAAGATTGTTGGTTGGTTTTGCGCCTAGCTCTATGGCGAGAGTAGGCAGAGACATAATTAGGTGACTTGAAGCAGTTCCTATCGAGTCCAAGAACAGTCCCCACCTTTCCCTGCTGGCAGTTTCCATGTGGACATATGTCTTGATATGTGCTTTGCTTTTGAGCACAACTCTCTCTCGAGAGAATGTTAGCAAAGAGGTAACGGGGAGAGTAGAAAGCAGTACTCAAAGACAGGGAGAACAAGATCTACATTTCCCACCTGGCACTTCCCATGTAGGAGATATAGCAGGATGTATACTGCTTTTGAGGACAACTCAATGGACAGTGAAGGGAGAAAAGTTCCTGGCTCATTGAATGCCATTTCTGGAGACACTGCGATCAATGTGGGAGATATGTCAACACGTGTGTTGCTTTTGAGGACGGCTCTCTGGAGAGTCTTAGCAAAGAGGTCACACGGATAATCAGAGCAATTCTCAGAGACACTGAGAACAAGCTCCACAATTCCTCCTGGCACTTTCCCTGTAGGAGATACCGCAAGACGTTTCTGTATATTGGGCACAGCGCTCTGCAGGCTGTTAGCAGAGACTTTCCCGGCACAGTGAAACCCTATGTCAGAGACACTGAGAAGAAGCCCCAATGTTCCTTCCAGTCATTTTCAGTGTGGGTGCCTTCTCCACGTGGTTCCTGGTTTCACTGCAGCTCTGAAGAGAATGTTAGCAAAGAGGTAATCGGGACAGTGAAAACAGTACTCAAAGACAGGGAGAGCAAGCTCTACATTACTCTCTTGGCACTTTGGATGCGGGACATACAGCGAGATGTTTGCTGCTTTTGCGTTTGGTTGTTGGGAGATTTACAGCACAAAGATATCTAGTTGATTTGAAGCAGTTCTGAGAAAGTCTAAACATTATCCCCACTTTTCCCTCCTGGCATTTTCCATGTGGGAGATATAGCACGATGTATATTTGTTTTGAGGACAACTCAAGGGACAGTGTAGGGAGAAAAGCTCCTGGCTCATTGAATGCCGTTTCTGGAGACACTGCGATCAATGAGGGAGATATGTCAAGATGTGTGTTGCTTTTGAGGACGGCTCTCTGGAGAGTCTTAGCAAAGAGGTCACACGGATAATCAGAGCAATTCTCAGAGACACTGAGAACAACCATACAAATCACTTTTGTCCCTTTGCTTGTTTTACGTATAACAAGACGTTTATGGATTTTGAGGAGAACTCCTCAAGGGTGTAGGCACAAAAGTTGGTGGCACACTGAATGCCGTTATTGGAGACACTGAGAAACAAGCCCTACAATTCCCTCCTGGCTCTTTCCATGTTGGAGGTAGAGCAAGAAGATTGTTGGTTGGTTTTGCGCCTAGCTCTATGGCGAGAGTAGGCAGAGACATAATTAGGTGACTTGAAGCAGTTCCTATCGAGTCCAAGAACAGTCCCCACCTTTCCCTGCTGGCAGTTTCCATGTGGACATATGTCTTGATATGTGCTTTGCTTTTGAGCACAACTCTCTCTCGAGAGAATGTTAGCAAAGAGGTAACGGGGAGAGTAGAAAGCAGTACTCAAAGACAGGGAGAACAAGATCTACATTTCCCACCTGGCACTTCCCATGTAGGAGATATAGCAGGATGTATACTGGTTTTGAGGACAACTCAATGGACAGTGAAGGGAGAAAAGTTCCTGGCTCATTGAATGCCGTTTCTGGAGACCCTGCGATCAATGTGGGAGATATGTCAACACGTGTGTTGGTTTTGAGGACGGCTCTCTGGAGAGTCTTAGCAAAGAGGTCACACGGATAATCAGAGCAATTCTCAGAGACACTGAGACCAAGCTCCACAATTCCTCCTGGCACTTTCCCTGTAGGAGATACCGCAAGACGTTTCTGTATATTGGGCACAGCGCTCTGCAGGCTGTTAGCAGAGACTTTCCCGGCACAGTGAAACCCTATGTCAGAGACACTGAGAAGAAGCCCCAATGTTCCTTCCAGTCATTTTCAGTGTGGGTGCCTTCTCCACGTGGTTCCTGGTTTCACTGCAGCTCTGAAGAGAATGTTAGCAAAGAGGTAATCGGGACAGTGAAAACAGTACTCAAAGACAGGGAGAGCAAGCTCTACATTACTCTCTTGGCACTTTGGATGCGGGACATACAGCGAGATGTTTGCTGCTTTTGCGTTTGGTTGCTGGGAGATTTACAGCACAAAGATATCTAGTTGATTTGAAGCAGTTCTGAGAAAGTCTAAACATTATCCCCACTTTTCCCTCCTGGCATTTTCCATGTGGGAGATATAGCACGATGTATATTTGTTTTGAGGACAACTCAAGGGACAGTGTAGGGAGAAAAGCTCCTGGCTCATTGAATGCCGTTTCTGGAGACACTGCGATCAATGAGGGAGATATGTCAAGATGTGTGTTGCTTTTGAGGACGTCTCTCTGGAGAGTCTTAGCAAAGAGGTCACACGGATAATCAGAGCAATTCTCAGAGACACTGAGAACAACCATACAAATCACTTTTGTCCCTTTGCTTGTTTTACGTATAACAAGACGTTTATGGATTTTGAGGAGAACTCCTCAAGGGTGTAGGCACAAAAGTTGGTGGCACACTGAATGCCGTTATTGGAGACACTGAGAAACAAGCCCTACAATTCCCTCCTGGCTCTTTCCATGTTGGAGGTAGAGCAAGAAGATTGTTGGTTGGTTTTGCGCCTAGCTCTATGGCGAGAGTAGGCAGAGACATAATTAGGTGACTTGAAGCAGTTCCTATCGAGTCCAAGAACAGTCCCCACCTTTCCCTGCTGGCAGTTTCCATGTGGACATATGTCTTGATATGTGCTTTGCTTTTGAGCACAACTCTCTCTCTCGAGAATATTAGCAAAGAGGTAACGGGGAGAGTAGAAAGCAGTACTCAAAGACAGGAGAACAAGATCTACATTTCCCACCTGGCACTTCCCATGTAGGAGATATAGCAGGATGTATACTGGTTTTGAGGACAACTCAATGGACAGTGAAGGGAGAAAAGTTCCTGGCTCATTGAATGCCGTTTCTGGAGACCCTGCGATCAATGTGGGAGATATGTCAACACGTGTGTTGGTTTTGAGGACGGCTCTCTGGAGAGTCTTAGCAAAGAGGTCACACGGATAATCAGAGCAATTCTCAGAGACACTGAGACCAAGCTCCACAATTCCTCCTGGCACTTTCCCTGTAGGAGATACCGCAAGACGTTTCTGTATATTGGGCACAGCGCTCTGCAGGCTGTTAGCAGAGACTTTCCCGGGACAGTGAAACCCTATGTCAGAGACACTGAGAAGAAGCCCCAACGTTCCTTCCAGTCATTTTCAGTGTGGGTGCCTTCTCCACGTGGTTCCTGGTTTCACTGCAGCTCTGAAGAGAATGTTAGCAAAGAGGTAATCGGGACAGTGAAAACAGTACTCAAAGACAGGGAGAGCAAGCTCTACATTACTCTCTTGGCACTTTGGATGCGGGACATACAGCGAGATGTTTGCTGCTTTTGCGTTTGGTTGCTGGGAGATTTACAGCACAAAGATATCTAGTTGATTTGAAGCAGTTCTGAGAAAGTCTAAACATTATCCCCACTTTTCCCTCCTGGCATTTTCCATGTGGGAGATATAGCACGATGTATATTTGTTTTGAGGACAACTCAAGGGACAGTGTAGGGAGAAAAGCTCCTGGCTCATTGAATGCCGTTTCTGGAGACACTGCGATCAATGAGGGAGATATGTCAAGATGTGTGTTGCTTTTGAGGACGTCTCTCTGGAGAGTCTTAGCAAAGAGGTCACACGGATAATCAGAGCAATTCTCAGAGACACTGAGAACAACCATACAAATCACTTTTGTCCCTTTGCTTGTTTTACGTATAACAAGACGTTTATGGATTTTGAGGAGAACTCCTCAAGGGTGTAGGCACAAAAGTTGGTGGCACACTGAATGCCGTTATTGGAGACACTGAGAAACAAGCCCTACAATTCCCTCCTGGCTCTTTCCATGTTGGAGGTAGAGCAAGAAGATTGTTGGTTGGTTTTGCGCCTAGCTCTATGGCGAGAGTAGGCAGAGACATAATTAGGTGACTTGAAGCAGTTCCTATCGAGTCCAAGAACAGTCCCCACCTTTCCCTGCTGGCAGTTTCCATGTGGACATATGTCTTGATATGTGCTTTGCTTTTGAGCACAACTCTCTCTCTCGAGAATATTAGCAAAGAGGTAACGGGGAGAGTAGAAAGCAGTACTCAAAGACAGGAGAACAAGATCTACATTTCCCACCTGGCACTTCCCATGTAGGAGATATAGCAGGATGTATACTGGTTTTGAGGACAACTCAATGGACAGTGAAGGGAGAAAAGTTCCTGGCTCATTGAATGCCGTTTCTGGAGACCCTGCGATCAATGTGGGAGATATGTCAACACGTGTGTTGGTTTTGAGGACGGCTCTCTGGAGAGTCTTAGCAAAGAGGTCACACGGATAATCAGAGCAATTCTCAGAGACACTGAGACCAAGCTCCACAATTCCTCCTGGCACTTTCCCTGTAGGAGATACCGCAAGACGTTTCTGTATATTGGGCACAGCGCTCTGCAGGCTGTTAGCAGAGACTTTCCCGGCACAGTGAAACCCTATGTCAGAGACACTGAGAAGAAGCCCCAATGTTCCTTCCAGTCATTTTCAGTGTGGGTGCCTTCTCCACGTGGTTCCTGGTTTCACTGCAGCTCTGAAGAGAATGTTAGCAAAGAGGTAATCGGGACAGTGAAAACAGTACTCAAAGACAGGGAGAGCAAGCTCTACATTACTCTCTTGGCACTTTGGATGCGGGACATACAGCGAGATGTTTGCTGCTTTTGCGTTTGGTTGTTGGGAGATTTACAGCACAAAGATATCTAGTTGATTTGAAGCAGTTCTGAGAAAGTCTAAACATTATCCCCACTTTTCCCTCCTGGCATTTTCCATGTGGGAGATATAGCACGATGTATATTTGTTTGGAGGACAACTCAAGGGACAGTGTAGGGAGAAAAGCTCCTGGCTCATTGAATGCCGTTTCTGGAGACACTGCGATCAATGAGGGAGATATGTCAAGATGTGTGTTGCTTTTGAGGACGGCTCTCTGGAGAGTCTTAGCAAAGAGGTCACACGGATAATCAGAGCAATTCTCAGAGACACTGAGAACAACCATACAATTCACTTTTGTCCCTTTGCTTGTTTTACGTATAACAAGACGTTTATGGATTTTGAGGAGAACTCCTCAAGGGTGTAGGCACAAAAGTTAGTGGCACACTGAATGCCGTTATTGGAGACACTGAGAAACAAGGCCTACAATTCCCTCCTGGCTCTTTCCATGTTGGAGGTAGAGCAAGAAGATTGTTGGTTGGTTTTGCACCTAGCTCTATGGCGAGAGTAGGCAGAGACATAATTAGGTGACTTGAAGCAGTTCCTATCGAGTCCAAGAACAGTCCCCACCTTTCCCTGCTGGCAGTTTCCATGTGGACATATGTCTTGATATGTGCTTTGCTTTTGAGCACAACTCTCTCTCGAGAGAATGTTAGCAAAGAGGTAACGGGGAGAGTAGAAAGCAGTACTCAAAGACAGGGAGAACAAGATCTACATTTCCCACCTGGCACTTCCCATGTAGGAGATATAGCAGGATGTATACTGGTTTTGAGGACAACTCAATGGACAGTGAAGGGAGAAAAGTTCCTGGCTCATTGAATGCCGTTTCTGGAGACCCTGCGATCAATGTGGGAGATATGTCAACACGTGTGTTGGTTTTGAGGACGGCTCTCTGGAGAGTCTTAGCAAAGAGGTCACACGGATAATCAGAGCAATTCTCAGAGACACTGAGAACAAGATCGACAATTGGCTCTTGGCACTTTCCCTGTAGGAGATACCGCAAGACGTTTCTGTATATTGGGCACAGCGCTCTGCAGGCTGTTAGCAGAGACTTTCCCGGCACAGTGAAACCCTGTGTCAGAGACACTGAGAAGAAGCCCCAACGTTCCTTCCAGTCATTTTCAGTGTGGGTGCCTTCTCCACGTGGTTCCTGGTTTCACTGCAGCTCTGAAGAGAATGTTAGCAAAGAGGTAATCGGGACAGTGAAAACAGTACTCAAAGACAGGGAGAGCAAGCTCTACATTACTCTCTTGGCACTTTGGATGCGGGACATACAGCGAGGTGTTTGCTGCTTTTGCGTTTGGCTGTTGGGAGATTTACAGCACAAAGATATCTAGTTGATTTGAAGCAGTTCTGAGAAAGTCTAAACATAATCCCCACTTTTCCCTCCTGGCATTTTCCATGTGGGAGATATAGCACGAGGTATATTTGTTTGGAGGACAACTCAATGGACAGTGTAGGGAGAAAAGTTCCTGGCTCATTGAATGCCGTTTCTGGAGACACTGCGATCAATGAGGGAGATATGTCAAGATGTGTGTTGCTTTTGAGGACGTCTCTCTGGAGAGTCTTAGCAAAGAGGTCACACGGATAATCAGAGCAATTCTCAGAGACACTGAGAACGACCATACAAATCACTTTTGTCCCTTTGCTTGTTTTACGTATAACAAGACGTTTATGGATTTTGAGGAGAACTCCTCAAGGGTGTAGGCACAAAAGTTGGTGGCACACTGAATGCCGTTATTGGAGACACTGAGAAACAAGCCCTACAATTCCCTCCTGGCTCTTTCCATGTTGGAGGTAGAGCAAGAAGATTGTTGGTTGGTTTTGCGCCTAGCTCTATGGCGAGAGTAGGCAGAGACATAATTAGGTGACTTGAAGCAGTTCCTATCGAGTCCAAGAACAGTCCCCACCTTTCCCTGCTGGCAGTTTCCATGTGGACATATGTCTTGATATGTGCTTTGCTTTTGAGCACAACTCTCTCTCGAGAGAATGTTAGCAAAGAGGTAACGGGGAGAGTAGAAAGCAGTACTCAAAGACAGGGAGAACAAGATCTACATTTCCCACCTGGCACTTCCCATGTAGGAGATATAGCAGGATGTATACTGGTTTTGAGGACAACTCAATGGACAGTGAAGGGAGAAAAGTTCCTGGCTCATTGAATGCCGTTTCTGGAGACACTGCGATCAATGTGGGAGATATGTCAACACGTGTGTTGCTTTTGAGGACGGCTCTCTGGAGAGTCTTAGCAAAGAGGTCACACGGATAATCAGAGCAATTCTCAGAGACACTGAGAACAAGATCGACAATTGGCTCTTGGCACTTTCCCTGTAGGAGATACCGCAAGACGTTTCTGTATATTGGGCACAGCGCTCTGCAGGCTGTTAGCAGAGACTTTCCCGGCACAGTGAAACCCTATGTCAGAGACACTGAGAAGAAGCCCCAATGTTCCTTCCAGTCATTTTCAGTGTGGGTGCCTTCTCCACGTGGTTCCTGGTTTCACTGCAGCTCTGAAGAGAATGTTAGCAAAGAGGTAATCGGGACAGTGAAAACAGTACTCAAAGACAGGGAGAGCAAGCTCTACATTACTCTCTTGGCACTTTGGATGCGGGACATACAGCGAGATGTTTGCTGCTTTTGCGTTTGGTTGTTGGGAGATTTACAGCACAAAGATATCTAGTTGATTTGAAGCAGTTCTGAGAAAGTCTAAACATTATCCCCACTTTTCCCTCCTGGCATTTTCCATGTGGGAGATATAGCACGATGTATATTTGTTTGGAGGACAACTCAAGGGACAGTGTAGGGAGAAAAGCTCCTGGCTCATTGAATGCCGTTTCTGGAGACACTGCGATCAATGAGGGAGATATGTCAAGATGTGTGTTGCTTTTGAGGACGGCTCTCTGGAGAGTCTTAGCAAAGAGGTCACACGGATAATCAGAGCAATTCTCAGAGACACTGAGAACAACCATACAAATCACTTTTGTCCCTTTGCTTGTTTTACGTATAACAAGACGTTTATGGATTTTGAGGAGAACTCCTCAAGGGTGTAGGCACAAAAGTTAGTGGCACACTGAATGCCGTTATTGGAGACACTGAGAAACAAGGCCTACAATTCCCTCCTGGCTCTTTCCATGTTGGAGGTAGAGCAAGAAGATTGTTGGTTGGTTTTGCACCTAGCTCTATGGCGAGAGTAGGCAGAGACATAATTAGGTGACTTGAAGCAGTTCCTATCGAGTCCAAGAACAGTCCCCACCTTTCCCTGCTGGCAGTTTCCATGTGGACATATGTCTTGATATGTGCTTTGCTTTTGAGCACAACTCTCTCTCGAGAGAATGTTAGCAAAGAGGTAACGGGGAGAGTAGAAAGCAGTACTCAAAGACAGGGAGAACAAGATCTACATTTCCCACCTGGCACTTCCCATGTAGGAGATATAGCAGGATGTATACTGGTTTTGAGGACAACTCAATGGACAGTGAAGGGAGAAAAGTTCCTGGCTCATTGAATGCCGTTTCTGGAGACCCTGCGATCAATGAGGGAGATATGTCAACACGTGTGTTGGTTTTGAGGACGGCTCTCTGGAGAGTCTTAGCAAAGAGGTCACACGGATAATCAGAGCAATTCTCAGAGACACTGAGAACAAGATCGACAATTGGCTCTTGGCACTTTCCCTGTAGGAGATACCGCAAGACGTTTCTGTATATTGGGCACAGCGCTCTGCAGGCTGTTAGCAGAGACTTTCCCGGCACAGTGAAACCCTATGTCAGAGACACTGAGAAGAAGCCCCAACGTTCCTTCCAGTCATTTTCAGTGTGGGTGCCTTCTCCACGTGGTTCCTGGTTTCACTGCAGCTCTGAAGAGAATGTTAGCAAAGAGGTAATCGGGACAGTGAAAACAGTACTCAAAGACAGGGAGAGCAAGCTCTACATTACTCTCTTGGCACTTTGGATGCGGGACATACAGCGAGGTGTTTGCTGCTTTTGCGTTTGGCTGTTGGGAGATTTACAGCACAAAGATATCTAGTTGATTTGAAGCAGTTCTGAGAAAGTCTAAACATAATCCCCACTTTTCCCTCCTGGCATTTTCCATGTGGGAGATATAGCACGAGGTATATTTGTTTGGAGGACAACTCAATGGACAGTGTAGGGAGAAAAGTTCCTGGCTCATTGAATGCCGTTTCTGGAGACACTGCGATCAATGAGGGAGATATGTCAAGATGTGTGTTGCTTTTGAGGACGTCTCTCTGGAGAGTCTTAGCAAAGAGGTCACACGGATAATCAGAGCAATTCTCAGAGACACTGAGAACGACCATACAAATCACTTTTGTCCCTTTGCTTGTTTTACGTATAACAAGACGTTTATGGATTTTGAGGAGAACTCCTCAAGGGTGTAGGCACAAAAGTTGGTGGCACACTGAATGCCGTTATTGGAGACACTGAGAAACAAGCCCTACAATTCCCTCCTGGCTCTTTCCATGTTGGAGGTAGAGCAAGAAGATTGTTGGTTGGTTTTGCGCCTAGCTCTATGGCGAGAGTAGGCAGAGACATAATTAGGTGACTTGAAGCAGTTCCTATCGAGTCCAAGAACAGTCCCCACCTTTCCCTGCTGGCAGTTTCCATGTGGACATATGTCTTGATATGTGCTTTGCTTTTGAGCACAACTCTCTCTCGAGAGAATGTTAGCAAAGAGGTAACGGGGAGAGTAGAAAGCAGTACTCAAAGACAGGGAGAACAAGATCTACATTTCCCACCTGGCACTTCCCATGTAGGAGATATAGCAGGATGTATACTGGTTTTGAGGACAACTCAATGGACAGTGAAGGGAGAAAAGTTCCTGGCTCATTGAATGCCGTTTCTGGAGACCCTGCGATCAATGTGGGAGATATGTCAACACGTGTGTTGGTTTTGAGGACGGCTCTCTGGAGAGTCTTAGCAAAGAGGTCACACGGATAATCAGAGCAATTCTCAGAGACACTGAGAACAAGATCGACAATTGGCTCTTGGCACTTTCCCTGTAGGAGATACCGCAAGACGTTTCTGTATATTGGGCACAGCGCTCTGCAGGCTGTTAGCAGAGACTTTCCCGGCACAGTGAAACCCTATGTCAGAGACACTGAGAAGAAGCCCCAACGTTCCTTCCAGTCATTTTCAGTGTGGGTGCCTTCTCCACGTGGTTCCTGGTTTCACTGCAGCTCTGAAGAGAATGTTAGCAAAGAGGTAATCGGGACAGTGAAAACAGTACTCAAAGACAGGGAGAGCAAGCTCTACATTACTCTCTTGGCACTTTGGATGCGGGACATACAGCGAGGTGTTTGCTGCTTTTGCGTTTGGCTGTTGGGAGATTTACAGCACAAAGATATCTAGTTGATTTGAAGCAGTTCTGAGAAAGTCTAAACATAATCCCCACTTTTCCCTCCTGGCATTTTCCATGTGGGAGATATAGCACGAGGTATATTTGTTTGGAGGACAACTCAATGGACAGTGTAGGGAGAAAAGTTCCTGGCTCCTTGAATGCCGTTTCTGGAGACACTGCGATCAATGAGGGAGATATGTCAAGATGTGTGTTGGTTTTGAGGACGGCTCTCTGGAGAGTCTTAGCAAAGAGGTCACACGGATAATCAGAGCAATTCTCAGAGACACTGAGAACGACCATACAAATCACTTTTGTCCCTTTGCTTGTTTTACGTATAACAAGACGTTTATGGATTTTGAGGAGAACTCCTCAAGGGTGTAGGCACAAAAGTTGGTGGCACACTGAATGCCGTTATTGGAGACACTGAGAAACAAGCCCTACAATTCCCTCCTGGCTCTTTCCATGTTGGAGGTAGAGCAAGAAGATTGTTGGTTGGTTTTGCGCCTAGCTCTATGGCGAGAGTAGGCAGAGACATAATTAGGTGACTTGAAGCAGTTCCTATCGAGTCCAAGAACAGTCCCCACCTTTCCCTGCTGGCAGTTTCCATGTGGACATATGTCTTGAGATGTGCTTTGCTTTTGAGCACAACTCTCTCTCGAGAGAATGTTAGCAAAGAGGTAACGGGGAGAGTAGAAAGCAGTACTCAAAGACAGGGAGAACAAGATCTACATTTCCCACCTGGCACTTCCCATGTAGGAGATATAGCAGGATGTATACTGGTTTTGAGGACAACTCAATGGACAGTGAAGGGAGAAAAGTTCCTGGCTCATTGAATGCCGTTTCTGGAGACACTGCGATCAATGTGGGAGATATGTCAACACGTGTGTTGCTTTTGAGGACGG
Organism: Larus michahellis; assembly: GCF_964199755.1. Lineage (NCBI taxonomy): Eukaryota > Metazoa > Chordata > Aves > Charadriiformes > Laridae > Larus > Larus michahellis. Next base: position 14,257,298 of record NC_133901.1, on the reverse strand, counting down.
CTCTCTGGAGAGTCTTAGCAAAGAGGTCACACGGATAATCAGAGCAATTCTCAGAGACACTGAGAACAAGATCGACAATTGGCTCTTGGCACTTTCCCTGTAGGAGATACCGCAAGACGTTTCTGTATATTGGGCACAGCGCTCTGCAGGCTGTTAGCAGAGACTTTCCCGGGACAGTGAAACCCTATGTCAGAGACACTGAGAAGAAGCCCCAACGTTCCTTCCAGTCATTTTCAGTGTGGGTGCCTTCTCCACGTGGTTCCTGGTTTCACTGCAGCTCTGAAGAGAATGTTAGCAAAGAGGTAATCGGGACAGTGAAAACAGTACTCAAAGACAGGGAGAGCAAGCTCTACATTACTCTCTTGGCACTTTGGATGCGGGACATACAGCGAGATGTTTGCTGCTTTTGCGTTTGGCTGTTGGGAGATTTACAGCACAAAGATATCTAGTTGATTTGAAGCAGTTCTGAGAAAGTCTAAACATAATCCCCACTTTTCCCTCCTGGCATTTTCCATGTGGGAGATATAGCACGAGGTATATTTGTTTGGAGGACAACTCAATGGACAGTGTAGGGAGAAAAGTTCCTGGTTCATTGAATGCCGTTTCTGGAGACACTGCGATCAATGAGGGAGATATGTCAAGATGTGTGTTGGTTTTGAGGACGGCTCTCTGGAGAGTCTTAGCAAAGAGGTCACACGGATAATCAGAGCAATTCTCAGAGACACTGAGAACGACCATACAATTCACTTTTGTCCCTTTGCTTGTTTTACGTATAACAAGACGTTTATGGATTTTGAGGAGAACTCCTCAAGGGTGTAGGCACAAAAGTTGGTGGCACACTGAATGCCGTTATTGGAGACACTGAGAAACAAGCCCTACAATTCCCTCCTGGCTCTTTCCATGTTGGAGGTAGAGCAAGAAGATTGTTGGTTGGTTTTGCGCCTAGCTCTATGGCGAGAGTAGGCAGAGACATAATTAGGTGACTTGAAGCAGTTCCTATCGAGTCCAAGAACAGTCCCCACCTTTCCCTGCTGGCAGTTTCCATGTGGACATATGTCTTGATATGTGCTTTGCTTTTGAGCACAACTCTCTCTCGAGAGAATGTTAGCAAAGAGGTAACAGGGAGAGTAGAAAGCAGTACTCAAAGACAGGGAGAACAAGATCTACATTTCCCACCTGGCACTTCCCATGTAGGAGATATAGCAGGATGTATACTGGTTTTGAGGACAACTCAATGGACAGTGAAGGGAGAAAAGTTCCTGGCTCATTGAATGCCATTTCTGGAGACACTGCGATCAATGTGGGAGATATGTCAACACGTGTGTTGCTTTTGAGGACGGCTCTCTGGAGAGTCTTAGCAAAGAGGTCACACGGATAATCAGAGCAATTCTCAGAGACACTGAGAACAAGATCGACAATTGGCTCTTGGCACTTTCCCTGTAGGAGATACCGCAAGACGTTTCTGTATATTGGGCACAGCGCTCTGCAGGCTGTTAGCAGAGACTTTCCCGGCACAGTGAAACCCTATGTCAGAGACACTGAGAAGAAGCCCCAACGTTCCTTCCAGTCATTTTCAGTGTGGGTGCCTTCTCCACGTGGTTCCTGGTTTCACTGCAGCTCTGAAGAGAATGTTAGCAAAGAGGTAATCGGGACAGTGAAAACAGAACTCAAAGACAGGGAGAGCAAGCTCTACATTACTCTCTTGGCACTTTGGATGCGGGACATACAGCGAGATGTTTGCTGCTTTTGCGTTTGGTTGTTGGGAGATTTACAGCACAAAGATATCTAGTTGATTTGAAGCAGTTCTGAGAAAGTCTAAACATAATCCCCACTTTTCCCTCCAGGCATTTTCCATGTGGGAGATATAGCACGATGTATATTTGTTTGGAGGACAACTCAAGGGACAGTGTAGGGAGAAAAGTTCCTGGCTCACTGAATGCCGTTTCTGGAGACACTGCGATCAATGAGGGAGATATGTCAAGATGTGTGTTGGTTTTGAGGACGGCTCTCTGGAGAGTCTTAGCAAAGAGGTCACATGGATAATCAGAGCAATTCTCAGAGACACTGAGAACAACCATACAATTCACTTTTGGCCCTTTGCTTGTTTTACGTATAACAAGACGTTTATGGATTTTGAGGAGAACTCCTCAAGGGTGTAGGCACAAAAGTTGGTGGCACACTGAATGCCGTTATTGGAGACACTGAGAAACAAGCCCTACAATTCCCTCCTGGCTCTTTCCATGTTGGAGGTAGAGCAAGAAGATTGTTGGTTGGTTTTGCGCCTAGCTCTATGGCGAGAGTAGGCAGAGACATAATTAGGTGACTTGAAGCAGTTCCTATCGAGTCCAAGAACAGTCCCCACCTTTCCCTGCTGGCAGTTTCCATGTGGACATATGTCTTGATATGTGCTTTGCTTTTGAGCACAACTCTCTCTCGAGAGAATGTTAGCAAAGAGGTAACGGGGAGAGTAGAAAGCAGTACTCAAAGACAGGGAGAACAAGATCTACATTTCCCACCTGGCACTTCCCATGTAGGAGATATAGCAGGATGTATACTGGTTTTGAGGACAACTCAATGGACAGTGAAGGGAGAAAAGTTCCTGGCTCATTGAATGCCGTTTCTGGAGACCCTGCGATCAATGTGGGAGATATGTCAACGCGTGTGTTGCTTTTGAGGACGGCTCTCTGGAGAGTCTTAGCAAAGAGGTCACACGGATAATCAGAGCAATTCTCAGAGACACTGAGAACAAGATCGACAATTGGCTCTTGGCACTTTCCCTGTAGGAGATACCGCAAGACGTTTCTGTATATTGGGCACAGCACTCTGCAGGCTGTTAGCAGAGACTTTCCCGGGACAGTGAAACCCTATGTCAGAGACACTGAGAAGAAGCCCCAACGTTCCTTCCAGTCATTTTCAGTGTGGGTGCCTTCTCCACGTGGTTCCTGGTTTCACTGCAGCTCTGAAGAGAATGTTAGCAAAGAGGTAATCGGGACAGTGAAAACAGTACTCAAAGACAGGGAGAGCAAGCTCTACATTACTCTCTTGGCACTTTGGATGCGGGACATACAGCGAGATGTTTGCTGCTTTTGCGTTTGGCTGTTGGGAGATTTACAGCACAAAGATATCTAGTTGATTTGAAGCAGTTCTGAGAAAGTCTAAACATAATCCCCACTTTTCCCTCCTGGCATTTTCCATGTGGGAGATATAGCACGAGGTATATTTGTTTGGAGGACAACTCAATGGACAGTGTAGGGAGAAAAGTTCCTGGTTCATTGAATGCCGTTTCTGGAGACACTGCGATCAATGAGGGAGATATGTCAAGATGTGTGTTGGTTTTGAGGACGGCTCTCTGGAGAGTCTTAGCAAAGAGGTCACACGGATAATCAGAGCAATTCTCAGAGACACTGAGAACGACCATACAATTCACTTTTGTCCCTTTGCTTGTTTTACGTATAACAAGACGTTTATGGATTTTGAGGAGAACTCCTCAAGGGTGTAGGCACAAAAGTTGGTGGCACACTGAATGCCGTTATTGGAGACACTGAGAAACAAGCCCTACAATTCCCTCCTGGCTCTTTCCATGTTGGAGGTAGAGCAAGAAGATTGTTGGTTGGTTTTGCGCCTAGCTCTATGGCGAGAGTAGGCAGAGACATAATTAGGTGACTTGAAGCAGTTCCTATCGAGTCCAAGAACAGTCCCCACCTTTCCCTGCTGGCAGTTTCCATGTGGACATATGTCTTGATATGTGCTTTGCTTTTGAGCACAACTCTCTCTCGAGAGAATGTTAGCAAAGAGGTAACAGGGAGAGTAGAAAGCAGTACTCAAAGACAGGGAGAACAAGATCTACATTTCCCACCTGGCACTTCCCATGTAGGAGATATAGCAGGATGTATACTGGTTTTGAGGACAACTCAATGGACAGTGAAGGGAGAAAAGTTCCTGGCTCATTGAATGCCATTTCTGGAGACACTGCGATCAATGTGGGAGATATGTCAACACGTGTGTTGCTTTTGAGGACGGCTCTCTGGAGAGTCTTAGCAAAGAGGTCACACGGATAATCAGAGCAATTCTCAGAGACACTGAGAACAAGATCGACAATTGGCTCTTGGCACTTTCCCTGTAGGAGATACCGCAAGACGTTTCTGTATATTGGGCACAGCGCTCTGCAGGCTGTTAGCAGAGACTTTCCCGGGACAGTGAAACCCTATGTCAGAGACACTGAGAAGAAGCCCCAACGTTCCTTCCAGTCATTTTCAGTGTGGGTGCCTTCTCCACGTGGTTCCTGGTTTCACTGCAGCTCTGAAGAGAATGTTAGCAAAGAGGTAATCGGGACAGTGAAAACAGAACTCAAAGACAGGGAGAGCAAGCTCTACATTACTCTCTTGGCACTTTGGATGCGGGACATACAGCGAGATGTTTGCTGCTTTTGCGTTTGGTTGTTGGGAGATTTACAGCACAAAGATATCTAGTTGATTTGAAGCAGTTCTGAGAAAGTCTAAACATAATCCCCACTTTTCCCTCCAGGCATTTTCCATGTGGGAGATATAGCACGATGTATATTTGTTTGGAGGACAACTCAAGGGACAGTGTAGGGAGAAAAGTTCCTGGCTCACTGAATGCCGTTTCTGGAGACACTGCGATCAATGAGGGAGATATGTCAAGATGTGTGTTGCTTTTGAGGACGGCTCTCTGGAGAGTCTTAGCAAAGAGGTCACATGGATAATCAGAGCAATTCTCAGAGACACTGAGAACAACCATACAATTCACTTTTGGCCCTTTGCTTGTTTTACGTATAACAAGACGTTTATGGATTTTGAGGAGAACTCCTCAAGGGTGTAGGCACAAAAGTTGGTGGCACACTGAATGCCGTTATTGGAGACACTGAGAAACAAGCCCTACAATTCCCTCCTGGCTCTTTCCATGTTGGAGGTAGAGCAAGAAGATTGTTGGTTGGTTTTGCGCCTAGCTCTATGGCGAGAGTAGGCAGAGACATAATTAGGTGACTTGAAGCAGTTCCTATCGAGTCCAAGAACAGTCCCCACCTTTCCCTGCTGGCAGTTTCCATGTGGACATATGTCTTGATATGTGCTTTGCTTTTGAGCACAACTCTCTCTCGAGAGAATGTTAGCAAAGAGGTAACGGGGAGAGTAGAAAGCAGTACTCAAAGACAGGGAGAACAAGATCTACATTTCCCACCTGGCACTTCCCATGTAGGAGATATAGCAGGATGTATACTGGTTTTGAGGACAACTCAATGGACAGTGAAGGGAGAAAAGTTCCTGGCTCATTGAATGCCGTTTCTGGAGACCCTGCGATCAATGTGGGAGATATGTCAACGCGTGTGTTGCTTTTGAGGACGGCTCTCTGGAGAGTCTTAGCAAAGAGGTCACACGGATAATCAGAGCAATTCTCAGAGACACTGAGAACAAGATCGACAATTGGCTCTTGGCACTTTCCCTGTAGGAGATACCGCAAGACGTTTCTGTATATTGGGCACAGCACTCTGCAGGCTGTTAGCAGAGACTTTCCCGGGACAGTGAAACCCTATGTCAGAGACACTGAGAAGAAGCCCCAACGTTCCTTCCAGTCATTTTCAGTGTGGGTGCCTTCTCCACGTGGTTCCTGGTTTCACTGCAGCTCTGAAGAGAATGTTAGCAAAGAGGTAATCGGGACAGTGAAAACAGTACTCAAAGACAGGGAGAGCAAGCTCTACATTACTCTCTTGGCACTTTGGATGCGGGACATACAGCGAGATGTTTGCTGCTTTTGCGTTTGGCTGTTGGGAGATTTACAGCACAAAGATATCTAGTTGATTTGAAGCAGTTCTGAGAAAGTCTAAACATAATCCCCACTTTTCCCTCCTGGCATTTTCCATGTGGGAGATATAGCACGAGGTATATTTGTTTGGAGGACAACTCAATGGACAGTGTAGGGAGAAAAGTTCCTGGTTCATTGAATGCCGTTTCTGGAGACACTGCGATCAATGAGGGAGATATGTCAAGATGTGTGTTGGTTTTGAGGACGGCTCTCTGGAGAGTCTTAGCAAAGAGGTCACACGGATAATCAGAGCAATTCTCAGAGACACTGAGAACGACCATACAATTCACTTTTGTCCCTTTGCTTGTTTTACGTATAACAAGACGTTTATGGATTTTGAGGAGAACTCCTCAAGGGTGTAGGCACAAAAGTTGGTGGCACACTGAATGCCGTTATTGGAGACACTGAGAAACAAGCCCTACAATTCCCTCCTGGCTCTTTCCATGTTGGAGGTAGAGCAAGAAGATTGTTGGTTGGTTTTGCGCCTAGCTCTATGGCGAGAGTAGGCAGAGACATAATTAGGTGACTTGAAGCAGTTCCTATCGAGTCCAAGAACAGTCCCCACCTTTCCCTGCTGGCAGTTTCCATGTGGACATATGTCTTGATATGTGCTTTGCTTTTGAGCACAACTCTCTCTCGAGAGAATGTTAGCAAAGAGGTAACAGGGAGAGTAGAAAGCAGTACTCAAAGACAGGGAGAACAAGATCTACATTTCCCACCTGGCACTTCCCATGTAGGAGATATAGCAGGATGTATACTGGTTTTGAGGACAACTCAATGGACAGTGAAGGGAGAAAAGTTCCTGGCTCATTGAATGCCATTTCTGGAGACACTGCGATCAATGTGGGAGATATGTCAACACGTGTGTTGCTTTTGAGGACGGCTCTCTGGAGAGTCTTAGCAAAGAGGTCACACGGATAATCAGAGCAATTCTCAGAGACACTGAGAACAAGATCGACAATTGGCTCTTGGCACTTTCCCTGTAGGAGATACCGCAAGACGTTTCTGTATATTGGGCACAGCGCTCTGCAGGCTGTTAGCAGAGACTTTCCCGGGACAGTGAAACCCTATGTCAGAGACACTGAGAAGAAGCCCCAACGTTCCTTCCAGTCATTTTCAGTGTGGGTGCCTTCTCCACGTGGTTCCTGGTTTCACTGCAGCTCTGAAGAGAATGTTAGCAAAGAGGTAATCGGGACAGTGAAAACAGAACTCAAAGACAGGGAGAGCAAGCTCTACATTACTCTCTTGGCACTTTGGATGCGGGACATACAGCGAGATGTTTGCTGCTTTTGCGTTTGGTTGTTGGGAGATTTACAGCACAAAGATATCTAGTTGATTTGAAGCAGTTCTGAGAAAGTCTAAACATAATCCCCACTTTTCCCTCCAGGCATTTTCCATGTGGGAGATATAGCACGATGTATATTTGTTTGGAGGACAACTCAAGGGACAGTGTAGGGAGAAAAGTTCCTGGCTCACTGAATGCCGTTTCTGGAGACACTGCGATCAATGAGGGAGATATGTCAAGATGTGTGTTGCTTTTGAGGACGGCTCTCTGGAGAGTCTTAGCAAAGAGGTCACATGGATAATCAGAGCAATTCTCAGAGACACTGAGAACAACCATACAATTCACTTTTGGCCCTTTGCTTGTTTTACGTATAACAAGACGTTTATGGATTTTGAGGAGAACTCCTCAAGGGTGTAGGCACAAAAGTTGGTGGCACACTGAATGCCGTTATTGGAGACACTGAGAAACAAGGCCTACAATTCCCTCCTGGCTCTTTCCATGTTGGAGGTAGAGCAAGAAGATTGTTGGTTGGTTTTGCGCCTAGCTCTATGGCGAGAGTAGGCAGAGACATAATTAGGTGACTTGAAGCAGTTCCTATCGAGTCCAAGAACAGTCCCCACCTTTCCCTGCTGGCAGTTTCCATGTGGACATATGTCTTGATATGTGCTTTGCTTTTGAGCACAACTCTCTCTCGAGAGAATGTTAGCAAAGAGGTAACGGGGAGAGTAGAAAGCAGTACTCAAAGACAGGGAGAACAAGATCTACATTTCCCACCTGGCACTTCCCATGTAGGAGATATAGCAGGATGTATACTGGTTTTGAGGACAACTCAATGGACAGTGAAGGGAGAAAAGTTCCTGGCTCATTGAATGCCGTTTCTGGAGACCCTGCGATCAATGTGGGAGATATGTCAACACGTGTGTTGCTTTTGAGGACGGCTCTCTGGAGAGTCTTAGCAAAGAGGTCACACGGATAATCAGAGCAATTCTCAGAGACACTGAGAACAAGATCGACAATTGGCTCTTGGCACTTTCCCTGTAGGAGATACCGCAAGACGTTTCTGTATATTGGGCACAGCACTCTGCAGGCTGTTAGCAGAGACTTTCCCGGGACAGTGAAACCCTATGTCAGAGACACTGAGAAGAAGCCCCAACGTTCCTTCCAGTCATTTTCAGTGTGGGTGCCTTCTCCACGTGGTTCCTGGTTTCACTGCAGCTCTGAAGAGAATGTTAGCAAAGAGGTAATCGGGACAGTGAAAACAGTACTCAAAGACAGGGAGAGCAAGCTCTACATTACTCTCTTGGCACTTTGGATGCGGGACATACAGCGAGATGTTTGCTGCTTTTGCGTTTGGCTGTTGGGAGATTTACAGCACAAAGATATCTAGTTGATTTGAAGCAGTTCTGAGAAAGTCTAAACATAATCCCCACTTTTCCCTCCTGGCATTTTCCATGTGGGAGATATAGCACGAGGTATATTTGTTTGGAGGACAACTCAATGGACAGTGTAGGGAGAAAAGTTCCTGGCTCATTGAATGCCGTTTCTGGAGACACTGCGATCAATGAGGGAGATATGTCAAGATGTGTGTTGGTTTTGAGGACGGCTCTCTGGAGAGTCTTAGCAAAGAGGTCACACGGATAATCAGAGCAATTCTCAGAGACACTGAGAACGACCATACAATTCACTTTTGTCCCTTTGCTTGTTTTACGTATAACAAGACGTTTATGGATTTTGAGGAGAACTCCTCAAGGGTGTAGGCACAAAAGTTGGTGGCACACTGAATGCCGTTATTGGAGACACTGAGAAACAAGCCCTACAATTCCCTCCTGGCTCTTTCCATGTTGGAGGTAGAGCAAGAAGATTGTTGGTTGGTTTTGCGCCTAGCTCTATGGCGAGAGTAGGCAGAGACATAATTAGGTGACTTGAAGCAGTTCCTATCGAGTCCAAGAACAGTCCCCACCTTTCCCTGCTGGCAGTTTCCATGTGGACATATGTCTTGAGATGTGCTTTGCTTTTGAGCACAACTCTCTCTCGAGAGAATGTTAGCAAAGAGGTAACGGGGAGAGTAGAAAGCAGTACTCAAAGACAGGGAGAACAAGATCTACATTTCCCACCTGGCACTTCCCATGTAGGAGATATAGCAGGATGTATACTGGTTTTGAGGACAACTCAATGGACAGTGAAGGGAGAAAAGTTCCTGGCTCATTGAATGCCGTTTCTGGAGACCCTGCGATCAATGTGGGAGATATGTCAACACGTGTGTTGGTTTTGAGGACGGCTCTCTGGAGAGTCTTAGCAAAGAGGTCACACGGATAATCAGAGCAATTCTCAGAGACACAGAGAACAAGATCGACAATTGGCTCTTGGCACTTTCCCTGTAGGAGATACCGCAAGACGTTTCTGTATATTGGGCACAGCGCTCTGCAGGCTGTTAGCAGAGACTTTCCCGGGACAGTGAAACCCTATGTCAGAGACACTGAGAAGAAGCCCCAACGTTCCTTCCAGTCATTTTCAGTGTGGGTGCCTTCTCCACGTGGTTCCTGGTTTCACTGCAGCTCTGAAGAGAATGTTAGCAAAGAGGTAATGGGGACAGTGAAAACAGTACTCAAAGACAGGGAGAGCAAGCTCTACATTACTCTCTTGGCACTTTGGATGCGGGACATACAGCGAGATGTTTGCTGCTTTTGCGTTTGGTTGTTGGGAGATTTACAGCACAAAGATATCTAGTTGATTTGAAGCAGTTCTGAGAAAGTCTAAACATTATCCCCACTTTTCCCTCCTGGCATTTTCCATGTGGGAGATATAGCAGGATGTATATTTGTTTGGAGGACAACTCAATGGACAGTGTAGGGAGAAAAGTTCCTGGCTCATTGAATGCCGTTTCTGGAGACACTGCGATCAATGAGGGAGATATGTCAGGATGTGTGTTGGTTTTGAGGACGGCTCTCTGGAGAGTCTTAGCAAAGAGGTCACATGGATAATCAGAGCAATTCTCAGAGACACTGAGAACGACCATACAAATCACTTTTGTCCCTTTGCTTGTTTTACGTATAACAAGACGTTTATGGATTTTGAGGAGAACTCCTCAAGGGTGTAGGCACAAAAGTTGGTGGCACACTGAATGCCGTTATTGGAGACACTGAGAAACAAGCCCTACAATTCCCTCCTGGCTCTTTCCATGTTGGAGGTAGAGCAAGAAGATTGTTGGTTGGTTTTGCGCCTAGCTCTATGGCGAGAGTAGGCAGAGACATAATTAGGTGACTTGAAGCAGTTCCTATCGAGTCCAAGAACAGTCCCCACCTTTCCCTGCTGGCAGTTTCCATGTGGACATATGTCTTGATATGTGCTTTGCTTTTGAGCACAACTCTCTCTTGAGAGAATGTTAGCAAAGAGGTAACGGGGAGAGTAGAAAGCAGTACTCAAAGACAGGGAGAACAAGATCTACATTTCCCACCTGGCACTTCCCATGTAGGAGATATAGCAGGATGTATACTGGTTTTGAGGACAACGCAATGGACAGTGAAGGGAGAAAAGTTCCTGGCTCATTGAATGCCGTTTCTGGAGACCCTGCGATCAATGTGGGAGATATGTCAACACGTGTGTTGGTTTTGAGGATGGCTCTCTGGAGAGTCTTAGCAAAGAGGTCACACGGATAATCAGAGCAATTCTCAGAGACACTGAGAACAAGATCGACAATTGGCTCTTGGCACTTTCCCTGTAGGAGATACCGCAAGACGTTTCTGTATATTGGGCACAGCGCTCTGCAGGCTGTTAGCAGAGACTTTCCCGGCACAGTGAAACCCTATGTCAGAGACACTGAGAAGAAGCCCCAACGTTCCTTCCAGTCATTTTCAGTGTGGGTGCCTTCTCCACGTGGTTCCTGGTTTCACTGCAGCTCTGAAGAGAATGTTAGCAAAGAGGTAATCGGGACAGTGAAAACAGAACTCAAAGACAGGGAGAGCAAGCTCTACATTACTCTCTTGGCACTTTGGATGCGGGACATACAGCGAGATGTTTGCTGCTTTTGCGTTTGGTTGTTGGGAGATTTACAGCACAAAGATATCTAGTTGATTTGAAGCAGTTCTGAGAAAGTCTAAACATTATCCCCACTTTTCCCTCCTGGCATTTTCCATGTGGGAGATATAGCACGAGGTATATTTGTTTGGAGGACAACTCAATGGACAGTGTAGGGAGAAAAGTTCCTGGCTCATTGAATGCCGTTTCTGGAGACACTGCGATCAATGAGGGAGATATGTCAAGATGTGTGTTGGTTTTGAGGACGGCTCTCTGGAGAGTCTTAGCAAAGAGGTCTCACGGATAATCAGAGCAATTCTCAGAGACACTGAGAACGACCATACAAATCACTTTTGTCCCTTTGCTTGTTTTACGTATAACAAGACGTTTATGGATTTTGAGGAAAACTCCTCAAGGGTGTAGGCACAAAAGTTGGTGGCACACTGAATGCCGTTATTGGAGACACTGAGAAACAAGCCCTACAATTCCCTCCTGGCTCTTTCCATGTTGGAGGTAGAGCAAGAAGATTGTTGGTTGGTTTTGCGCCTAGCTCTATGGCGAGAGTAGGCAGAGACGTAATTAGGTGACTTGAAGCAGTTCCTATCGAGTCCAAGAACAGTCCCCACCTTTCCCTGCTGGCAGTTTCCATGTGGACATATGTCTTGATATGTGCTTTGCTTTTGAGCACAACTCTCTCTCGAGAGAATGTTAGCAAAGAGGTAACGGGGAGAGTAGAAAGCAGTACTCAAAGACAGGGAGAACAAGATCTACATTTCCCACCTGGCACTTCCCATGTAGGAGATATAGCAGGATGTATACTGGTTTTGAGGACAACTCAATGGACAGTGAAGGGAGAAAAGTTCCTGGCTCATTGAATGCCGTTTCTGGAGACCCTGCGATCAATGTGGGAGATATGTCAACACGTGTGTTGGTTTTGAGGATGGCTCTCTGGAGAGTCTTAGCAAAGAGGTCACACGGATAATCAGAGCAATTCTCAGAGACACTGAGAACAAGATCGACAATTGGCTCTTGGCACTTTCCCTGTAGGAGATACCGCAAGACGTTTCTGTATATTGGGCACAGCGCTCTGCAGGCTGTTAGCAGAGACTTTCCCGGCACAGTGAAACCCTATGTCAGAGACACCGAGAAGAAGCCCCAACGTTCCTTCCAGTCATTTTCAGTGTGGGTGCCTTCTCCACGTGGTTCCTGGTTTCACTGCAGCTCTGAAGAGAATGTTAGCAAAGAGGTAATGGGGACAGTGAAAACAGAACTCAAAGACAGGGAGAGCAAGCTCTACATTACTCTCTTGGCACTTTGGATGCGGGACATACAGCGAGATGTTTGCTGCTTTTGCGTTTGGTTGTTGGGAGATTTACAGCACAAAGATATCTAGTTGATTTGAAGCAGTTCTGAGAAAGTCTAAACATAATCCCCACTTTTCCCTCCTGGCATTTTCCATGTGGGAGATATAGCACGAGGTATATTTGTTTTGAGGACAACTCAATGGACAGTGTAGGGAGAAAAGTTCCTGGCTCATTGAATGCCGTTTCTGGAGACACTGCGATCAATGAGGGAGATATGTCAAGATGTGTGTTGGTTTTGAGGACGGCTCTCTGGAGAGTCTTAGCAAAGAGGTCACACGGATAATCAGAGCAATTCTCAGAGACACTGAGAACGACCATACAATTCACTTTTGTCCCTTTGCTTGTTTTACGTATAACAAGACGTTTATGGATTTTGAGGAGAACTCCTCAAGGGTGTAGGCACAAAAGTTGGTGGCACACTGAATGCCGTTATTGGAGACACTGAGAAACAAGCCCTACAATTCCCTCCTGGCTCTTTCCATGTTGGAGGTAGAGCAAGAAGATTGTTGGTTGGTTTTGCGCCTAGCTCTATGGCGAGAGTAGGCAGAGACATAATTAGGTGACTTGAAGCAGTTCCTATCGAGTCCAAGAACAGTCCCCACCTTTCCCTGCTGGCAGTTTCCATGTGGACATATGTCTTGATATGTGCTTTGCTTTTGAGCACAACTCTCTCTCGAGAGAATGTTAGCAAAGAGGTAACGGGGAGAGTAGAAAGCAGTACTCAAAGACAGGGAGAACAAGATCTACATTTCCCACCTGGCACTTCCCATGTAGGAGATATAGCAGGATGTATACTGGTTTTGAGGACAACTCAATGGACAGTGAAGGGAGAAAAGTTCCTGGCTCATTGAATGCCGTTTCTGGAGACCCTGCGATCAATGTGGGAGATATGTCAACACGTGTGTTGCTTTTGAGGACGGCTCTCTGGAGAGTCTTAGCAAAGAGGTCACACGGATAATCAGAGCAATTCTCAGAGACACTGAGAACAAGATCGACAATTGGCTCTTGGCACTTTCCCTGTAGGAGATACCGCAAGACGTTTCTGTATATTGGGCACAGCGCTCTGCAGGCTGTTAGCAGAGACTTTCCCGGGACAGTGAAACCCTATGTCAGAGACACTGAGAAGAAGCCCCAACGTTCCTTCCAGTCATTTTCAGTGTGGGTGCCTTCTCCACGTGGTTCCTGGTTTCACTGCAGCTCTGAAGAGAATGTTAGCAAAGAGGTAATCGGGACAGTGAAAACAGAACTCAAAGACAGGGAGAGCAAGCTCTACATTACTCTCTTGGCACTTTGGATGCGGGACATACAGCGAGATGTTTGCTGCTTTTGCGTTTGGTTGTTGGGAGATTTACAGCACAAAGATATCTAGTTGATTTGAAGCAGTTCTGAGAAAGTCTAAACATTATCCCCACTTTTCCCTCCTGGCATTTTCCATGTGGGAGATATAGCACGAGGTATATTTGTTTGGAGGACAACTCAATGGACAGTGTAGGGAGAAAAGTTCCTGGCTCATTGAATGCCGTTTCTGGAGACACTGCGATCAATGAGGGAGATATGTCAACACGTGTGTTGGTTTTGAGGACGGCTCTCTGGAGAGTCTTAGCAAAGAGGTCACACGGATAATCAGAGCAATTCTCAGAGACACTGAGAACGACCATACAAATCACTTTTGTCCCTTTGCTTGTTTTACGTATAACAAGACGTTTATGGATTTTGAGGAGAACTCCTCAAGGGTGTAGGCACAAAAGTTGGTGGCACACTGAATGCCGTTATTGGAGACACTGAGAAACAAGCCCTACAATTCCCTCCTGGCTCTTTCCATGTTGGAGGTAGAGCAAGAAGATTGTTGGTTGGTTTTGCGCCTAGCTCTATGGCGAGAGTAGGCAGAGACATAATTAGGTGACTTGAAGCAGTTCCTATCGAGTCCAAGAACAGTCCCCACCTTTCCCTGCTGGCAGTTTCCATGTGGACATATGTCTTGATATGTGCTTTGCTTTTGAGCACAACTCTCTCTCGAGAGAATGTTAGCAAAGAGGTAACGGGGAGAGTAGAAAGCAGTACTCAAAGACAGGGAGAACAAGATCTACATTTCCCACCTGGCACTTCCCATGTAGGAGATATAGCAGGATGTATACTGGTTTTGAGGACAACTCAATGGACAGTGAAGGGAGAAAAGTTCCTGGCTCATTGAATGCCGTTTCTGGAGACACTGCGATCAATGAGGGAGATATGTCAACACGTGTGTTGGTTTTGAGGACGGCTCTCTGGAGAGTCTTAGCAAAGAGGTCACACGGATAATCAGAGCAATTCTCAGAGACACTGAGAACGACCATACAAATCACTTTTGTCCCTTTGCTTGTTTTACGTATAACAAGACGTTTATGGATTTTGAGGAGAACTCCTCAAGGGTGTAGGCACAAAAGTTGGTGGCACACTGAATGCCGTTATTGGAGACACTGAGAAACAAGCCCTACAATTCCCTCCTGGCTCTTTCCATGTTGGAGGTAGAGCAAGAAGATTGTTGGTTGGTTTTGCGCCTAGCTCTATGGCGAGAGTAGGCAGAGACATAATTAGGTGACTTGAAGCAGTTCCTATCGAGTCCAAGAACAGTCCCCACCTTTCCCTGCTGGCAGTTTCCATGTGGACATATGTCTTGATATGTGCTTTGCTTTTGAGCACAACTCTCTCTCGAGAGAATGTTAGCAAAGAGGTAACGGGGAGAGTAGAAAGCAGTACTCAAAGACAGGGAGAACAAGATCTACATTTCCCACCTGGCACTTCCCATGTAGGAGATATAGCAGGATGTATACTGGTTTTGAGGACAACTCAATGGACAGTGAAGGGAGAAAAGTTCCTGGCTCATTGAATGCCGTTTCTGGAGACACTGCGATCAATGTGGGAGATATGTCAACACGTGTGTTGCTTTTGAGGACGGCTCTCTGGAGAGTCTTAGCAAAGAGGTCACACGGATAATCAGAGCAATTCTCAGAGACACTGAGACCAAGCTCCACAATTCCTCCTGGCACTTTCCCTGTAGGAGATACCGCAAGACGTTTCTGTATATTGGGCACAGCGCTCTGCAGGCTGTTAGCAGAGACTTTCCCGGCACAGTGAAACCCTATGTCAGAGACACTGAGAAGAAGCCCCAATGTTCCTTCCAGTCATTTTCAGTGTGGGTGCCTTCTCCACGTGGTTCCTGGTTTCACTGCAGCTCTGAAGAGAATGTTAGCAAAGAGGTAATCGGGACAGTGAAAACAGTACTCAAAGACAGGGAGAGCAAGCTCTACATTACTCTCTTGGCACTTTGGATGCGGGACATACAGCGAGATGTTTGCTGCTTTTGCGTTTGGCTGTTGGGAGATTTACAGCACAAAGATATCTAGTTGATTTGAAGCAGTTCTGAGAAAGTCTAAACATTATCCCCACTTTTCCCTCCTGGCATTTTCCATGTGGGAGATATAGCACGATGTATATTTGTTTTGAGGACAACTCAAGGGACAGTGTAGGGAGAAAAGTTCCTGGCTCATTGAATGCCGTTTCTGGAGACACTGCGATCAATGAGGGAGATATGTCAAGATGTGTGTTGCTTTTGAGGACGTCTCTCTGGAGAGTCTTAGCAAAGAGGTCACACGGATAATCAGAGCAATTCTCAGAGACACTGAGAACAACCATACAAATCACTTTTGTCCCTTTGCTTGTTTTACGTATAACAAGACGTTTATGGATTTTGAGGAGAACTCCTCAAGGGTGTAGGCACAAAAGTTGGTGGCATACTGAATGCCGTTATTGGAGACACTGAGAAACAAGCCCTACAATTCCCTCCTGGCTCTTTCCATGTTGGAGGTAGAGCAAGAAGATTGTTGGTTGGTTTTGCGCCTAGCTCTATGGCGAGAGTAGGCAGAGACATAATTAGGTGACTTGAAGCAGTTCCTATCGAGTCCAAGAACAGTCCCCACCTTTCCCTGCTGGCAGTTTCCATGTGGACATATGTCTTGATATGTGCTTTGCTTTTGAGCACAACTCTCTCTCGAGAGAATGTTAGCAAAGAGGTAACGGGGAGAGTAGAAAGCAGTACTCAAAGACAGGGAGAACAAGATCTACATTTCCCACCTGGCACTTCCCATGTAGGAGATATAGCAGGATGTATACTGGTTTTGAGGACAACTCAATGGACAGTGAAGGGAGAAAAGTTCCTGGCTCATTGAATGCCGTTTCTGGAGACACTGCGATCAATGAGGGAGATATGTCAACACGTGTGTTGGTTTTGAGGACGGCTCTCTGGAGAGTCTTAGCAAAGAGGTCACACGGATAATCAGAGCAATTCTCAGAGACACTGAGAACGACCATACAAATCACTTTTGTCCCTTTGCTTGTTTTACGTATAACAAGACGTTTATGGATTTTGAGGAGAACTCCTCAAGGGTGTAGGCACAAAAGTTGGTGGCACACTGAATGCCGTTATTGGAGACACTGAGAAACAAGCCCTACAATTCCCTCCTGGCTCTTTCCATGTTGGAGGGAGAGCAAGAAGATTGTTGGTTGGTTTTGCGCCTAGCTCTATGGCGAGAGTAGGCAGAGACATAATTAGGTGACTTGAAGCAGTTCCTATCGAGTCCAAGAACAGTCCCCACCTTTCCCTGCTGGCAGTTTCCATGTGGACATATGTCTTGATATGTGCTTTGCTTTTGAGCACAACTCTCTCTCGAGAGAATGTTAGCAAAGAGGTAACGGGGAGAGTAGAAAGCAGTACTCAAAGACAGGGAGAACAAGATCTACATTTCCCACCTGGCACTTCCCATGTAGGAGATATAGCAGGATGTATACTGGTTTTGAGGACAACTCAATGGACAGTGAAGGGAGAAAAGTTCCTGGCTCATTGAATGCCGTTTCTGGAGACACTGCGATCAATGAGGGAGATATGTCAAGATGTGTGTTGCTTTTGAAGACGTCTCTCTGGAGAGTCTTAGCAAAGAGGTCACACGGATAATCAGAGCAATTCTCAGAGACACTGAGACCAAGCTCCACAATTCGCTCTTGGCACTTTCCCTGTAGGAGATACCGCAAGACGTTTCTGTATATTGGGCACAGCGCTCTGCAGGCTGTTAGCAGAGACTTTCCCGGCACAGTGAAACCCTATGTCAGAGACACTGAGAAGAAGCCCCAACGTTCCTTCCAGTCATTTTCAGTGTGGGTGCCTTCTCCACGTGGTTCCTGGTTTCACTGCAGCTCTGAAGAGAATGTTAGCAAAGAGGTAATGGGGACAGTGAAAACAGTACTCAAAGACAGGGAGAGCAAGCTCTACATTACTCTCTTGGCACTTTGGATGCGGGACATACAGCGAGATGTTTGCTGCTTTTGCGTTTGGTTGTTGGGAGATTTACAGCACAAAGATATCTAGTTGATTTGAAGCAGTTCTGAGAAAGTCTAAACATAATCCCCACTTTTCCCTCCTGGCATTTTCCATGTGGGAGATATAGCACGAGGTATATTTGTTTGGAGGACAACTCAAGGGACAGTGTAGGGAGAAAAGTTCCTGGCTCATTGAATGCCGTTTCTGGAGACACTGCGATCAATGAGGGAGATATGTCAAGATGTGTGTTGGTTTTGAGGACGGCTCTCTGGAGAGTCTTAGCAAAGAGGTCACACGGATAATCAGAGCAATTCTCAGAGACACTGAGAACGACCATACAAATCACTTTTGTCCCTTTGCTTGTTTTACGTATAACAAGACGTTTATGGATTTTGAGGAGAACTCCTCAAGGGTGTAGGCACAAAAGTTGGTGGCACACTGAATGCCGTTATTGGAGACACTGAGAAACAAGCCCTACAATTCCCTCCTGGCTCTTTCCATGTTGGAGGTAGAGCAAGAAGATTGTTGGTTGGTTTTGCGCCTAGCTCTATGGCGAGAGTAGGCAGAGACAGAATTAGGTGACTTGAAGCAGTTCCTATCGAGTCCAAGAACAGTCCCCACCTTTCCCTGCTGGCAGTTTCCATGTGGACATATGTCTTGATATGTGCTTTGCTTTTGAGCACAACTCTCTCTCGAGAGAATGTTAGCAAAGAGGTAACGGGGAGAGTAGAAAGCAGTACTCAAAGACAGGGAGAACAAGATCTACATTTCCCACCTGGCACTTCCCATGTAGGAGATATAGCAGGATGTATACTGGTTTTGAGGACAACTCAATGGACAGTGAAGGGAGAAAAGTTCCTGGCTCATTGAATGCCGTTTCTGGAGACACTGCGATCAATGTGGGAGATATGTCAACACGTGTGTTGGTTTTGAGGACGGCTCTCTGGAGAGTCTTAGCAAAGAGGTCACACGGATAATCAGAGCAATTCTCAGAGACACTGAGAACGACCATACAAATCACTTTTGTCCCTTTGCTTGTTTTACGTATAACAAGACGTTTATGGATTTTGAGGAGAACTCCTCAAGGGTGTAGGCACAAAAGTTGGTGGCACACTGAATGCCGTTATTGGAGACACTGAGAAACAAGCCCTACAATTCCCTCCTGGCTCTTTCCATGTTGGAGGTAGAGCAAGAAGATTGTTGGTTGGTTTTGCGCCTAGCTCTATGGCGAGAGTAGGCAGAGACATAATTAGGTGACTTGAAGCAGTTCCTATCGAGTCCAAGAACAGTCCCCACCTTTCCCTGCTGGCAGTTTCCATGTGGACATATGTCTTGATATGTGCTTTGCTTTTGAGCACAACTCTCTCTCGAGAGAATGTTAGCAAAGAGGTAACGGGGAGAGTAGAAAGCAGTACTCAAAGACAGGGAGAACAAGATCTACATTTCCCACCTGGCACTTCCCATGTAGGAGATATAGCAGGATGTATACTGGTTTTGAGGACAACTCAATGGACAGTGAAGGGAGAAAAGTTCCTGGCTCATTGAATGCCGTTTCTGGAGACCCTGCGATCAATGTGGGAGATATGTCAACACGTGTGTTGGTTTTGAGGACGGCTCTCTGGAGAGTCTTAGCAAAGAGGTCACACGGATAATCAGAGCAATTCTCAGAGACACTGAGAACAAGATCGACAATTGGCTCTTGGCACTTTCCCTGTAGGAGATACCGCAAGACGTTTCTGTATATTGGGCACAGCGCTCTGCAGGCTGTTAGCAGAGACTTTCCCGGGACAGTGAAACCCTATGTCAGAGACACTGAGAAGAAGCCCCAACGTTCCTTCCAGTCATTTTCAGTGTGGGTGCCTTCTCCACGTGGTTCCTGGTTTCACTGCAGCTCTGAAGAGAATGTTAGCAAAGAGGTAATCGGGACAGTGAAAACAGAACTCAAAGACAGGGAGAGCAAGCTCTACATTACTCTCTTGGCACTTTGGATGCGGGACATACAGCGAGATGTTTGCTGCTTTTGCGTTTGGTTGTTGGGAGATTTACAGCACAAAGATATCTAGTTGATTTGAAGCAGTTCTGAGAAAGTCTAAACATTATCCCCACTTTTCCCTCCTGGCATTTTCCATGTGGGAGATATAGCACGAGGTATATTTGTTTGGAGGACAACTCAATGGACAGTGTAGGGAGAAAAGTTCCTGGCTCATTGAATGCCGTTTCTGGAGACACTGCGATCAATGAGGGAGATATGTCAACACGTGTGTTGGTTTTGAGGACGGCTCTCTGGAGAGTCTTAGCAAAGAGGTCACACGGATAATCAGAGCAATTCTCAGAGACACTGAGAACGACCATACAAATCACTTTTGTCCCTTTGCTTGTTTTACGTATAACAAGACGTTTATGGATTTTGAGGAGAACTCCTCAAGGGTGTAGGCACAAAAGTTGGTGGCACACTGAATGCCGTTATTGGAGACACTGAGAAACAAGCCCTACAATTCCCTCCTGGCTCTTTCCATGTTGGAGGTAGAGCAAGAAGATTGTTGGTTGGTTTTGCGCCTAGCTCTATGGCGAGAGTAGGCAGAGACATAATTAGGTGACTTGAAGCAGTTCCTATCGAGTCCAAGAACAGTCCCCACCTTTCCCTGCTGGCAGTTTCCATGTGGACATATGTCTTGATATGTGCTTTGCTTTTGAGCACAACTCTCTCTCGAGAGAATGTTAGCAAAGAGGTAACGGGGAGAGTAGAAAGCAGTACTCAAAGACAGGGAGAACAAGATCTACATTTCCCACCTGGCACTTCCCATGTAGGAGATATAGCAGGATGTATACTGGTTTTGAGGACAACTCAATGGACAGTGAAGGGAGAAAAGTTCCTGGCTCATTGAATGCCGTTTCTGGAGACCCTGCGATCAATGTGGGAGATATGTCAACACGTGTGTTGGTTTTGAGGACGGCTCTCTGGAGAGTCTTAGCAAAGAGGTCACACGGATAATCAGAGCAATTCTCAGAGACACTGAGAACAAGATCGACAATTGGCTCTTGGCACTTTCCCTGTAGGAGATACCGCAAGACGTTTCTGTATATTGGGCACAGCGCTCTGCAGGCTGTTAGCAGAGACTTTCCCGGGACAGTGAAACCCTATGTCAGAGACACTGAGAAGAAGCCCCAACGTTCCTTCCAGTCATTTTCAGTGTGGGTGCCTTCTCCACGTGGTTCCTGGTTTCACTGCAGCTCTGAAGAGAATGTTAGCAAAGAGGTAATGGGGACAGTGAAAACAGAACTCAAAGACAGGGAGAGCAAGCTCTACATTACTCTCTTGGCACTTTGGATGCGGGACATACAGCGAGATGTTTGCTGCTTTTGCGTTTGGCTGTTGGGAGATTTACAGCACAAAGATATCTAGTTGATTTGAAGCAGTTCTGAGAAAGTCTAAACATAATCCCCACTTTTCCCTCCTGGCATTTTCCATGTGGGAGATATAGCACGAGGTATATTTGTTTGGAGGACAACTCAATGGACAGTGTAGGGAGAAAAGTTCCTGGCTCATTGAATGCCGTTTCTGGAGACACTGCGATCAATGAGGGAGATATGTCAGGATGTGTGTTGCTTTTGAGGACGGCTCTCTGGAGAGTCTTAGCAAAGAGGTCACACGGATAATCAGAGCAATTCTCAGAGACACTGAGAACGACCATACAAATCACTTTTGTCCCTTTGCTTGTTTTACGTATAACAAGACGTTTATGGATTTTGAGGAGAACTCCTCAAGGGTGTAGGCACAAAAGTTGGTGGCACACTGAATGCCGTTATTGGAGACACTGAGAAACAAGCCCTACAATTCCCTCCTGGCTCTTTCCATGTTGGAGGTAGAGCAAGAAGATTGTTGGTTGGTTTTGCGCCTAGCTCTATGGCGAGAGTAGGCAGAGACATAATTAGGTGACTTGAAGCAGTTCCTATCGAGTCCAAGAACAGTCCCCACCTTTCCCTGCTGGCAGTTTCCATGTGGACATATGTCTTGATATGTGCTTTGCTTTTGAGCACAACTCTCTCGAGAGAGAATGTTAGCAAAGAGGTAACGGGGAGAGTAGAAAGCAGTACTCAAAGACAGGGAGAACAAGATCTACATTTCCCACCTGGCACTTCCCATGTAGGAGATATAGCAGGATGTATACTGGTTTTGAGGACAACTCAATGGACAGTGAAGGGAGAAAAGTTCCTGGCTCATTGAATGCCGTTTCTGGAGACCCTGCGATCAATGTGGGAGATATGTCAACACGTGTGTTGGTTTTGAGGACGGCTCTCTGGAGAGTCTTAGCAAAGAGGTCACACGGATAATCAGAGCAATTCTCAGAGACACTGAGAACAAGATCGACAATTGGCTCTTGGCACTTTCCCTGTAGGAGATACCGCAAGACGTTTCTGTATATTGGGCACAGCGCTCTGCAGGCTGTTAGCAGAGACTTTCCCGGGACAGTGAAACCCTATGTCAGAGACACTGAGAAGAAGCCCCAACGTTCCTTCCAGTCATTTTCAGTGTGGGTGCCTTCTCCACGTGGTTCCTGGTTTCACTGCAGCTCTGAAGAGAATGTTAGCAAAGAGGTAATCGGGACAGTGAAAACAGAACTCAAAGACAGGGAGAGCAAGCTCTACATTACTCTCTTGGCACTTTGGATGCGGGACATACAGCGAGATGTTTGCTGCTTTTGCGTTTGGTTGTTGGGAGATTTACAGCACAAAGATATCTAGTTGATTTGAAGCAGTTCTGAGAAAGTCTAAACATTATCCCCACTTTTCCCTCCTGGCATTTTCCATGTGGGAGATATAGCACGAGGTATATTTGTTTGGAGGACAACTCAATGGACAGTGTAGGGAGAAAAGTTCCTGGCTCATTGAATGCCGTTTCTGGAGACACTGCGATCAATGAGGGAGATATGTCAAGATGTGTGTTGGTTTTGAGGACGGCTCTCTGGAGAGTCTTAGCAAAGAGGTCACACGGATAATCAGAGCAATTCTCAGAGACACTGAGAACGACCATACAAATCACTTTTGTCCCTTTGCTTGTTTTACGTATAACAAGACGTTTATGGATTTTGAGGAGAACTCCTCAAGGGTGTAGGCACAAAAGTTGGTGGCACACTGAATGCCGTTATTGGAGACACTGAGAAACAAGCCCTACAATTCCCTCCTGGCTCTTTCCATGTTGGAGGTAGAGCAAGAAGATTGTTGGTTGGTTTTGCGCCTAGCTCTATGGCGAGAGTAGGCAGAGACATAATTAGGTGACTTGAAGCAGTTCCTATCGAGTCCAAGAACAGTCCCCACCTTTCCCTGCTGGCAGTTTCCATGTGGACATATGTCTTGATATGTGCTTTGCTTTTGAGCACAACTCTCTCGAGAGAGAATGTTAGCAAAGAGGTAACGGGGAGAGTAGAAAGCAGTACTCAAAGACAGGGAGAACAAGATCTACATTTCCCACCTGGCACTTCCCATGTAGGAGATATAGCAGGATGTATACTGGTTTTGAGGACAACTCAATGGACAGTGAAGGGAGAAAAGTTCCTGGCTCATTGAATGCCGTTTCTGGAGACCCTGCGATCAATGTGGGAGATATGTCAACACGTGTGTTGGTTTTGAGGACGGCTCTCTGGAGAGTCTTAGCAAAGAGGTCACACGGATAATCAGAGCAATTCTCAGAGACACTGAGAACAAGATCGACAATTGGCTCTTGGCACTTTCCCTGTAGGAGATACCGCAAGACGTTTCTGTATATTGGGCACAGCGCTCTGCAGGCTGTTAGCAGAGACTTTCCCGGGACAGTGAAACCCTATGTCAGAGACACTGAGAAGAAGCCCCAACGTTCCTTCCAGTCATTTTCAGTGTGGGTGCCTTCTCCACGTGGTTCCTGGTTTCACTGCAGCTCTGAAGAGAATGTTAGCAAAGAGGTAATGGGGACAGTGAAAACAGAACTCAAAGACAGGGAGAGCAAGCTCTACATTACTCTCTTGGCACTTTGGATGCGGGACATACAGCGAGATGTTTGCTGCTTTTGCGTTTGGCTGTTGGGAGATTTACAGCACAAAGATATCTAGTTGATTTGAAGCAGTTCTGAGAAAGTCTAAACATAATCCCCACTTTTCCCTCCTGGCATTTTCCATGTGGGAGATATAGCACGAGGTATATTTGTTTGGAGGACAACTCAATGGACAGTGTAGGGAGAAAAGTTCCTGGCTCATTGAATGCCGTTTCTGGAGACACTGCGATCAATGAGGGAGATATGTCAAGATGTGTGTTGCTTTTGAGGACGGCTCTCTGGAGAGTCTTAGCAAAGAGGTCACACGGATAATCAGAGCAATTCTCAGAGACACTGAGAACGACCATACAAATCACTTTTGTCCCTTTGCTTGTTTTACGTATAACAAGACGTTTATGGATTTTGAGGAGAACTCCTCAAGGGTGTAGGCACAAAAGTTGGTGGCACACTGAATGCCGTTATTGGAGACACTGAGAAACAAGCCCTACAATTCCCTCCTGGCTCTTTCCATGTTGGAGGTAGAGCAAGAAGATTGTTGGTTGGTTTTGCGCCTAGCTCTATGGCGAGAGTAGGCAGAGACATAATTAGGTGACTTGAAGCAGTTCCTATCGAGTCCAAGAACAGTCCCCACCTTTCCCTGCTGGCAGTTTCCATGTGGACATATGTCTTGATATGTGCTTTGCTTTTGAGCACAACTCTCTCTCGAGAGAATGTTAGCAAAGAGGTAACGGGGAGAGTAGAAAGCAGTACTCAAAGACAGGGAGAACAAGATCTACATTTCCCACCTGGCACTTCCCATGTAGGAGATATAGCAGGATGTATACTGGTTTTGAGGACAACTCAATGGACAGTGAAGGGAGAAAAGTTCCTGGCTCATTGAATGCCGTTTCTGGAGACCCTGCGATCAATGTGGGAGATATGTCAACACGTGTGTTGGTTTTGAGGACGGCTCTCTGGAGAGTCTTAGCAAAGAGGTCACACGGATAATCAGAGCAATTCTCAGAGACACTGAGAACAAGATCGACAATTGGCTCTTGGCACTTTCCCTGTAGGAGATACCGCAAGACGTTTCTGTATATTGGGCACAGCGCTCTGCAGGCTGTTAGCAGAGACTTTCCCGGGACAGTGAAACCCTATGTCAGAGACACTGAGAAGAAGCCCCAACGTTCCTTCCAGTCATTTTCAGTGTGGGTGCCTTCTCCACGTGGTTCCTGGTTTCACTGCAGCTCTGAAGAGAATGTTAGCAAAGAGGTAATCGGGACAGTGAAAACAGAACTCAAAGACAGGGAGAGCAAGCTCTACATTACTCTCTTGGCACTTTGGATGCGGGACATACAGCGAGATGTTTGCTGCTTTTGCGTTTGGTTGTTGGGAGATTTACAGCACAAAGATATCTAGTTGATTTGAAGCAGTTCTGAGAAAGTCTAAACATTATCCCCACTTTTCCCTCCTGGCATTTTCCATGTGGGAGATATAGCACGAGGTATATTTGTTTGGAGGACAACTCAATGGACAGTGTAGGGAGAAAAGTTCCTGGCTCATTGAATGCCGTTTCTGGAGACACTGCGATCAATGAGGGAGATATGTCAACACGTGTGTTGGTTTTGAGGACGGCTCTCTGGAGAGTCTTAGCAAAGAGGTCACACGGATAATCAGAGCAATTCTCAGAGACACTGAGAACGACCATACAAATCACTTTTGTCCCTTTGCTTGTTTTACGTATAACAAGACGTTTATGGATTTTGAGGAGAACTCCTCAAGGGTGTAGGCACAAAAGTTGGTGGCACACTGAATGCCGTTATTGGAGACACTGAGAAACAAGCCCTACAATTCCCTCCTGGCTCTTTCCATGTTGGAGGTAGAGCAAGAAGATTGTTGGTTGGTTTTGCGCCTAGCTCTATGGCGAGAGTAGGCAGAGACATAATTAGGTGACTTGAAGCAGTTCCTATCGAGTCCAAGAACAGTCCCCACCTTTCCCTGCTGGCAGTTTCCATGTGGACATATGTCTTGATATGTGCTTTGCTTTTGAGCACAACTCTCTCTCGAGAGAATGTTAGCAAAGAGGTAACGGGGAGAGTAGAAAGCAGTACTCAAAGACAGGGAGAACAAGATCTACATTTCCCACCTGGCACTTCCCATGTAGGAGATATAGCAGGATGTATACTGGTTTTGAGGACAACTCAATGGACAGTGAAGGGAGAAAAGTTCCTGGCTCATTGAATGCCGTTTCTGGAGACCCTGCGATCAATGTGGGAGATATGTCAACACGTGTGTTGGTTTTGAGGACGGCTCTCTGGAGAGTCTTAGCAAAGAGGTCACACGGATAATCAGAGCAATTCTCAGAGACACTGAGAACAAGATCGACAATTGGCTCTTGGCACTTTCCCTGTAGGAGATACCGCAAGACGTTTCTGTATATTGGGCACAGCGCTCTGCAGGCTGTTAGCAGAGACTTTCCCGGGACAGTGAAACCCTATGTCAGAGACACTGAGAAGAAGCCCCAACGTTCCTTCCAGTCATTTTCAGTGTGGGTGCCTTCTCCACGTGGTTCCTGGTTTCACTGCAGCTCTGAAGAGAATGTTAGCAAAGAGGTAATGGGGACAGTGAAAACAGAACTCAAAGACAGGGAGAGCAAGCTCTACATTACTCTCTTGGCACTTTGGATGCGGGACATACAGCGAGATGTTTGCTGCTTTTGCGTTTGGCTGTTGGGAGATTTACAGCACAAAGATATCTAGTTGATTTGAAGCAGTTCTGAGAAAGTCTAAACATAATCCCCACTTTTCCCTCCTGGCATTTTCCATGTGGGAGATATAGCACGAGGTATATTTGTTTGGAGGACAACTCAATGGACAGTGTAGGGAGAAAAGTTCCTGGCTCATTGAATGCCGTTTCTGGAGACACTGCGATCAATGAGGGAGATATGTCAAGATGTGTGTTGCTTTTGAGGACGGCTCTCTGGAGAGTCTTAGCAAAGAGGTCACACGGATAATCAGAGCAATTCTCAGAGACACTGAGAACGACCATACAAATCACTTTTGTCCCTTTGCTTGTTTTACGTATAACAAGACGTTTATGGATTTTGAGGAGAACTCCTCAAGGGTGTAGGCACAAAAGTTGGTGGCACACTGAATGCCGTTATTGGAGACACTGAGAAACAAGCCCTACAATTCCCTCCTGGCTCTTTCCATGTTGGAGGTAGAGCAAGAAGATTGTTGGTTGGTTTTGCGCCTAGCTCTATGGCGAGAGTAGGCAGAGACATAATTAGGTGACTTGAAGCAGTTCCTATCGAGTCCAAGAACAGTCCCCACCTTTCCCTGCTGGCAGTTTCCATGTGGACATATGTCTTGATATGTGCTTTGCTTTTGAGCACAACTCTCTCTCGAGAGAATGTTAGCAAAGAGGTAACGGGGAGAGTAGAAAGCAGTACTCAAAGACAGGGAGAACAAGATCTACATTTCCCACCTGGCACTTCCCATGTAGGAGATATAGCAGGATGTATACTGGTTTTGAGGACAACTCAATGGACAGTGAAGGGAGAAAAGTTCCTGGCTCATTGAATGCCGTTTCTGGAGACACTGCGATCAATGAGGGAGATATGTCAACACGTGTGTTGGTTTTGAGGACGGCTCTCTGGAGAGTCTTAGCAAAGAGGTCACACGGATAATCAGAGCAATTCTCAGAGACACTGAGAACGACCATACAAATCACTTTTGTCCCTTTGCTTGTTTTACGTATAACAAGAAGTTTATGGATTTTGAGGAGAACTCCTCAAGGGTGTAGGCACAAAAGTTGGTGGCACACTGAATGCCGTTATTGGAGACACTGAGAAACAAGCCCTACAATTCCCTCCTGGCTCTTTCCATGTTGGAGGTAGAGCAAGAAGATTGTTGGTTGGTTTTGCGCCTAGCTCTATGGCGAGAGTAGGCAGAGACATAATTAGGTGACTTGAAGCAGTTCCTATCGAGTCCAAGAACAGTCCCCACCTTTCCCTGCTGGCAGTTTCCATGTGGACATATGTCTTGATATGTGCTTTGCTTTTGAGCACAACTCTCTCTCGAGAGAATGTTAGCAAAGAGGTAACGGGGAGAGTAGAAAGCAGTACTCAAAGACAGGGAGAACAAGATCTACATTTCCCACCTGGCACTTCCCATGTAGGAGATATAGCAGGATGTATACTGGTTTTGAGGACAACTCAATGGACAGTGAAGGGAGAAAAGTTCCTGGCTCA
Source organism: Larus michahellis (assembly GCF_964199755.1). NCBI lineage: Eukaryota > Metazoa > Chordata > Aves > Charadriiformes > Laridae > Larus > Larus michahellis. The sequence goes on along the minus strand of NC_133901.1, from coordinate 14,229,212 downwards.
TTGAATGCCGTTTCTGGAGACCCTGCGATCAATGTGGGAGATATGTCAACACGTGTGTTGGTTTTGAGGACGGCTCTCTGGAGAGTCTTAGCAAAGAGGTCACACGGATAATCAGAGCAATTCTCAGAGACACTGAGAACAAGATCGACAATTGGCTCTTGGCACTTTCCCTGTAGGAGATACCGCAAGACGTTTCTGTATATTGGGCACAGCGCTCTGCAGGCTGTTAGCAGAGACTTTCCCGGGACAGTGAAACCCTATGTCAGAGACACTGAGAAGAAGCCCCAACGTTCCTTCCAGTCATTTTCAGTGTGGGTGCCTTCTCCACGTGGTTCCTGGTTTCACTGCAGCTCTGAAGAGAATGTTAGCAAAGAGGTAATCGGGACAGTGAAAACAGAACTCAAAGACAGGGAGAGCAAGCTCTACATTACTCTCTTGGCACTTTGGATGCGGGACATACAGCGAGATGTTTGCTGCTTTTGCGTTTGGTTGTTGGGAGATTTACAGCACAAAGATATCTAGTTGATTTGAAGCAGTTCTGAGAAAGTCTAAACATTATCCCCACTTTTCCCTCCTGGCATTTTCCATGTGGGAGATATAGCACGAGGTATATTTGTTTGGAGGACAACTCAATGGACAGTGTAGGGAGAAAAGTTCCTGGCTCATTGAATGCCGTTTCTGGAGACACTGCGATCAATGAGGGAGATATGTCAACACGTGTGTTGGTTTTGAGGACGGCTCTCTGGAGAGTCTTAGCAAAGAGGTCACACGGATAATCAGAGCAATTCTCAGAGACACTGAGAACGACCATACAAATCACTTTTGTCCCTTTGCTTGTTTTACGTATAACAAGACGTTTATGGATTTTGAGGAGAACTCCTCAAGGGTGTAGGCACAAAAGTTGGTGGCACACTGAATGCCGTTATTGGAGACACTGAGAAACAAGCCCTACAATTCCCTCCTGGCTCTTTCCATGTTGGAGGTAGAGCAAGAAGATTGTTGGTTGGTTTTGCGCCTAGCTCTATGGCGAGAGTAGGCAGAGACATAATTAGGTGACTTGAAGCAGTTCCTATCGAGTCCAAGAACAGTCCCCACCTTTCCCTGCTGGCAGTTTCCATGTGGACATATGTCTTGATATGTGCTTTGCTTTTGAGCACAACTCTCTCTCGAGAGAATGTTAGCAAAGAGGTAACGGGGAGAGTAGAAAGCAGTACTCAAAGACAGGGAGAACAAGATCTACATTTCCCACCTGGCACTTCCCATGTAGGAGATATAGCAGGATGTATACTGGTTTTGAGGACAACTCAATGGACAGTGAAGGGAGAAAAGTTCCTGGCTCATTGAATGCCGTTTCTGGAGACCCTGCGATCAATGTGGGAGATATGTCAACACGTGTGTTGGTTTTGAGGACGGCTCTCTGGAGAGTCTTAGCAAAGAGGTCACACGGATAATCAGAGCAATTCTCAGAGACACTGAGAACAAGATCGACAATTGGCTCTTGGCACTTTCCCTGTAGGAGATACCGCAAGACGTTTCTGTATATTGGGCACAGCGCTCTGCAGGCTGTTAGCAGAGACTTTCCCGGGACAGTGAAACCCTATGTCAGAGACACTGAGAAGAAGCCCCAACGTTCCTTCCAGTCATTTTCAGTGTGGGTGCCTTCTCCACGTGGTTCCTGGTTTCACTGCAGCTCTGAAGAGAATGTTAGCAAAGAGGTAATGGGGACAGTGAAAACAGAACTCAAAGACAGGGAGAGCAAGCTCTACATTACTCTCTTGGCACTTTGGATGCGGGACATACAGCGAGATGTTTGCTGCTTTTGCGTTTGGCTGTTGGGAGATTTACAGCACAAAGATATCTAGTTGATTTGAAGCAGTTCTGAGAAAGTCTAAACATAATCCCCACTTTTCCCTCCTGGCATTTTCCATGTGGGAGATATAGCACGAGGTATATTTGTTTGGAGGACAACTCAATGGACAGTGTAGGGAGAAAAGTTCCTGGCTCATTGAATGCCGTTTCTGGAGACACTGCGATCAATGAGGGAGATATGTCAAGATGTGTGTTGCTTTTGAGGACGGCTCTCTGGAGAGTCTTAGCAAAGAGGTCACACGGATAATCAGAGCAATTCTCAGAGACACTGAGAACGACCATACAAATCACTTTTGTCCCTTTGCTTGTTTTACGTATAACAAGACGTTTATGGATTTTGAGGAGAACTCCTCAAGGGTGTAGGCACAAAAGTTGGTGGCACACTGAATGCCGTTATTGGAGACACTGAGAAACAAGCCCTACAATTCCCTCCTGGCTCTTTCCATGTTGGAGGTAGAGCAAGAAGATTGTTGGTTGGTTTTGCGCCTAGCTCTATGGCGAGAGTAGGCAGAGACATAATTAGGTGACTTGAAGCAGTTCCTATCGAGTCCAAGAACAGTCCCCACCTTTCCCTGCTGGCAGTTTCCATGTGGACATATGTCTTGATATGTGCTTTGCTTTTGAGCACAACTCTCTCTCGAGAGAATGTTAGCAAAGAGGTAACGGGGAGAGTAGAAAGCAGTACTCAAAGACAGGGAGAACAAGATCTACATTTCCCACCTGGCACTTCCCATGTAGGAGATATAGCAGGATGTATACTGGTTTTGAGGACAACTCAATGGACAGTGAAGGGAGAAAAGTTCCTGGCTCATTGAATGCCGTTTCTGGAGACACTGCGATCAATGAGGGAGATATGTCAACACGTGTGTTGGTTTTGAGGACGGCTCTCTGGAGAGTCTTAGCAAAGAGGTCACACGGATAATCAGAGCAATTCTCAGAGACACTGAGAACGACCATACAAATCACTTTTGTCCCTTTGCTTGTTTTACGTATAACAAGAAGTTTATGGATTTTGAGGAGAACTCCTCAAGGGTGTAGGCACAAAAGTTGGTGGCACACTGAATGCCGTTATTGGAGACACTGAGAAACAAGCCCTACAATTCCCTCCTGGCTCTTTCCATGTTGGAGGTAGAGCAAGAAGATTGTTGGTTGGTTTTGCGCCTAGCTCTATGGCGAGAGTAGGCAGAGACATAATTAGGTGACTTGAAGCAGTTCCTATCGAGTCCAAGAACAGTCCCCACCTTTCCCTGCTGGCAGTTTCCATGTGGACATATGTCTTGATATGTGCTTTGCTTTTGAGCACAACTCTCTCTCGAGAGAATGTTAGCAAAGAGGTAACGGGGAGAGTAGAAAGCAGTACTCAAAGACAGGGAGAACAAGATCTACATTTCCCACCTGGCACTTCCCATGTAGGAGATATAGCAGGATGTATACTGGTTTTGAGGACAACTCAATGGACAGTGAAGGGAGAAAAGTTCCTGGCTCATTGAATGCCGTTTCTGGAGACACTGCGATCAATGTGGGAGATATGTCAACACGTGTGTTGGTTTTGAGGACGGCTCTCTGGAGAGTCTTAGCAAAGAGGTCACACGGATAATCAGAGCAATTCTCAGAGACACTGAGACCAAGCTCCACAATTCCTCCTGGCACTTTCCCTGTAGGAGATACCGCAAGACGTTTCTGTATATTGGGCACAGCGCTCTGCAGGCTGTTAGCAGAGACTTTCCCGGCACAGTGAAACCCTATGTCAGAGACACTGAGAAGAAGCCCCAATGTTCCTTCCAGTCATTTTCAGTGTGGGTGCCTTCTCCACGTGGTTCCTGGTTTCACTGCAGCTCTGAAGAGAATGTTAGCAAAGAGGTAATCGGGACAGTGAAAACAGTACTCAAAGACAGGGAGAGCAAGCTCTACATTACTCTCTTGGCACTTTGGATGCGGGACATACAGCGAGATGTTTGCTGCTTTTGCGTTTGGCTGTTGGGAGATTTACAGCACAAAGATATCTAGTTGATTTGAAGCAGTTCTGAGAAAGTCTAAACATTATCCCCACTTTTCCCTCCTGGCATTTTCCATGTGGGAGATATAGCACGATGTATATTTGTTTTGAGGACAACTCAAGGGACAGTGTAGGGAGAAAAGTTCCTGGCTCATTGAATGCCGTTTCTGGAGACACTGCGATCAATGAGGGAGATATGTCAAGATGTGTGTTGCTTTTGAGGACGTCTCTCTGGAGAGTCTTAGCAAAGAGGTCACACGGATAATCAGAGCAATTCTCAGAGACACTGAGAACAACCATACAAATCACTTTTGTCCCTTTGCTTGTTTTACGTATAACAAGACGTTTATGGATTTTGAGGAGAACTCCTCAAGGGTGTAGGCACAAAAGTTGGTGGCATACTGAATGCCGTTATTGGAGACACTGAGAAACAAGCCCTACAATTCCCTCCTGGCTCTTTCCATGTTGGAGGTAGAGCAAGAAGATTGTTGGTTGGTTTTGCGCCTAGCTCTATGGCGAGAGTAGGCAGAGACATAATTAGGTGACTTGAAGCAGTTCCTATCGAGTCCAAGAACAGTCCCCACCTTTCCCTGCTGGCAGTTTCCATGTGGACATATGTCTTGATATGTGCTTTGCTTTTGAGCACAACTCTCTCTCGAGAGAATGTTAGCAAAGAGGTAACGGGGAGAGTAGAAAGCAGTACTCAAAGACAGGGAGAACAAGATCTACATTTCCCACCTGGCACTTCCCATGTAGGAGATATAGCAGGATGTATACTGGTTTTGAGGACAACTCAATGGACAGTGAAGGGAGAAAAGTTCCTGGCTCATTGAATGCCGTTTCTGGAGACACTGCGATCAATGAGGGAGATATGTCAACACGTGTGTTGGTTTTGAGGACGGCTCTCTGGAGAGTCTTAGCAAAGAGGTCACACGGATAATCAGAGCAATTCTCAGAGACACTGAGAACGACCATACAAATCACTTTTGTCCCTTTGCTTGTTTTACGTATAACAAGACGTTTATGGATTTTGAGGAGAACTCCTCAAGGGTGTAGGCACAAAAGTTGGTGGCACACTGAATGCCGTTATTGGAGACACTGAGAAACAAGCCCTACAATTCCCTCCTGGCTCTTTCCATGTTGGAGGTAGAGCAAGAAGATTGTTGGTTGGTTTTGCGCCTAGCTCTATGGCGAGAGTAGGCAGAGACATAATTAGGTGACTTGAAGCAGTTCCTATCGAGTCCAAGAACAGTCCCCACCTTTCCCTGCTGGCAGTTTCCATGTGGACATATGTCTTGATATGTGCTTTGCTTTTGAGCACAACTCTCTCTCGAGAGAATGTTAGCAAAGAGGTAACGGGGAGAGTAGAAAGCAGTACTCAAAGACAGGGAGAACAAGATCTACATTTCCCACCTGGCACTTCCCATGTAGGAGATATAGCAGGATGTATACTGGTTTTGAGGACAACTCAATGGACAGTGAAGGGAGAAAAGTTCCTGGCTCATTGAATGCCGTTTCTGGAGACACTGCGATCAATGTGGGAGATATGTCAACACGTGTGTTGGTTTTGAGGACGGCTCTCTGGAGAGTCTTAGCAAAGAGGTCACACGGATAATCAGAGCAATTCTCAGAGACACTGAGACCAAGCTCCACAATTCCTCCTGGCACTTTCCCTGTAGGAGATACCGCAAGACGTTTCTGTATATTGGGCACAGCGCTCTGCAGGCTGTTAGCAGAGACTTTCCCGGCACAGTGAAACCCTATGTCAGAGACACTGAGAAGAAGCCCCAATGTTCCTTCCAGTCATTTTCAGTGTGGGTGCCTTCTCCACGTGGTTCCTGGTTTCACTGCAGCTCTGAAGAGAATGTTAGCAAAGAGGTAATCGGGACAGTGAAAACAGTACTCAAAGACAGGGAGAGCAAGCTCTACATTACTCTCTTGGCACTTTGGATGCGGGACATACAGCGAGATGTTTGCTGCTTTTGCGTTTGGCTGTTGGGAGATTTACAGCACAAAGATATCTAGTTGATTTGAAGCAGTTCTGAGAAAGTCTAAACATTATCCCCACTTTTCCCTCCTGGCATTTTCCATGTGGGAGATATAGCACGATGTATATTTGTTTTGAGGACAACTCAAGGGACAGTGTAGGGAGAAAAGTTCCTGGCTCATTGAATGCCGTTTCTGGAGACACTGCGATCAATGAGGGAGATATGTCAAGATGTGTGTTGCTTTTGAGGACGTCTCTCTGGAGAGTCTTAGCAAAGAGGTCACACGGATAATCAGAGCAATTCTCAGAGACACTGAGAACAACCATACAAATCACTTTTGTCCCTTTGCTTGTTTTACGTATAACAAGACGTTTATGGATTTTGAGGAGAACTCCTCAAGGGTGTAGGCACAAAAGTTGGTGGCATACTGAATGCCGTTATTGGAGACACTGAGAAACAAGCCCTACAATTCCCTCCTGGCTCTTTCCATGTTGGAGGTAGAGCAAGAAGATTGTTGGTTGGTTTTGCGCCTAGCTCTATGGCGAGAGTAGGCAGAGACATAATTAGGTGACTTGAAGCAGTTCCTATCGAGTCCAAGAACAGTCCCCACCTTTCCCTGCTGGCAGTTTCCATGTGGACATATGTCTTGATATGTGCTTTGCTTTTGAGCACAACTCTCTCTCGAGAGAATGTTAGCAAAGAGGTAACGGGGAGAGTAGAAAGCAGTACTCAAAGACAGGGAGAACAAGATCTACATTTCCCACCTGGCACTTCCCATGTAGGAGATATAGCAGGATGTATACTGGTTTTGAGGACAACTCAATGGACAGTGAAGGGAGAAAAGTTCCTGGCTCATTGAATGCCGTTTCTGGAGACACTGCGATCAATGAGGGAGATATGTCAACACGTGTGTTGGTTTTGAGGACGGCTCTCTGGAGAGTCTTAGCAAAGAGGTCACACGGATAATCAGAGCAATTCTCAGAGACACTGAGAACGACCATACAAATCACTTTTGTCCCTTTGCTTGTTTTACGTATAACAAGACGTTTATGGATTTTGAGGAGAACTCCTCAAGGGTGTAGGCACAAAAGTTGGTGGCACACTGAATGCCGTTATTGGAGACACTGAGAAACAAGCCCTACAATTCCCTCCTGGCTCTTTCCATGTTGGAGGTAGAGCAAGAAGATTGTTGGTTGGTTTTGCGCCTAGCTCTATGGCGAGAGTAGGCAGAGACATAATTAGGTGACTTGAAGCAGTTCCTATCGAGTCCAAGAACAGTCCCCACCTTTCCCTGCTGGCAGTTTCCATGTGGACATATGTCTTGATATGTGCTTTGCTTTTGAGCACAACTCTCTCTCGAGAGAATGTTAGCAAAGAGGTAACGGGGAGAGTAGAAAGCAGTACTCAAAGACAGGGAGAACAAGATCTACATTTCCCACCTGGCACTTCCCATGTAGGAGATATAGCAGGATGTATACTGGTTTTGAGGACAACTCAATGGACAGTGAAGGGAGAAAAGTTCCTGGCTCATTGAATGCCGTTTCTGGAGACACTGCGATCAATGTGGGAGATATGTCAACACGTGTGTTGGTTTTGAGGACGGCTCTCTGGAGAGTCTTAGCAAAGAGGTCACACGGATAATCAGAGCAATTCTCAGAGACACTGAGACCAAGCTCCACAATTCCTCCTGGCACTTTCCCTGTAGGAGATACCGCAAGACGTTTCTGTATATTGGGCACAGCGCTCTGCAGGCTGTTAGCAGAGACTTTCCCGGCACAGTGAAACCCTATGTCAGAGACACTGAGAAGAAGCCCCAATGTTCCTTCCAGTCATTTTCAGTGTGGGTGCCTTCTCCACGTGGTTCCTGGTTTCACTGCAGCTCTGAAGAGAATGTTAGCAAAGAGGTAATCGGGACAGTGAAAACAGTACTCAAAGACAGGGAGAGCAAGCTCTACATTACTCTCTTGGCACTTTGGATGCGGGACATACAGCGAGATGTTTGCTGCTTTTGCGTTTGGCTGTTGGGAGATTTACAGCACAAAGATATCTAGTTGATTTGAAGCAGTTCTGAGAAAGTCTAAACATTATCCCCACTTTTCCCTCCTGGCATTTTCCATGTGGGAGATATAGCACGATGTATATTTGTTTTGAGGACAACTCAAGGGACAGTGTAGGGAGAAAAGTTCCTGGCTCATTGAATGCCGTTTCTGGAGACACTGCGATCAATGAGGGAGATATGTCAAGATGTGTGTTGCTTTTGAGGACGTCTCTCTGGAGAGTCTTAGCAAAGAGGTCACACGGATAATCAGAGCAATTCTCAGAGACACTGAGAACAACCATACAAATCACTTTTGTCCCTTTGCTTGTTTTACGTATAACAAGACGTTTATGGATTTTGAGGAGAACTCCTCAAGGGTGTAGGCACAAAAGTTGGTGGCATACTGAATGCCGTTATTGGAGACACTGAGAAACAAGCCCTACAATTCCCTCCTGGCTCTTTCCATGTTGGAGGTAGAGCAAGAAGATTGTTGGTTGGTTTTGCGCCTAGCTCTATGGCGAGAGTAGGCAGAGACATAATTAGGTGACTTGAAGCAGTTCCTATCGAGTCCAAGAACAGTCCCCACCTTTCCCTGCTGGCAGTTTCCATGTGGACATATGTCTTGATATGTGCTTTGCTTTTGAGCACAACTCTCTCTCGAGAGAATGTTAGCAAAGAGGTAACGGGGAGAGTAGAAAGCAGTACTCAAAGACAGGGAGAACAAGATCTACATTTCCCACCTGGCACTTCCCATGTAGGAGATATAGCAGGATGTATACTGGTTTTGAGGACAACTCAATGGACAGTGAAGGGAGAAAAGTTCCTGGCTCATTGAATGCCGTTTCTGGAGACCCTGCGATCAATGTGGGAGATATGTCAACACGTGTGTTGGTTTTGAGGACGGCTCTCTGGAGAGTCTTAGCAAAGAGGTCACACGGATAATCAGAGCAATTCTCAGAGACACTGAGAACAAGATCGACAATTGGCTCTTGGCACTTTCCCTGTAGGAGATACCGCAAGACGTTTCTGTATATTGGGCACAGCGCTCTGCAGGCTGTTAGCAGAGACTTTCCCGGGACAGTGAAACCCTATGTCAGAGACACTGAGAAGAAGCCCCAACGTTCCTTCCAGTCATTTTCAGTGTGGGTGCCTTCTCCACGTGGTTCCTGGTTTCACTGCAGCTCTGAAGAGAATGTTAGCAAAGAGGTAATGGGGACAGTGAAAACAGTACTCAAAGACAGGGAGAGCAAGCTCTACATTACTCTCTTGGCACTTTGGATGCGGGACATACAGCGAGATGTTTGCTGCTTTTGCGTTTGGTTGTTGGGAGATTTACAGCACAAAGATATCTAGTTGATTTGAAGCAGTTCTGAGAAAGTCTAAACATAATCCCCACTTTTCCCTCCTGGCATTTTCCATGTGGGAGATATAGCACGATGTATATTTGTTTGGAGGACAACTCAATGGACAGTGTAGGGAGAAAAGTTCCTGGCTCACTGAATGCCGTTTCTGGAGACACTGCGATCAATGAGGGAGATATGTCAAGATGTGTGTTGCTTTTGAGGACGGCTCTCTGGAGAGTCTTAGCAAAGAGGTCACACGGATAATCAGAGCAATTCTCAGAGACACTGAGAACGACCATACAAATCACTTTTGTCCCTTTGCTTGTTTTACGTATAACAAGACGTTTATGGATTTTGAGGAGAACTCCTCAAGGGTGTAGGCACAAAAGTTGGTGGCACACTGAATGCCGTTATTGGAGACACTGAGAAACAAGCCCTACAATTCCCTCCTGGCTCTTTCCATGTTGGAGGTAGAGCAAGAAGATTGTTGGTTGGTTTTGCGCCTAGCTCTATGGCGAGAGTAGGCAGAGACATAATTAGGTGACTTGAAGCAGTTCCTATCGAGTCCAAGAACAGTCCCCACCTTTCCCTGCTGGCAGTTTCCATGTGGACATATGTCTTGAGATGTGCTTTGCTTTTGAGCACAACTCTCTCTCGAGAGAATGTTAGCAAAGAGGTAACGGGGAGAGTAGAAAGCAGTACTCAAAGACAGGGAGAACAAGATCTACATTTCCCACCTGGCACTTCCCATGTAGGAGATATAGCAGGATGTATACTGGTTTTGAGGACAACTCAATGGACAGTGAAGGGAGAAAAGTTCCTGGCTCATTGAATGCCGTTTCTGGAGACCCTGCGATCAATGTGGGAGATATGTCAACACGTGTGTTGCTTTTGAGGACGGCTCTCTGGAGAGTCTTAGCAAAGAGGTCACACGGATAATCAGAGCAATTCTCAGAGACACTGAGACCAAGCTCCACAATTCCTCCTGGCACTTTCCCTGTAGGAGATACCGCAAGACGTTTCTGTATATTGGGCACAGCGCTCTGCAGGCTGTTAGCAGAGACTTTCCCGGCACAGTGAAACCCTATGTCAGAGACACTGAGAAGAAGCCCCAACGTTCCTTCCAGTCATTTTCAGTGTGGGTGCCTTCTCCACGTGGTTCCTGGTTTCACTGCAGCTCTGAAGAGAATGTTAGCAAAGAGGTAATCGGGACAGTGAAAACAGTACTCAAAGACAGGGAGAGCAAGCTCTCTCTTGGCACTTTGGATGCGGGACATACAGCGAGATGTTTGCTGCTTTTACATTTGGCTGTTGGGATATTTACAGCACAAAGATATCTAGTTGATTTGAAGCAGTTCTGAGAAAGTCTAAACATTATCCCCACTTTTCCCTCCTGGCATTTTCCATGTGGGAGATATAGCACGATGTATATTTGTTTGGAGGACAACTCAATGGACAGTGTAGGGAGAAAAGTTCCTGGCTCATTGAATGCCGTTTCTGGAGACACTGCGATCAATGAGGGAGATATGTCAAGATGTGTGTTGCTTTTGAGGACGGCTCTCTGGAGAGTCTTAGCAAAGAGGTCACACGGATAATCAGAGCAATTCTCAGAGACACTGAGAACAACCATACAAATCACTTTTGTCCCTTTGCTTCTTTTACGTATAACAAGACGTATATGGATTTTGAGGAGAACTCCTCAAGGGTGTAGGCACAAAAGTTGGTGGCACACTGAATGCCGTTATTGGAGACACTGAGAAACAAGCCCTACAATTCCCTCCTGGCTCTTTCCATGTTGGAGGTAGAGCAAGAAGATTGTTGGTTGGTTTTGCGCCTAGCTCTATGGCGAGAGTAGGCAGAGACATAATTAGGTGACTTGAAGCAGTTCCTATCGAGTCCAAGAACAGTCCCCACCTTTCCCTGCTGGCAGTTTCCATGTGGACATATGTCTTGATATGTGCTTTGCTTTTGAGCACAACTCTCTCTCAAGAGAATGTTAGCAAAGAGGTAACGGGGAGAGTAGAAAGCAGTACTCAAACACAGGGAGAACAAGATCTACATTTCCCACCTGGCACTTCCCATGTAGGAGATATAGCAGGATGTATACTGGTTTTGAGGACAACTCAATGGACAGTGAAGGGAGAAAAGTTCCTGGCTCATTGAATGCCGTTTCTGGAGACACTGCGATCAATGAGGGAGATATGTCAAGATGTGTGTTGCTTTTGAGGACGGCTCTCTGGAGAGTCTTAGCAAAGAGGTCACACGGATAATCAGAGCAATTCTCAGAGACACTGAGAACAACCATACAAATCACTTTTGTCCCTTTGCTTGTTTTACGTATAACAAGACGTTTATGGATTTTGAGGAGAACTCCTCAAGGGTGTAGGCACAAAAGTTGGTGGCACACTGAATGCCGTTATTGGAGACACTGAGAAACAAGCCCTACAATTCCCTCCTGGCTCTTTCCATGTTGGAGGTAGAGCAAGAAGATTGTTGGTTGGTTTTGCGCCTAGCTCTATGGCGAGAGTAGGCAGAGACATAATTAGGTGACTTGAAGCAGTTCCTATCGAGTCCAAGAACAGTCCCCACCTTTCCCTGCTGGCAGTTTCCATGTGGACATATGTCTTGATATGTGCTTTGCTTTTGAGCACAACTCTCTCTCGAGAGAATGTTAGCAAAGAGGTAATGGGGAGAGTAGAAAGCAGTACTCAAAGACAGGGAGAACAAGATCTACATTTCCCACCTGGCACTTCCCATGTAGGAGATATAGCAGGATGTATACTGGTTTTGAGGACAACTCAATGGACAGTGAAGGGAGAAAAGTTCCTGGCTCATTGAATGCCGTTTCTGGAGACACTGCGATCAATGAGGGAGATATGTCAAGATGTGTGTTGCTTTTGAAGACGTCTCTCTGGAGAGTCTTAGCAAAGAGGTCACACGGATAATCAGAGCAATTCTCAGAGACACTGAGACCAAGCTCCACAATTCGCTCTTGGCACTTTCCCTGTAGGAGATACCGCAAGACGTTTCTGTATATTGGGCACAGCGCTCTGCAGGCTGTTAGCAGAGACTTTCCCGGCACAGTGAAACCCTATGTCAGAGACACTGAGAAGAAGCCCCAACGTTCCTTCCAGTCATTTTCAGTGTGGGTGCCTTCTCCACGTGGTTCCTGGTTTCACTGCAGCTCTGAAGAGAATGTTAGCAAAGAGGTAATGGGGACAGTGAAAACAGTACTCAAAGACAGGGAGAGCAAGCTCTACATTACTCTCTTGGCACTTTGGATGCGGGACATACAGCGAGATGTTTGCTGCTCTTACATTTGTCTGTTGGGATATTTACAGCACAAAGATATCTAGTTGATTTGACGCACTTCTGAGAAAGTCTAAACATAATCCCCACTTTTCCCTCCTGGCATTTTCCATGTGGGAGATATAGCAGGATGTATATTGGTTTTAAGAAACTGTCCCCGGACAGTGTGGGTAGAAAAGTTCCTGGCTCATTGAATGCCGTTTCTGGAGACACTGTGATCAATGAGGGAGATATGTCAAGATGTGTGTTGCTTTTGAAGACGTCTCTCTGGAGAGTCTTAGCAAAGAGGTCACACGGATAATCAGAGCAATTCTCAGAGACACTGAGACCAAGCTCCACAATTCGCTCTTGGCACTTTCCCTGTAGGAGATACCGCAAGACGTTTCTGTATATTGGGCACAGCGCTCTGCAGGCTGTTAGCAGAGACTTTCCCGGGACAGTGAAACCCTATGTCAGAGACACTGAGAAGAAGCCCCAACGTTCCTTCCAGTCATTTTCAGTGTGGGTGCCTTCTCCACGTGGTTCCTGGTTTCACTGCAGCTCTGAAGAGAATGTTAGCAAAGAGGTAATCGGGACAGTGAAAACAGTACTCAAAGACAGGGAGAGCAAGCTCTACATTACTCTCTTGGCACTTTGGATGCGGGACATACAGCGAGATGTTTGCTGCTTTTGCGTTTGGCTGTTGGGAGATTTACAGCACAAAGATATCTAGTTGATTTGAAGCAGTTCTGAGAAAGTCTAAACATAATCCCCACTTTTCCCTCCTGGCATTTTCCATGTGGGAGATATAGCACGATGTATATTTGTTTGGAGGACAACTCAATGGACAGTGTAGGGAGAAAAGTTCCTGGCTCATTGAATGCCGTTTCTGGAGACACTGCGATCAATGAGGGAGATATGTCAAGATGTGTGTTGCTTTTGAGGACGGCTCTCTGGAGAGTCTTAGCAAAGAGGTCACACGGATAATCAGAGCAATTCTCAGAGACACTGAGAACGACCATACAAATCACTTTTGTCCCTTTGCTTGTTTTACGTATAACAAGACGTTTATGGATTTTGAGGAGAACTCCTCAAGGGTGTAGGCACAAAAGTTGGTGGCACACTGAATGCCGTTATTGGAGACACTGAGAAACAAGCCCTACAATTCCCTCCTGGCTCTTTCCATGTTGGAGGTAGAGCAAGAAGATTGTTGGTTGGTTTTGCGCCTAGCTCTATGGCGAGAGTAGGCAGAGACATAATTAGGTGACTTGAAGCAGTTCCTATCGAGTCCAAGAACAGTCCCCACCTTTCCCTGCTGGCAGTTTCCATGTGGACATATGTCTTGATATGTGCTTTGCTTTTGAGCACAACTCTCTCTCGAGAGAATGTTAGCAAAGAGGTAACGGGGAGAGTAGAAAGCAGTACTCAAAGACAGGGAGAACAAGATCTACATTTCCCACCTGGCACTTCCCATGTAGGAGATATAGCAGGATGTATACTGGTTTTGAGGACAACTCAATGGACAGTGAAGGGAGAAAAGTTCCTGGCTCATTGAATGCCGTTTCTGGAGACCCTGCGATCAATGTGGGAGATATGTCAACACGTGTGTTGGTTTTGAGGACGGCTCTCTGGAGAGTCTTAGCAAAGAGGTCACACGGATAATCAGAGCAATTCTCAGAGACACTGAGACCAAGCTCCACAATTCCTCCTGGCACTTTCCCTGTAGGAGATACCGCAAGACGTTTCTGTATATTGGGCACAGCGCTCTGCAGGCTGTTAGCAGAGACTTTCCCGGGACAGTGAAACCGTATGTCAGAGACACTGAGAAGAAGCCCCAACGTTCCTTCCAGTCATTTTCAGTGTGGGTGCCTTCTCCACGTGGTTCCTGGTTTCACTGCAGCTCTGAAGAGAATGTTAGCAAAGAGGTAATGGGGACAGTGAAAACAGTACTCAAAGACAGGGAGAGCAAGCTCTACATTACTCTCTTGGCACTTTGGATGCGGGACATACAGCGAGATGTTTGCTGCTTTTGCGTTTGGCTGTTGGGAGATTTACAGCACAAAGATATCTAGTTGATTTGAAGCAGTTCTGAGAAAGTCTAAACATAATCCCCACTTTTCCCTCCTGGCATTTTCCATGTGGGAGATATAGCACGATGTATATTTGTTTGGAGGACAACTCAATGGACAGTGTAGGGAGAAAAGTTCCTGGCTCATTGAATGCCGTTTCTGGAGACACTGCGATCAATGAGGGAGATATGTCAAGATGTGTGTTGGTTTTGAGGACGGCTCTCTGGAGAGTCTTAGCAAAGAGGTCACACGGATAATCAGAGCAATTCTCAGAGACACTGAGAATGACCATACAATTCACTTTTGTCCCTTTGCTTGTTTTACGTATAACAAGACGTTTATGGATTTTGAGGAGAACTCCTCAAGGGTGTAGGCACAAAAGTTGGTGGCACACTGAATGCCGTTATTGGAGACACTGAGAAACAAGCCCTACAATTCCCTCCTGGCTCTTTCCATGTTGGAGGTAGAGCAAGAAGATTGTTGGTTGGTTTTGCGCCTAGCTCTATGGCGAGAGTAGGCAGAGACATAATTAGGTGACTTGAAGCAGTTCCTATCGAGTCCAAGAACAGTCCCCACCTTTCCCTGCTGGCAGTTTCCATGTGGACATATGTCTTGAGATGTGCTTTGCTTTTGAGCACAACTCTCTCTCGAGAGAATGTTAGCAAAGAGGTAACGGGGAGAGTAGAAAGCAGTACTCAAAGACAGGGAGAACAAGATCTACATTTCCCACCTGGCACTTCCCATGTAGGAGATATAGCAGGATGTATACTGGTTTTGAGGACAACTCAATGGACAGTGAAGGGAGAAAAGTTCCTGGCTCATTGAATGCCGTTTCTGGAGACCCTGCGATCAATGTGGGAGATATGTCAACACGTGTGTTGCTTTTGAGGACGGCTCTCTGGAGAGTCTTAGCAAAGAGGTCACACGGATAATCAGAGCAATTCTCAGAGACACTGAGACCAAGCTCCACAATTCCTCCTGGCACTTTCCCTGTAGGAGATACCGCAAGACGTTTCTGTATATTGGGCACAGCGCTCTGCAGGCTGTTAGCAGAGACTTTCCCGGGACAGTGAAACCGTATGTCAGAGACACTGAGAAGAAGCCCCAACGTTCCTTCCAGTCATTTTCAGTGTGGGTGCCTTCTCCACGTGGTTCCTGGTTTCACTGCAGCTCTGAAGAGAATGTTAGCAAAGAGGTAATGGGGACAGTGAAAACAGTACTCAAAGACAGGGAGAGCAAGCTCTACATTACTCTCTTGGCACTTTGGATGCGGGACATACAGCGAGATGTTTGCTGCTTTTGCGTTTGGCTGTTGGGAGATTTACAGCACAAAGATATCTAGTTGATTTGAAGCAGTTCTGAGAAAGTCTAAACATTATCCCCACTTTTCCCTCCTGGCATTTTCCATGTGGGAGATATAGCACGAGGTATATTTGTTTGGAGGACAACTCAATGGACAGTGTAGGGAGAAAAGTTCCTGGCTCATTGAATGCCGTTTCTGGAGACACTGCGATCAATGAGGGAGATATGTCAAGATGTGTGTTGGTTTTGAGGACGGCTCTCTGGAGAGTCTTAGCAAAGAGGTCACACGGATAATCAGAGCAATTCTCAGAGACACTGAGAACGACCATACAATTCACTTTTGTCCCTTTGCTTGTTTTACGTATAACAAGACGTTTATGGATTTTGAGGAGAACTCCTCAAGGGTGTAGGCACAAAAGTTGGTGGCACACTGAATGCCGTTATTGGAGACACTGAGAAACAAGCCCTACAATTCCCTCCTGGCTCTTTCCATGTTGGAGGTAGAGCAAGAAGATTGTTGGTTGGTTTTGCGCCTAGCTCTATGGCGAGAGTAGGCAGAGACATAATTAGGTGACTTGAAGCAGTTCCTATCGAGTCCAAGAACAGTCCCCACCTTTCCCTGCTGGCAGTTTCCATGTGGACATATGTCTTGATATGTGCTTTGCTTTTGAGCACAACTCTCTCTCGAGAGAATGTTAGCAAAGAGGTAACGGGGAGAGTAGAAAGCAGTACTCAAAGACAGGGAGAACAAGATCTACATTTCCCACCTGGCACTTCCCATGTAGGAGATATAGCAGGATGTATACTGGTTTTGAGGACAACTCAATGGACAGTGAAGGGAGAAAAGTTCCTGGCTCATTGAATGCAGTTTCTGGAGACACTGCGATCAATGTGGGAGATATGTCAACACGTGTGTTGGTTTTGAGGACGGCTCTCTGGAGAGTCTTAGCAAAGAGGTCACACGGATAATCAGAGCAATTCTCAGAGACACTGAGAACAAGATCGACAATTGGCTCTTGGCACTTTCCCTGTAGGAGATACCGCAAGACGTTTCTGTATATTGGGCACAGCGCTCTGCAGGCTGTTAGCAGAGACTTTCCCGGCACAGTGAAACCCTATGTCAGAGACACTGAGAAGAAGCCCCAACGTTCCTTCCAGTCATTTTCAGTGTGGGTGCCTTCTCCACGTGGTTCCTGGTTTCACTGCAGCTCTGAAGAGAATGTTAGCAAAGAGGTAATCGGGACAGTGAAAACAGTACTCAAAGACAGGGAGAGCAAGCTCTACATTACTCTCTTGGCACTTTGGATGCGGGACATACAGCGAGATGTTTGCTGCTTTTGCGTTTGGCTGTTGGGAGATTTACAGCACAAAGATATCTAGTTGATTTGAAGCAGTTCTGAGAAAGTCTAAACATAATCCCCACTTTTCCCTCCTGGCATTTTCCATGTGGGAGATATAGCACGAGGTATATTTGTTTGGAGGACAACTCAATGGACAGTGTAGGGAGAAAAGTTCCTGGCTCATTGAATGCCGTTTCTGGAGACACTGCGATCAATGAGGGAGATATGTCAAAATGTGTGTTGCTTTTGAGGACGGCTCTCTGGAGAGTCTTAGCAAAGAGGTCACACGGATAATCAGAGCAATTCTCAGAGACACTGAGAACGACCATACAAATCACTTTTGTCCCTTTGCTTGTTTTACGTATAACAAGACGTTTATGGATTTTGAGGAGAACTCCTCAAGGGTGTAGGCACAAAAGTTGGTGGCACACTGAATGCCGTTATTGGAGACACTGAGAAACAAGCCCTACAATTCCCTCCTGGCTCTTTCCATGTTGGAGGTAGAGCAAGAAGATTGTTGGTTGGTTTTGCGCCTAGCTCTATGGCGAGAGTAGGCAGAGACATAATTAGGTGACTTGAAGCAGTTCCTATCGAGTCCAAGAACAGTCCCCACCTTTCCCTGCTGGCAGTTTCCATGTGGACATATGTCTTGATATGTGCTTTGCTTTTGAGCACAACTCTCTCTCGAGAGAATGTTAGCAAAGAGGTAACGGGGAGAGTAGAAAGCAGTACTCAAAGACAGGGAGAACAAGATCTACATTTCCCACCTGGCACTTCCCATGTAGGAGATATAGCAGGATGTATACTGGTTTTGAGGACAACTCAATGGACAGTGAAGGGAGAAAAGTTCCTGGCTCATTGAATGCCGTTTCTGGAGACCCTGCGATCAATGTGGGAGATATGTCAACACGTGTGTTGCTTTTGAGGACGGCTCTCTGGAGAGTCTTAGCAAAGAGGTCACACGGATAATCAGAGCAATTCTCAGAGACACTGAGACCAAGCTCCACAATTCCTCCTGGCACTTTCCCTGTAGGAGATACCGCAAGACGTTTCTGTATATTGGGCACAGCGCTCTGCAGGCTGTTAGCAGAGACTTTCCCGGGACAGTGAAACCGTATGTCAGAGACACTGAGAAGAAGCCCCAACGTTCCTTCCAGTCATTTTCAGTGTGGGTGCCTTCTCCACGTGGTTCCTGGTTTCACTGCAGCTCTGAAGAGAATGTTAGCAAAGAGGTAATGGGGACAGTGAAAACAGTACTCAAAGACAGGGAGAGCAAGCTCTACATTACTCTCTTGGCACTTTGGATGCGGGACATACAGCGAGATGTTTGCTGCTTTTGCGTTTGGCTGTTGGGAGATTTACAGCACAAAGATATCTAGTTGATTTGAAGCAGTTCCGAGAAAGTCTAAACATAATCCCCACTTTTCCCTCCTGGCATTTTCCATGTGGGAGATATAGCACGAGGTATATTTGTTTGGAGGACAACTCAATGGACAGTGTAGGGAGAAAAGTTCCTGGCTCATTGAATGCCGTTTCTGGAGACACTGCGATCAATGAGGGAGATATGTCAAGATGTGTGTTGGTTTTGAGGACGGCTCTCTGGAGAGTCTTAGCAAAGAGGTCACACGGATAATCAGAGCAATTCTCAGAGACACTGAGAACGACCATACAATTCACTTTTGTCCCTTTGCTTGTTTTACGTATAACAAGACGTTTATGGATTTTGAGGAGAACTCCTCAAGGGTGTAGGCACAAAAGTTGGTGGCACACTGAATGCCGTTATTGGAGACACTGAGAAACAAGCCCTACAATTCCCTCCTGGCTCTTTCCATGTTGGAGGTAGAGCAAGAAGATTGTTGGTTGGTTTTGCGCCTAGCTCTATGGCGAGAGTAGGCAGAGACATAATTAGGTGACTTGAAGCAGTTCCTATCGAGTCCAAGAACAGTCCCCACCTTTCCCTGCTGGCAGTTTCCATGTGGACATATGTCTTGATATGTGCTTTGCTTTTGAGCACAACTCTCTCTCGAGAGAATGTTAGCAAAGAGGTAACGGGGAGAGTAGAAAGCAGTACTCAAAGACAGGGAGAACAAGATCTACATTTCCCACCTGGCACTTCCCATGTAGGAGATATAGCAGGATGTATACTGGTTTTGAGGACAACTCAATGGACAGTGAAGGGAGAAAAGTTCCTGGCTCATTGAATGCAGTTTCTGGAGACACTGCGATCAATGTGGGAGATATGTCAACACGTGTGTTGGTTTTGAGGACGGCTCTCTGGAGAGTCTTAGCAAAGAGGTCACACGGATAATCAGAGCAATTCTCAGAGACACTGAGAACAAGATCGACAATTGGCTCTTGGCACTTTCCCTGTAGGAGATACCGCAAGACGTTTCTGTATATTGGGCACAGCGCTCTGCAGGCTGTTAGCAGAGACTTTCCCGGCACAGTGAAACCCTATGTCAGAGACACTGAGAAGAAGCCCCAACGTTCCTTCCAGTCATTTTCAGTGTGGGTGCCTTCTCCACGTGGTTCCTGGTTTCACTGCAGCTCTGAAGAGAATGTTAGCAAAGAGGTAATCGGGACAGTGAAAACAGTACTCAAAGACAGGGAGAGCAAGCTCTACATTACTCTCTTGGCACTTTGGATGCGGGACATACAGCGAGATGTTTGCTGCTTTTGCGTTTGGCTGTTGGGAGATTTACAGCACAAAGATATCTAGTTGATTTGAAGCAGTTCTGAGAAAGTCTAAACATAATCCCCACTTTTCCCTCCTGGCATTTTCCATGTGGGAGATATAGCACGAGGTATATTTGTTTGGAGGACAACTCAATGGACAGTGTAGGGAGAAAAGTTCCTGGCTCATTGAATGCCGTTTCTGGAGACACTGCGATCAATGAGGGAGATATGTCAAAATGTGTGTTGCTTTTGAGGACGGCTCTCTGGAGAGTCTTAGCAAAGAGGTCACACGGATAATCAGAGCAATTCTCAGAGACACTGAGAACGACCATACAAATCACTTTTGTCCCTTTGCTTGTTTTACGTATAACAAGACGTTTATGGATTTTGAGGAGAACTCCTCAAGGGTGTAGGCACAAAAGTTGGTGGCACACTGAATGCCGTTATTGGAGACACTGAGAAACAAGCCCTACAATTCCCTCCTGGCTCTTTCCATGTTGGAGGTAGAGCAAGAAGATTGTTGGTTGGTTTTGCGCCTAGCTCTATGGCGAGAGTAGGCAGAGACATAATTAGGTGACTTGAAGCAGTTCCTATCGAGTCCAAGAACAGTCCCCACCTTTCCCTGCTGGCAGTTTCCATGTGGACATATGTCTTGATATGTGCTTTGCTTTTGAGCACAACTCTCTCTCGAGAGAATGTTAGCAAAGAGGTAACGGGGAGAGTAGAAAGCAGTACTCAAAGACAGGGAGAACAAGATCTACATTTCCCACCTGGCACTTCCCATGTAGGAGATATAGCAGGATGTATACTGGTTTTGAGGACAACTCAATGGACAGTGAAGGGAGAAAAGTTCCTGGCTCATTGAATGCCGTTTCTGGAGACCCTGCGATCAATGTGGGAGATATGTCAACACGTGTGTTGGTTTTGAGGACGGCTCTCTGGAGAGTCTTAGCAAAGAGGTCACACGGATAATCAGAGCAATTCTCAGAGACACTGAGACCAAGCTCCACAATTCCTCCTGGCACTTTCCCTGTAGGAGATACCGCAAGACGTTTCTGTATATTGGGCACAGCGCTCTGCAGGCTGTTAGCAGAGACTTTCCCGGGACAGTGAAACCCTATGTCAGAGACACTGAGAAGAAGCCCCAACGTTCCTTCCAGTCATTTTCAGTGTGGGTGCCTTCTCCACGTGGTTCCTGGTTTCACTGCAGCTCTGAAGAGAATGTTAGCAAAGAGGTAATCGGGACAGTGAAAACAGTACTCAAAGACAGGGAGAGCAAGCTCTACATTACTCTCTTGGCACTTTGGATGCGGGACATACAGCGAGATGTTTGCTGCTTTTGCGTTTGGTTGTTGGGAGATTTACAGCACAAAGATATCTAGTTGATTTGAAGCAGTTCTGAGAAAGTCTAAACATAATCCCCACTTTTCCCTCCTGGCATTTTCCATGTGGGAGATATAGCACGATGTATATTTGTTTGGAGGACAACTCAATGGACAGTGTAGGGAGAAAAGTTCCTGGCTCACTGAATGCCGTTTCTGGAGACACTGCGATCAATGAGGGAGATATGTCAAGATGTGTGTTGCTTTTGAGGACGGCTCTCTGGAGAGTCTTAGCAAAGAGGTCACACGGATAATCAGAGCAATTCTCAGAGACACTGAGAACGACCATACAAATCACTTTTGTCCCTTTGCTTGTTTTACGTATAACAAGACGTTTATGGATTTTGAGGAGAACTCCTCAAGGGTGTAGGCACAAAAGTTGATGGCACACTGAATGCCGTTATTGGAGACACTGAGAAACAAGCCCTACAATTCCCTCCTGGCTCTTTCCATGTTGGAGGTAGAGCAAGAAGATTGTTGGTTGGTTTTGCGCCTAGCTCTATGGCGAGAGTAGGCAGAGACATAATTAGGTGACTTGAAGCAGTTCCTATCGAGTCCAAGAACAGTCCCCACCTTTCCCTGCTGGCAGTTTCCATGTGGACATATGTCTTGAGATGTGCTTTGCTTTTGAGCACAACTCTCTCTCGAGAGAATGTTAGCAAAGAGGTAACGGGGAGAGTAGAAAGCAGTACTCAAAGACAGGGAGAACAAGATCTACATTTCCCACCTGGCACTTCCCATGTAGGAGATATAGCAGGATGTATACTGGTTTTGAGGACAACTCAATGGACAGTGAAGGGAGAAAAGTTCCTGGCTCATTGAATGCCGTTTCTGGAGACCCTGCGATCAATGTGGGAGATATGTCAACACGTGTGTTGCTTTTGAGGACGGCTCTCTGGAGAGTCTTAGCAAAGAGGTCACACGGATAATCAGAGCAATTCTCAGAGACACTGAGACCAAGCTCCACAATTCCTCCTGGCACTTTCCCTGTAGGAGATACCGCAAGACGTTTCTGTATATTGGGCACAGCGCTCTGCAGGCTGTTAGCAGAGACTTTCCCGGGACAGTGAAACCCTATGTCAGAGACACTGAGAAGAAGCCCCAACGTTCCTTCCAGTCATTTTCAGTGTGGGTGCCTTCTCCACGTGGTTCCTGGTTTCACTGCAGCTCTGAAGAGAATGTTAGCAAAGAGGTAATCGGGACAGTGAAAACAGTACTCAAAGACAGGGAGAGCAAGCTCTCTCTTGGCACTTTGGATGCGGGACATACAGCGAGATGTTTGCTGCTTTTACATTTGGCTGTTGGGATATTTACAGCACAAAGATATCTAGTTGATTTGACGCACTTCTGAGAAAGTCTAAACATTATCCCCACTTTTCCCTCCTGGCATTTTCCATGTGGGAGATATAGCACGATGTATATTTGTTTTGAGGACAACTCAATGGACAGTGTAGGGAGAAAAGTTCCTGGCTCATTGAATGCCGTTTCTGGAGACACTGCGATCAATGAGGGAGATATGTCAAGATGTGTGTTGCTTTTGAGGACGGCTCTCTGGAGAGTCTTAGCAAAGAGGTCACACGGATAATCAGAGCAATTCTCAGAGACACTGAGAACAACCATACAAATCACTTTTGTCCCTTTGCTTCTTTTACGTATAACAAGACGTATATGGATTTTGAGGAGAACTCCTCAAGGGTGTAGGCACAAAAGTTGGTGGCACACTGAATGCCGTTATTGGAGACACTGAGAAACAAGCCCTACAATTCCCTCCTGGCTCTTTCCATGTTGGAGGTAGAGCAAGAAGATTGTTGGTTGGTTTTGCGCCTAGCTCTATGGCGAGAGTAGGCAGAGACATAATTAGGTGACTTGAAGCAGTTCCTATCGAGTCCAAGAACAGTCCCCACCTTTCCCTGCTGGCAGTTTCCATGTGGACATATGTCTTGATATGTGCTTTGCTTTTGAGCACAACTCTCTCTCGAGAGAATGTTAGCAAAGAGGTAACGGGGAGAGTAGAAAGCAGTACTCAAAGACAGGGAGAACAAGATCTACATTTCCCACCTGGCACTTCCCATGTAGGAGATATAGCAGGATGTATACTGGTTTTGAGGACAACTCAATGGACAGTGAAGGGAGAAAAGTTCCTGGCTCATTGAATGCCGTTTCTGGAGACACTGCGATCAATGTGGGAGATATGTCAACACGTGTGTTGGTTTTGAGGACGGCTCTCTGGAGAGTCTTAGCAAAGAGGTCACACGGATAATCAGAGCAATTCTCAGAGACACTGAGAACAACCATACAAATCACTTTTGTCCCTTTGCTTGTTTTACGTATAACAAGACGTTTATGGATTTTGAGGAGAACTCCTCAAGGGTGTAGGCACAAAAGTTGGTGGCACACTGAATGCCGTTATTGGAGACACTGAGAAACAAGCCCTACAATTCCCTCCTGGCTCTTTCCATGTTGGAGGTAGAGCAAGAAGATTGTTGGTTGGTTTTGCGCCTAGCTCTATGGCGAGAGTAGGCAGAGACATAATTAGGTGACTTGAAGCAGTTCCTATCGAGTCCAAGAACAGTCCCCACCTTTCCCTGCTGGCAGTTTCCATGTGGACATATGTCTTGATATGTGCTTTGCTTTTGAGCACAACTCTCTCTCGAGAGAATGTTAGCAAAGAGGTAACGGGGAGAGTAGAAAGCAGTACTCAAAGACAGGGAGAACAAGATCTACATTTCCCACCTGGCACTTCCCATGTAGGAGATATAGCAGGATGTATACTGGTTTTGAGGACAACTCAATGGACAGTGAAGGGAGAAAAGTTCCTGGCTCATTGAATGCCGTTTCTGGAGACCCTGCGATCAATGTGGGAGATATGTCAACACGTGTGTTGCTTTTGAGGACGGCTCTCTGGAGAGTCTTAGCAAAGAGGTCACACGGATAATCAGAGCAATTCTCAGAGACACTGAGACCAAGCTCCACAATTCCTCCTGGCACTTTCCCTGTAGGAGATACCGCAAGACGTTTCTGTATATTGGGCACAGCGCTCTGCAGGCTGTTAGCAGAGACTTTCCCGGGACAGTGAAACCCTATGTCAGAGACACTGAGAAGAAGCCCCAACGTTCCTTCCAGTCATTTTCAGTGTGGGTGCCTTCTCCACGTGGTTCCTGGTTTCACTGCAGCTCTGAAGAGAATGTTAGCAAAGAGGTAATCGGGACAGTGAAAACAGTACTCAAAGACAGGGAGAGCAAGCTCTCTCTTGGCACTTTGGATGCGGGACATACAGCGAGATGTTTGCTGCTTTTACATTTGGCTGTTGGGATATTTAGAGCACAAAGATATCTAGTTGATTTGACGCACTTCTGAGAAAGTCTAAACATTATCCCCACTTTTCCCTCCTGGCATTTTCCATGTGGGAGATATAGCACGATGTATATTTGTTTTGAGGACAACTCAATGGACAGTGTAGGGAGAAAAGTTCCTGGCTCATTGAATGCCGTTTCTGGAGACACTGCGATCAATGAGGGAGATATGTCAAGATGTGTGTTGCTTTTGAGGACGGCTCTCTGGAGAGTCTTAGCAAAGAGGTCACACGGATAATCAGAGCAATTCTCAGAGACACTGAGAACAACCATACAAATCACTTTTGTCCCTTTGCTTCTTTTACGTATAACAAGACGTATATGGATTTTGAGGAGAACTCCTCAAGGGTGTAGGCACAAAAGTTGGTGGCACACTGAATGCCGTTATTGGAGACACTGAGAAACAAGCCCTACAATTCCCTCCTGGCTCTTTCCATGTTGGAGGTAGAGCAAGAAGATTGTTGGTTGGTTTTGCGCCTAGCTCTATGGCGAGAGTAGGCAGAGACATAATTAGGTGACTTGAAGCAGTTCCTATCGAGTCCAAGAACAGTCCCCACCTTTCCCTGCTGGCAGTTTCCATGTGGACATATGTCTTGATATGTGCTTTGCTTTTGAGCACAACTCTCTCTCGAGAGAATGTTAGCAAAGAGGTAACGGGGAGAGTAGAAAGCAGTACTCAAAGACAGGGAGAACAAGATCTACATTTCCCACCTGGCACTTCCCATGTAGGAGATATAGCAGGATGTATACTGGTTTTGAGGACAACTCAATGGACAGTGAAGGGAGAAAAGTTCCTGGCTCATTGAATGCCGTTTCTGGAGACACTGCGATCAATGTGGGAGATATGTCAACACGTGTGTTGGTTTTGAGGACGGCTCTCTGGAGAGTCTTAGCAAAGAGGTCACACGGATAATCAGAGCAATTCTCAGAGACACTGAGAACAACCATACAAATCACTTTTGTCCCTTTGCTTGTTTTACGTATAACAAGACGTTTATGGATTTTGAGGAGAACTCCTCAAGGGTGTAGGCACAAAAGTTGGTGGCACACTGAATGCCGTTATTGGAGACACTGAGAAACAAGCCCTACAATTCCCTCCTGGCTCTTTCCATGTTGGAGGTAGAGCAAGAAGATTGTTGGTTGGTTTTGCGCCTAGCTCTATGGCGAGAGTAGGCAGAGACATAATTAGGTGACTTGAAGCAGTTCCTATCGAGTCCAAGAACAGTCCCCACCTTTCCCTGCTGGCAGTTTCCATGTGGACATATGTCTTGATATGTGCTTTGCTTTTGAGCACAACTCTCTCTCGAGAGAATGTTAGCAAAGAGGTAACGGGGAGAGTAGAAAGCAGTACTCAAAGACAGGGAGAACAAGATCTACATTTCCCACCTGGCACTTCCCATGTAGGAGATATAGCAGGATGTATACTGGTTTTGAGGACAACTCAATGGACAGTGAAGGGAGAAAAGTTCCTGGCTCATTGAATGCCGTTTCTGGAGACACTGCGATCAATGAGGGAGATATGTCAAGATGTGTGTTGCTTTTGAAGACGTCTCTCTGGAGAGTCTTAGCAAAGAGGTCACACGGATAATCAGAGCAATTCTCAGAGACACTGAGACCAAGCTCCACAATTCGCTCTTGGCACTTTCCCTGTAGGAGATACCGCAAGACGTTTCTGTATATTGGGCACAGCGCTCTGCAGGCTGTTAGCAGAGACTTTCCCGGCACAGTGAAACCCTATGTCAGAGACACTGAGAAGAAGCCCCAACGTTCCTTCCAGTCATTTTCAGTGTGGGTGCCTTCTCCACGTGGTTCCTGGTTTCACTGCAGCTCTGAAGAGAATGTTAGCAAAGAGGTAATGGGGACAGTGAAAACAGTACTCAAAGACAGGGAGAGCAAGCTCTACATTACTCTCTTGGCACTTTGGATGCGGGACATACAGCGAGATGTTTGCTGCTTTTACATTTGTCTGTTGGGATATTTACAGCACAAAGATATCTAGTTGATTTGACGCACTTCTGAGAAAGTCTAAACATAATCCCCACTTTTCCCTCCTGGCATTTTCCATGTGGGAGATATAGCAGGATGTATATTGGTTTTAAGAAACTGTCCCCGGACAGTGTGGGTAGAAAAGTTCCTGGCTCATTGAATGCCGTTTCTGGAGACACTGTGATCAATGAGGGAGATATGTCAAGATGTGTGTTGCTTTTGAAGACGTCTCTCTGGAGAGTCTTAGCAAAGAGGTCACACGGATAATCAGAGCAATTCTCAGAGACACTGAGACCAAGCTCCACAATTCGCTCTTGGCACTTTCCCTGTAGGAGATATCGCAAGACGTTTCTGTATATTGGGCACAGCGCTCTGCAGGCTGTTAGCAGAGACTTTCCCGGCACAGTGAAACCCTATGTCAGAGACACTGAGAAGAAGCCCCAACGTTCCTTCCAGTCATTTTCAGTGTGGGTGCCTTCTCCACGTGGTTCCTGGTTTCACTGCAGCTCTGAAGAGAATGTTAGCAAAGAGGTAATCGGGACAGTGAAAACAGTACTCAAAGACAGGGAGAGCAAGCTCTACATTACTCTCTTGGCACTTTGGATGCGGGACATACAGCGAGATGTTTGCTGCTTTTGCGTTTGGCTGTTGGGAGATTTACAGCACAAAGATATCTAGTTGATTTGAAGCAGTTCTGAGAAAGTCTAAACATAATCCCCACTTTTCCCTCCTGGCATTTTCCATGTGGGAGATATAGCACGATGTATATTTGTTTGGAGGACAACTCAATGGACAGTGTAGGGAGAAAAGTTCCTGGCTCATTGAATGCCGTTTCTGGAGACACTGCGATCAATGAGGGAGATATGTCAAGATGTGTGTTGCTTTTGAGGACGGCTCTCTGGAGAGTCTTAGCAAAGAGGTCACACGGATAATCAGAGCAATTCTCAGAGACACTGAGAACGACCATACAAATCACTTTTGTCCCTTTGCTTGTTTTACGTATAACAAGACGTTTATGGATTTTGAGGAGAACTCCTCAAGGGTGTAGGCACAAAAGTTGGTGGCACACTGAATGCCGTTATTGGAGACACTGAGAAACAAGCCCTACAATTCCCTCCTGGCTCTTTCCATGTTGGAGGTAGAGCAAGAAGATTGTTGGTTGGTTTTGCGCCTAGCTCTATGGCGAGAGTAGGCAGAGACATAATTAGGTGACTTGAAGCAGTTCCTATCGAGTCCAAGAACAGTCCCCACCTTTCCCTGCTGGCAGTTTCCATGTGGACATATGTCTTGAGATGTGCTTTGCTTTTGAGCACAACTCTCTCTCGAGAGAATGTTAGCAAAGAGGTAACGGGGAGAGTAGAAAGCAGTACTCAAAGACAGGGAGAACAAGATCTACATTTCCCACCTGGCACTTCACATGTAGGAGATATAGCAGGATGTATACTGGTTTTGAGGACAACTCAATGGACAGTGAAGGGAGAAAAGTTCCTGGCTCATTGAATGCCGTTTCTGGAGACCCTGCGATCAATGTGGGAGATATGTCAACACGTGTGTTGGTTTTGAGGACGGCTCTCTGGAGAGTCTTAGCAAAGAGGTCACACGGATAATCAGAGCAATTCTCAGAGACACTGAGACCAAGCTCCACAATTCCTCCTGGCACTTTCCCTGTAGGAGATACCGCAAGACGTTTCTGTATATTGGGCACAGCGCTCTGCAGGCTGTTAGCAGAGACTTTCCCGGGACAGTGAAACCGTATGTCAGAGACACTGAGAAGAAGCCCCAACGTTCCTTCCAGTCATTTTCAGTGTGGGTGCCTTCTCCACGTGGTTCCTGGTTTCACTGCAGCTCTGAAGAGAATGTTAGCAAAGAGGTAATGGGGACAGTGAAAACAGTACTCAAAGACAGGGAGAGCAAGCTCTACATTACTCTCTTGGCACTTTGGATGCGGGACATACAGCGAGATGTTTGCTGCTTTTGCGTTTGGCTGTTGGGAGATTTACAGCACAAAGATATCTAGTTGATTTGAAGCAGTTCTGAGAAAGTCTAAACATAATCCCCACTTTTCCCTCCTGGCATTTTCCATGTGGGAGATATAGCACGAGGTATATTTGTTTGGAGGACAACTCAATGGACAGTGTAGGGAGAAAAGTTCCTGGCTCATTGAATGCCGTTTCTGGAGACACTGCGATCAATGAGGGAGATATGTCAAGATGTGTGTTGGTTTTGAGGACGGCTCTCTGGAGAGTCTTAGCAAAGAGGTCACACGGATAATCAGAGCAATTCTCAGAGACACTGAGAACGACCATACAATTCACTTTTGTCCCTTTGCTTGTTTTACGTATAACAAGACGTTTATGGATTTTGAGGAGAACTCCTCAAGGGTGTAGGCACAAAAGTTGGTGGCACACTGAATGCCGTTATTGGAGACACTGAGAAACAAGCCCTACAATTCCCTCCTGGCTCTTTCCATGTTGGAGGTAGAGCAAGAAGATTGTTGGTTGGTTTTGCGCCTAGCTCTATGGCGAGAGTAGGCAGAGACATAATTAGGTGACTTGAAGCAGTTCCTATCGAGTCCAAGAACAGTCCCCACCTTTCCCTGCTGGCAGTTTCCATGTGGACATATGTCTTGATATGTGCTTTGCTTTTGAGCACAACTCTCTCTCGAGAGAATGTTAGCAAAGAGGTAACGGGGAGAGTAGAAAGCAGTACTCAAAGACAGGGAGAACAAGATCTACATTTCCCACCTGGCACTTCCCATGTAGGAGATATAGCAGGATGTATACTGGTTTTGAGGACAACTCAATGGACAGTGAAGGGAGAAAAGTTCCTGGCTCATTGAATGCCGTTTCTGGAGACCCTGCGATCAATGTGGGAGATATGTCAACACGTGTGTTGCTTTTGAGGACGGCTCTCTGGAGAGTCTTAGCAAAGAGGTCACACGGATAATCAGAGCAATTCTCAGAGACACTGAGAACAAGATCGACAATTGGCTCTTGGCACTTTCCCTGTAGGAGATACCGCAAGACGTTTCTGTATATTGGGCACAGCGCTCTGCAGGCTGTTAGCAGAGACTTTCCCGGGACAGTGAAACCCTATGTCAGGGACACTGAGAAGAAGCCCCAATGTTCCTTCCAGTCATTTTCAGTGTGGGTGCCTTCTCCACGTGGTTCCTGGTTTCACTGCAGCTCTGAAGAGAATGTTAGCAAAGAGGTAATGGGGACAGTGAAAACAGTACTCAAAGACAGGGAGAGCAAGCTCTACATTACTCTCTTGGCACTTTGGATGCGGGACATACAGCGAGATGTTTGCTGCTTTTGCGTTTGGCTGTTGGGAGATTTACAGCACAAAGATATCTAGTTGATTTGAAGCAGTTCTGAGAAAGTCTAAACATAATCCCCACTTTTCCCTCCTGGCATTTTCCATGTGGGAGATATAGCACGAGGTATATTTGTTTGGAGGACAACTCAATGGACAGTGTAGGGAGAAAAGTTCCTGGCTCATTGAATGCCATTTCTGGAGACACTGCGATCAATGAGGGAGATATGTCAAGATGTGTGTTGGTTTTGAGGACGGCTCTCTGGAGAGTCTTAGCAAAGAGGTCACACGGATAATCAGAGCAATTCTCAGAGACACTGAGAACGACCATACAATTCACTTTTGTCCCTTTGCTTGTTTTACGTATAACAAGACGTTTATGGATTTTGAGGAGAACTCCTCAAGGGTGTAGGCACAAAAGTTGGTGGCACACTGAATGCCGTTATTGGAGACACTGAGAAACAAGCCCTACAATTCCCTCCTGGCTCTTTCCATGTTGGAGGTAGAGCAAGAAGATTGTTGGTTGGTTTTGCGCCTAGCTCTATGGCGAGAGTAGGCAGAGACATAATTAGGTGACTTGAAGCAGTTCCTATCGAGTCCAAGAACAGTCCCCACCTTTCCCTGCTGGCAGTTTCCATGTGGACATATGTCTTGATATGTGCTTTGCTTTTGAGCACAACTCTCTCTCGAGAGAATGTTAGCAAAGAGGTAACGGGGAGAGTAGA
Organism: Larus michahellis; assembly: GCF_964199755.1. Classification (NCBI taxonomy): domain Eukaryota; kingdom Metazoa; phylum Chordata; class Aves; order Charadriiformes; family Laridae; genus Larus; species Larus michahellis. The sequence goes on along the minus strand of NC_133901.1, from coordinate 14,198,542 downwards.
AAGCAGTACTCAAAGACAGGGAGAACAAGATCTACATTTCCCACCTGGCACTTCCCATGTAGGAGATATAGCAGGATGTATACTGGTTTTGAGGACAACTCAATGGACAGTGAAGGGAGAAAAGTTCCTGGCTCATTGAATGCAGTTTCTGGAGACACTGCGATCAATGTGGGAGATATGTCAACACGTGTGTTGGTTTTGAGGACGGCTCTCTGGAGAGTCTTAGCAAAGAGGTCACACGGATAATCAGAGCAATTCTCAGAGACACTGAGAACAAGATCGACAATTGGCTCTTGGCACTTTCCCTGTAGGAGATACCGCAAGACGTTTCTGTATATTGGGCACAGCGCTCTGCAGGCTGTTAGCAGAGACTTTCCCGGCACAGTGAAACCCTATGTCAGAGACACTGAGAAGAAGCCCCAACGTTCCTTCCAGTCATTTTCAGTGTGGGTGCCTTCTCCACGTGGTTCCTGGTTTCACTGCAGCTCTGAAGAGAATGTTAGCAAAGAGGTAATCGGGACAGTGAAAACAGTACTCAAAGACAGGGAGAGCAAGCTCTACATTACTCTCTTGGCACTTTGGATGCGGGACATACAGCGAGATGTTTGCTGCTTTTGCGTTTGGCTGTTGGGAGATTTACAGCACAAAGATATCTAGTTGATTTGAAGCAGTTCTGAGAAAGTCTAAACATAATCCCCACTTTTCCCTCCTGGCATTTTCCATGTGGGAGATATAGCACGAGGTATATTTGTTTGGAGGACAACTCAATGGACAGTGTAGGGAGAAAAGTTCCTGGCTCATTGAATGCCGTTTCTGGAGACACTGCGATCAATGAGGGAGATATGTCAAAATGTGTGTTGCTTTTGAGGACGGCTCTCTGGAGAGTCTTAGCAAAGAGGTCACACGGATAATCAGAGCAATTCTCAGAGACACTGAGAACGACCATACAAATCACTTTTGTCCCTTTGCTTGTTTTACGTATAACAAGACGTTTATGGATTTTGAGGAGAACTCCTCAAGGGTGTAGGCACAAAAGTTGGTGGCACACTGAATGCCGTTATTGGAGACACTGAGAAACAAGCCCTACAATTCCCTCCTGGCTCTTTCCATGTTGGAGGTAGAGCAAGAAGATTGTTGGTTGGTTTTGCGCCTAGCTCTATGGCGAGAGTAGGCAGAGACATAATTAGGTGACTTGAAGCAGTTCCTATCGAGTCCAAGAACAGTCCCCACCTTTCCCTGCTGGCAGTTTCCATGTGGACATATGTCTTGATATGTGCTTTGCTTTTGAGCACAACTCTCTCTCGAGAGAATGTTAGCAAAGAGGTAACGGGGAGAGTAGAAAGCAGTACTCAAAGACAGGGAGAACAAGATCTACATTTCCCACCTGGCACTTCCCATGTAGGAGATATAGCAGGATGTATACTGGTTTTGAGGACAACTCAATGGACAGTGAAGGGAGAAAAGTTCCTGGCTCATTGAATGCCGTTTCTGGAGACCCTGCGATCAATGAGGGAGATATGTCAACACGTGTGTTGCTTTTGAGGACGGCTCTCTGGAGAGTCTTAGCAAAGAGGTCACACGGATAATCAGAGCAATTCTCAGAGACACTGAGACCAAGCTCCACAATTCCTCCTGGCACTTTCCCTGTAGGAGATACCGCAAGACGTTTCTGTATATTGGGCACAGCGCTCTGCAGGCTGTTAGCAGAGACTTTCCCGGCACAGTGAAACCCTATGTCAGAGACACTGAGAAGAAGCCCCAATGTTCCTTCCAGTCATTTTCAGTGTGGGTGCCTTCTCCACGTGGTTCCTGGTTTCACTGCAGCTCTGAAGAGAATGTTAGCAAAGAGGTAATGGGGACAGTGAAAACAGTACTCAAAGACAGGGAGAGCAAGCTCTACATTACTCTCTTGGCACTTTGGATGCGGGACATACAGTGAGATGTTTGCTGCTTTTGCGTTTGGCTGTTGGGAGATTTAGAGCACAAAGATATCTAGTTGATTTGAAGCAGTTCTGAGAAAGTCTAAACATAATCCCCACTTTTCCCTCCTGGCATTTTCCATGTGGGAGATATAGCACGAGGTATATTTGTTTGGAGGACAACTCAATGGACAGTGTAGGGAGAAAAGTTCCTGGCTCATTGAATGCCGTTTCTGGAGACACTGCGATCAATGAGGGAGATATGTCAAGATGTGTGTTGCTTTTGAGGACGGCTCTCTGGAGAGTCTTAGCAAAGAGGTCACACGGATAATCAGAGCAATTCTCAGAGACACTGAGAACGACCATACAATTCACTTTTGTCCCTTTGCTTGTTTTACGTATAACAAGACGTTTATGGATTTTGAGGAGAACTCCTCAAGGGTGTAGGCACAAAAGTTGGTGGCACACTGAATGCCGTTATTGGAGACACTGAGAAACAAGCCCTACAATTCCCTCCTGGCTCTTTCCATGTTGGAGGTAGAGCAAGAAGATTGTTGGTTGGTTTTGCGCCTAGCTCTATGGCGAGAGTAGGCAGAGACATAATTAGGTGACTTGAAGCAGTTCCTATCGAGTCCAAGAACAGTCCCCACCTTTCCCTGCTGGCAGTTTCCATGTGGACATATGTCTTGATATGTGCTTTGCTTTTGAGCACAACTCTCTCTCGAGAGAATGTTAGCAAAGAGGTAACGGGGAGAGTAGAAAGCAGTACTCAAAGACAGGGAGAACAAGATCTACATTTCCCACCTGGCACTTCCCATGTAGGAGATATAGCAGGATGTATACTGGTTTTGAGGACAACTCAATGGACAGTGAAGGGAGAAAAGTTCCTGGCTCATTGAATGCCGTTTCTGGAGACCCTGCGATCAATGTGGGAGATATGTCAACACGTGTGTTGGTTTTGAGGACGGCTCTCTGGAGAGTCTTAGCAAAGAGGTCACACGGATAATCAGAGCAATTCTCAGAGACACTGAGAACAAGATCGACAATTGGCTCTTGGCACTTTCCCTGTAGGAGATACCGCAAGACGTTTCTGTATATTGGGCACAGCGCTCTGCAGGCTGTTAGCAGAGACTTTCCCGGCACAGTGAAACCCTATGTCAGAGACACTGAGAAGAAGCCCCAATGTTCCTTCCAGTCATTTTCAGTGTGGGTGCCTTCTCCACGTGGTTCCTGGTTTCACTGCAGCTCTGAAGAGAATGTTAGCAAAGAGGTAATGGGGACAGTGAAAACAGTACTCAAAGACAGGGAGAGCAAGCTCTACATTACTCTCTTGGCACTTTGGATGCGGGACATACAGCGAGATGTTTGCTGCTTTTGCGTTTGGCTGTTGGGAGATTTACAGCACAAAGATATCTAGTTGATTTGAAGCAGTTCTGAGAAAGTCTAAACATAATCCCCACTTTTCCCTCCTGGCATTTTCCATGTGGGAGATATAGCACGATGTATATTTGTTTGGAGGACAACTCAATGGACAGTGTAGGGAGAAAAGTTCCTGGCTCATTGAATGCCGTTTCTGGAGACACTGCGATCAATGAGGGAGATATGTCAAGATGTGTGTTGGTTTTGAGGACGGCTCTCTGGAGAGTCTTAGCAAAGAGGTCACACGGATAATCAGAGCAATTCTCAGAGACACTGAGAACGACCATACAAATCACTTTTGTCCCTTTGCTTGTTTTACGTATAACAAGACGTTTATGGATTTTGAGGAGAACTCCTCAAGGGTGTAGGCACAAAAGTTGGTGGCACACTGAATGCCGTTATTGGAGACACTGAGAAACAAGCCCTACAATTCCCTCCTGGCTCTTTCCATGTTGGAGGTAGAGCAAGAAGATTGTTGGTTGGTTTTGCGCCTAGCTCTATGGCGAGAGTAGGCAGAGACATAATTAGGTGACTTGAAGCAGTTCCTATCGAGTCCAAGAACAGTCCCCACCTTTCCCTGCTGGCAGTTTCCATGTGGACATATGTCTTGATATGTGCTTTGCTTTTGAGCACAACTCTCTCTCGAGAGAATGTTAGCAAAGAGGTAACGGGGAGAGTAGAAAGCAGTACTCAAAGACAGGGAGAACAAGATCTACATTTCCCACCTGGCACTTCCCATGTAGGAGATATAGCAGGATGTATACTGGTTTTGAGGACAACTCAATGGACAGTGAAGGGAGAAAAGTTCCTGGCTCATTGAATGCCGTTTCTGGAGACCCTGCGATCAATGTGGGAGATATGTCAACACGTGTGTTGCTTTTGAGGACGGCTCTCTGGAGAGTCTTAGCAAAGAGGTCACACGGATAATCAGAGCAATTCTCAGAGACACTGAGACCAAGCTCCACAATTCCTCCTGGCACTTTCCCTGTAGGAGATACCGCAAGACGTTTCTGTATATTGGGCACAGCGCTCTGCAGGCTGTTAGCAGAGACTTTCCCGGCACAGTGAAACCCTATGTCAGAGACACTGAGAAGAAGCCCCAACGTTCCTTCCAGTCATTTTCAGTGTGGGTGCCTTCTCCACGTGGTTCCTGGTTTCACTGCAGCTCTGAAGAGAATGTTAGCAAAGAGGTAATCGGGACAGTGAAAACAGTACTCAAAGACAGGGAGAGCAAGCTCTACATTACTCTCTTGGCACTTTGGATGCGGGACATACAGCGAGATGTTTGCTGCTTTTGCGTTTGGCTGTTGGGAGATTTACAGCACAAAGATATCTAGTTGATTTGAAGCAGTTCTGAGAAAGTCTAAACATTATCCCCACTTTTCCCTCCTGGCATTTTCCATGTGGGAGATATAGCACGAGGTATATTTGTTTTGAGGACAACTCAATGGACAGTGTAGGGAGAAAAGTTCCTGGCTCCTTGAATGCAGTTTCTGGAGACACTGCGATCAATGAGGGAGATATGTCAAGATGTGTGTTGCTTTTGAGGACGGCTCTCTGGAGAGTCTTAGCAAAGAGGTCACACGGATAATCAGAGCAATTCTCAGAGACACTGAGAACGACCATACAAATCACTTTTGTCCCTTTGCTTGTTTTACGTATAACAAGACGTTTATGGATTTTGAGGAGAACTCCTCAAGGGTGTAGGCACAAAAGTTGGTGGCACACTGAATGCCGTTATTGGAGACACTGAGAAACAAGCCCTACAATTCCCTCCTGGCTCTTTCCATGTTGGAGGTAGAGCAAGAAGATTGTTGGTTGGTTTTGCGCCTAGCTCTATGGCGAGAGTAGGCAGAGACATAATTAGGTGACTTGAAGCAGTTCCTATCGAGTCCAAGAACAGTCCCCACCTTTCCCTGCTGGCAGTTTCCATGTGGACATATGTCTTGATATGTGCTTTGCTTTTGAGCACAACTCTCTCTCGAGAGAATGTTAGCAAAGAGGTAACGGGGAGAGTAGAAAGCAGTACTCAAAGACAGGGAGAACAAGATCTACATTTCCCACCTGGCACTTCCCATGTAGGAGATATAGCAGGATGTATACTGGTTTTGAGGACAACTCAATGGACAGTGAAGGGAGAAAAGTTCCTGGCTCATTGAATGCCGTTTCTGGAGACCCTGCGATCAATGTGGGAGATATGTCAACACGTGTGTTGGTTTTGAGGACGGCTCTCTGGAGAGTCTTAGCAAAGAGGTCACACGGATAATCAGAGCAATTCTCAGAGACACTGAGACCAAGCTCCACAATTCCTCCTGGCACTTTCCCTGTAGGAGATACCGCAAGACGTTTCTGTATATTGGGCACAGCGCTCTGCAGGCTGTTAGCAGAGACTTTCCCGGCACAGTGAAACCCTATGTCAGAGACACTGAGAAGAAGCCCCAATGTTCCTTCCAGTCATTTTCAGTGTGGGTGCCTTCTCCACGTGGTTCCTGGTTTCACTGCAGCTCTGAAGAGAATGTTAGCAAAGAGGTAATCGGGACAGTGAAAACAGTACTCAAAGACAGGGAGAGCAAGCTCTACATTACTCTCTTGGCACTTTGGATGCGGGACATACAGCGAGATGTTTGCTGCTTTTGCGTTTGGTTGTTGGGAGATTTACAGCACAAAGATATCTAGTTGATTTGAAGCAGTTCTGAGAAAGTCTAAACATTATCCCCACTTTTCCCTCCTGGCATTTTCCATGTGGGAGATATAGCACGAGGTATATTTGTTTGGAGGACAACTCAATGGACAGTGTAGGGAGAAAAGTTCCTGGCTCATTGAATGCCGTTTCTGGAGACACTGCGATCAATGAGGGAGATATGTCAGGATGTGTGTTGGTTTTGAGGACGGCTCTCTGGAGAGTCTTAGCAAAGAGGTCACACGGATAATCAGAGCAATTCTCAGAGACACTGAGAACGACCATACAAATCACTTTTGTCCCTTTGCTTGTTTTACGTATAACAAGACGTTTATGGATTTTGAGGAGAACTCCTCAAGGGTGTAGGCACAAAAGTTGGTGGCACACTGAATGCCGTTATTGGAGACACTGAGAAACAAGCCCTACAATTCCCTCCTGGCTCTTTCCATGTTGGAGGTAGAGCAAGAAGATTGTTGGTTGGTTTTGCGCCTAGCTCTATGGCGAGAGTAGGCAGAGACATAATTAGGTGACTTGAAGCAGTTCCTATCGAGTCCAAGAACAGTCCCCACCTTTCCCTGCTGGCAGTTTCCATGTGGACATATGTCTTGATATGTGCTTTGCTTTTGAGCACAACTCTCTCTCGAGAGAATGTTAGCAAAGAGGTAACGGGGAGAGTAGAAAGCAGTACTCAAAGACAGGGAGAACAAGATCTACATTTCCCACCTGGCACTTCCCATGTAGGAGATATAGCAGGATGTATACTGGTTTTGAGGACAACTCAATGGACAGTGAAGGGAGAAAAGTTCCTGGCTCATTGAATGCCGTTTCTGGAGACCCTGCGATCAATGTGGGAGATATGTCAACACGTGTGTTGCTTTTGAGGACGGCTCTCTGGAGAGTCTTAGCAAAGAGGTCACACGGATAATCAGAGCAATTCTCAGAGACACTGAGACCAAGCTCCACAATTCCTCCTGGCACTTTCCCTGTAGGAGATACCGCAAGACGTTTCTGTATATTGGGCACAGCGCTCTGCAGGCTGTTAGCAGAGACTTTCCCGGCACAGTGAAACCCTATGTCAGAGACACTGAGAAGAAGCCCCAACGTTCCTTCCAGTCATTTTCAGTGTGGGTGCCTTCTCCACGTGGTTCCTGGTTTCACTGCAGCTCTGAAGAGAATGTTAGCAAAGAGGTAATGGGGACAGTGAAAACAGTACTCAAAGACAGGGAGAGCAAGCTCTACATTACTCTCTTGGCACTTTGGATGCGGGACATACAGCGAGATGTTTGCTGCTTTTGCGTTTGGCTGTTGGGAGATTTACAGCACAAAGATATCTAGTTGATTTGAAGCAGTTCTGAGAAAGTCTAAACATTATCCCCACTTTTCCCTCCTGGCATTTTCCATGTGGGAGATATAGCACGAGGTATATTTGTTTTGAGGACAACTCAATGGACAGTGAAGGGAGAAAAGTTCCTGGCTCATTGAATGCCATTTCTGGAGACACTGCGATCAATGAGGGAGATATGTCAAGATGTGTGTTGCTTTTGAGGACGGCTCTCTGGAGAGTCTTAGCAAAGAGGTCACACGGATAATCAGAGCAATTCTCAGAGACACTGAGAACAACCATACAAATCACTTTTGTCCCTTTGCTTGTTTTACGTATAACAAGACGTTTATGGATTTTGAGGAGAACTCCTCAAGGGTGTAGGCACAAAAGTTGGTGGCACACTGAATGCCGTTATTGGAGACACTGAGAAACAAGCCCTACAATTCCCTCCTGGCTCTTTCCATGTTGGAGGTAGAGCAAGAAGATTGTTGGTTGGTTTTGCGCCTAGCTCTATGGCGAGAGTAGGCAGAGACATAATTAGGTGACTTGAAGCAGTTCCTATCGAGTCCAAGAACAGTCCCCACCTTTCCCTGCTGGCAGTTTCCATGTGGACATATGTCTTGATATGTGCTTTGCTTTTGAGCACAACTCTCTCTCGAGAGAATGTTAGCAAAGAGGTAACGGGGAGAGTAGAAAGCAGTACTCAAAGACAGGGAGAACAAGATCTACATTTCCCACCTGGCACTTCCCATGTAGGAGATATAGCAGGATGTATACTGGTTTTGAGGACAACTCAATGGACAGTGAAGGGAGAAAAGTTCCTGGCTCATTGAATGCCGTTTCTGGAGACCCTGCGACCAATGTGGGAGATATGTCAACACGTGTGTTGCTTTTGAGGACGGCTCTCTGGAGAGTCTTAGCAAAGAGGTCACACGGATAATCAGAGCAATTCTCAGAGACACTGAGAACAAGATCGACAATTGGCTCTTGGCACTTTCCCTGTAGGAGATACCGCAAGACGTTTCTGTATATTGGGCACAGCGCTCTGCAGGCTGTTAGCAGAGACTTTCCCGGCACAGTGAAACCCTATGTCAGAGACACTGAGAAGAAGCCCCAACGTTCCTTCCAGTCATTTTCAGTGTGGGTGCCTTCTCCACGTGGTTCCTGGTTTCACTGCAGCTCTGAAGAGAATGTTAGCAAAGAGGTAATGGGGACAGTGAAAACAGAACTCAAAGACAGGGAGAGCAAGCTCTACATTACTCTCTTGGCACTTTGGATGCGGGACATACAGCGAGATGTTTGCTGCTTTTGCGTTTGGCTGTTGGGAGATTTACAGCACAAAGATATCTAGTTGATTTGAAGCAGTTCTGAGAAAGTCTAAACATAATCCCCACTTTTCCCTCCTGGCATTTTCCATGTGGGAGATATAGCACGAGGTATATTTGTTTGGAGGACAACTCAATGGACAGTGTAGGGAGAAAAGTTCCTGGCTCATTGAATGCCGTTTCTGGAGACACTGCGATCAATGAGGGAGATATGTCAACACGTGTGTTGGTTTTGAGGACGGCTCTCTGGAGAGTCTTAGCAAAGAGGTCACACGGATAATCAGAGCAATTCTCAGAGACACTGAGAACAACCATACAAATCACTTTTGTCCCTTTGCTTGTTTTACGTATAACAAGACGTTTATGGATTTTGAGGAGAACTCCTCAAGGGTGTAGGCACAAAAGTTGGTGGCACACTGAATGCCGTTATTGGAGACACTGAGAAACAAGCCCTACAATTCCCTCCTGGCTCTTTCCATGTTGGAGGTAGAGCAAGAAGATTGTTGGTTGGTTTTGCGCCTAGCTCTATGGCGAGAGTAGGCAGAGACATAATTAGGTGACTTGAAGCAGTTCCTATCGAGTCCAAGAACAGTCCCCACCTTTCCCTGCTGGCAGTTTCCATGTGGACATATGTCTTGAGATGTGCTTTGCTTTTGAGCACAACTCTCTCTCGAGAGAATGTTAGCAAAGAGGTAACGGGGAGAGTAGAAAGCAGTACTCAAAGACAGGGAGAACAAGATCTACATTTCCCACCTGGCACTTCCCATGTAGGAGATATAGCAGGATGTATACTGGTTTTGAGGACAACTCAATGGACAGTGAAGGGAGAAAAGTTCCTGGCTCATTGAATGCCGTTTCTGGAGACCCTGCGATCAATGTGGGAGATATGTCAACACGTGTGTTGCTTTTGAGGACGGCTCTCTGGAGAGTCTTAGCAAAGAGGTCACACGGATAATCAGAGCAATTCTCAGAGACACTGAGAACAAGATCGACAATTGGCTCTTGGCACTTTCCCTGTAGGAGATACCGCAAGACGTTTCTGTATATTGGGCACAGCGCTCTGCAGGCTGTTAGCAGAGACTTTCCCGGGACAGTGAAACCCTATGTCAGAGACACTGAGAAGAAGCCCCAACGTTCCTTCCAGTCATTTTCAGTGTGGGTGCCTTCTCCACGTGGTTCCTGGTTTCACTGCAGCTCTGAAGAGAATGTTAGCAAAGAGGTAATGGGGACAGTGAAAACAGAACTCAAAGACAGGGAGAGCAAGCTCTACATTACTCTCTTGGCACTTTGGATGCGGGACATACAGCGAGATGTTTGCTGCTTTTGCGTTTGGCTGTTGGGAGATTTACAGCACAAAGATATCTAGTTGATTTGAAGCAGTTCTGAGAAAGTCTAAACATAATCCCCACTTTTCCCTCCTGGCATTTTCCATGTGGGAGATATAGCACGAGGTATATTTGTTTGGAGGACAACTCAATGGACAGTGTAGGGAGAAAAGTTCCTGGCTCATTGAATGCCGTTTCTGGAGACACTGCGATCAATGAGGGAGATATGTCAAGATGTGTGTTGCTTTTGAGGACGGCTCTCTGGAGAGTCTTAGCAAAGAGGTCACACGGATAATCAGAGCAATTCTCAGAGACACTGAGAACGACCATACAAATCACTTTTGTCCCTTTGCTTGTTTTACGTATAACAAGACGTTTATGGATTTTGAGGAGAACTCCTCAAGGGTGTAGGCACAAAAGTTGGTGGCACACTGAATGCCGTTATTGGAGACACTGAGAAACAAGCCCTACAATTCCCTCCTGGCTCTTTCCATGTTGGAGGTAGAGCAAGAAGATTGTTGGTTGGTTTTGCGCCTAGCTCTATGGCGAGAGTAGGCAGAGACATAATTAGGTGACTTGAAGCAGTTCCTATCGAGTCCAAGAACAGTCCCCACCTTTCCCTGCTGGCAGTTTCCATGTGGACATATGTCTTGATATGTGCTTTGCTTTTGAGCACAACTCTCTCTCGAGAGAATGTTAGCAAAGAGGTAACGGGGAGAGTAGAAAGCAGTACTCAAAGACAGGGAGAACAAGATCTACATTTCCCACCTGGCACTTCCCATGTAGGAGATATAGCAGGATGTATACTGGTTTTGAGGACAACTCAATGGACAGTGAAGGGAGAAAAGTTCCTGGCTCATTGAATGCCGTTTCTGGAGACCCTGCGATCAATGTGGGAGATATGTCAACACGTGTGTTGCTTTTGAGGACGGCTCTCTGGAGAGTCTTAGCAAAGAGGTCACACGGATAATCAGAGCAATTCTCAGAGACACTGAGAACAAGATCGACAATTGGCTCTTGGCACTTTCCCTGTAGGAGATACCGCAAGACGTTTCTGTATATTGGGCACAGCGCTCTGCAGGCTGTTAGCAGAGACTTTCCCGGGACAGTGAAACCCTATGTCAGAGACACTGAGAAGAAGCCCCAACGTTCCTTCCAGTCATTTTCAGTGTGGGTGCCTTCTCCACGTGGTTCCTGGTTTCACTGCAGCTCTGAAGAGAATGTTAGCAAAGAGGTAATGGGGACAGTGAAAACAGAACTCAAAGACAGGGAGAGCAAGCTCTACATTACTCTCTTGGCACTTTGGATGCGGGACATACAGCGAGATGTTTGCTGCTTTTGCGTTTGGCTGTTGGGAGATTTACAGCACAAAGATATCTAGTTGATTTGAAGCAGTTCTGAGAAAGTCTAAACATAATCCCCACTTTTCCCTCCTGGCATTTTCCATGTGGGAGATATAGCACGAGGTATATTTGTTTGGAGGACAACTCAATGGACAGTGTAGGGAGAAAAGTTCCTGGCTCATTGAATGCCGTTTCTGGAGACACTGCGATCAATGAGGGAGATATGTCAACACGTGTGTTGGTTTTGAGGACGGCTCTCTGGAGAGTCTTAGCAAAGAGGTCACACGGATAATCAGAGCAATTCTCAGAGACACTGAGAACAACCATACAAATCACTTTTGTCCCTTTGCTTGTTTTACGTATAACAAGACGTTTATGGATTTTGAGGAGAACTCCTCAAGGGTGTAGGCACAAAAGTTGGTGGCACACTGAATGCCGTTATTGGAGACACTGAGAAACAAGCCCTACAATTCCCTCCTGGCTCTTTCCATGTTGGAGGTAGAGCAAGAAGATTGTTGGTTGGTTTTGCGCCTAGCTCTATGGCGAGAGTAGGCAGAGACATAATTAGGTGACTTGAAGCAGTTCCTATCGAGTCCAAGAACAGTCCCCACCTTTCCCTGCTGGCAGTTTCCATGTGGACATATGTCTTGAGATGTGCTTTGCTTTTGAGCACAACTCTCTCTCGAGAGAATGTTAGCAAAGAGGTAACGGGGAGAGTAGAAAGCAGTACTCAAAGACAGGGAGAACAAGATCTACATTTCCCACCTGGCACTTCCCATGTAGGAGATATAGCAGGATGTATACTGGTTTTGAGGACAACTCAATGGACAGTGAAGGGAGAAAAGTTCCTGGCTCATTGAATGCCGTTTCTGGAGACCCTGCGATCAATGTGGGAGATATGTCAACACGTGTGTTGCTTTTGAGGACGGCTCTCTGGAGAGTCTTAGCAAAGAGGTCACACGGATAATCAGAGCAATTCTCAGAGACACTGAGAACAAGATCGACAATTGGCTCTTGGCACTTTCCCTGTAGGAGATACCGCAAGACGTTTCTGTATATTGGGCACAGCGCTCTGCAGGCTGTTAGCAGAGACTTTCCCGGGACAGTGAAACCCTATGTCAGAGACACTGAGAAGAAGCCCCAACGTTCCTTCCAGTCATTTTCAGTGTGGGTGCCTTCTCCACGTGGTTCCTGGTTTCACTGCAGCTCTGAAGAGAATGTTAGCAAAGAGGTAATGGGGACAGTGAAAACAGAACTCAAAGACAGGGAGAGCAAGCTCTACATTACTCTCTTGGCACTTTGGATGCGGGACATACAGCGAGATGTTTGCTGCTTTTGCGTTTGGCTGTTGGGAGATTTACAGCACAAAGATATCTAGTTGATTTGAAGCAGTTCTGAGAAAGTCTAAACATAATCCCCACTTTTCCCTCCTGGCATTTTCCATGTGGGAGATATAGCACGAGGTATATTTGTTTGGAGGACAACTCAATGGACAGTGTAGGGAGAAAAGTTCCTGGCTCATTGAATGCCGTTTCTGGAGACACTGCGATCAATGAGGGAGATATGTCAAGATGTGTGTTGCTTTTGAGGACGGCTCTCTGGAGAGTCTTAGCAAAGAGGTCACACGGATAATCAGAGCAATTCTCAGAGACACTGAGAACAACCATACAAATCACTTTTGTCCCTTTGCTTGTTTTACGTATAACAAGGCGTTTATGGATTTTGAGGAGAACTCCTCAAGGGTGTAGGCACAAAAGTTGGTGGCACACTGAATGCCGTTATTGGAGACACTGAGAAACAAGCCCTACAATTCCCTCCTGGCTCTTTCCATGTTGGAGGTAGAGCAAGAAGATTGTTGGTTGGTTTTGCGCCTAGCTCTATGGCGAGAGTAGGCAGAGACATAATTAGGTGACTTGAAGCAGTTCCTATCGAGTCCAAGAACAGTCCCCACCTTTCCCTGCTGGCAGTTTCCATGTGGACATATGTCTTGATATGTGCTTTGCTTTTGAGCACAACTCTCTCTCGAGAGAATGTTAGCAAAGAGGTAACGGGGAGAGTAGAAAGCAGTACTCAAAGACAGGGAGAACAAGATCTACATTTCCCACCTGGCACTTCCCATGTAGGAGATATAGCAGGATGTATACTGGTTTTGAGGACAACTCAATGGACAGTGAAGGGAGAAAAGTTCCTGGCTCATTGAATGCCGTTTCTGGAGACCCTGCGATCAATGTGGGAGATATGTCAACACGTGTGTTGGTTTTGAGGACGGCTCTCTGGAGAGTCTTAGCAAAGAGGTCACACGGATAATCAGAGCAATTCTCAGAGACACTGAGACCAAGCTCCACAATTCCTCCTGGCACTTTCCCTGTAGGAGATACCGCAAGACGTTTCTGTATATTGGGCACAGCGCTCTGCAGGCTGTTAGCAGAGACTTTCCCGGCACAGTGAAACCCTATGTCAGAGACACTGAGAAGAAGCCCCAACGTTCCTTCCAGTCATTTTCAGTGTGGGTGCCTTCTCCACGTGGTTCCTGGTTTCACTGCAGCTCTGAAGAGAATGTTAGCAAAGAGGTAATGGGGACAGTGAAAACAGTACTCAAAGACAGGGAGAGCAAGCTCTACATTACTCTCTTGGCACTTTGGATGCGGGACATACAGCGAGATGTTTGCTGCTTTTGCGTTTGGCTGTTGGGAGATTTACAGCACAAAGATATCTAGTTGATTTGAAGCAGTTCTGAGAAAGTCTAAACATTATCCCCACTTTTCCCTCCTGGCATTTTCCATGTGGGAGATATAGCACGAGGTATATTTGTTTTGAGGACAACTCAAGGGACAGTGTAGGGAGAAAAGTTCCTGGCTCATTGAATGCCGTTTCTGGAGACACTGCGATCAATGAGGGAGATATGTCAAGATGTGTGTTGCTTTTGAGGACGGCTCTCTGGAGAGTCTTAGCAAAGAGGTCACACGGATAATCAGAGCAATTCTCAGAGACACTGAGAACAACCATACAAATCACTTTTGTCCCTTTGCTTGTTTTACGTATAACAAGACGTATATGGATTTTGAGGAGAACTCCTCAAGGGTGTAGGCACAAAAGTTGGTGGCACACTGAATGCCGTTATTGGAGACACTGAGAAACAAGCCCTACAATTCCCTCCTGGCTCTTTCCATGTTGGAGGTAGAGCAAGAAGATTGTTGGTTGGTTTTGCGCCTAGCTCTATGGCGAGAGTAGGCAGAGACATAATTAGGTGACTTGAAGCAGTTCCTATCGAGTCCAAGAACAGTCCCCACCTTTCCCTGCTGGCAGTTTCCATGTGGACATATGTCTTGATATGTGCTTTGCTTTTGAGCACAACTCTCTCTCGAGAGAATGTTAGCAAAGAGGTAACGGGGAGAGTAGAAAGCAGTACTCAAAGACAGGGAGAACAAGATCTACATTACTCTCTTGGCACTTTGGATGCGGGACATACAGCGAGATGTTTGCTGCTTTTGCGTTTGGTTGTTGGGAGATTTACAGCACAAAGATATCTAGTTGATTTGAAGCAGTTCTGAGAAAGTCTAAACATAATCCCCACTTTTACCTCCTGGCATTTTCCATGTGGGAGATATAGCACGAGGTATATTTGTTTGGAGGACAACTCAATGGACAGTGTAGGGAGAAAAGTTCCTGGCTCATTGAATGCCGTTTCTGGAGACACTGCGATCAATGAGGGAGATATGTCAGGATGTGTGTTGGTTTTGAGGACGGCTCTCTGGAGAGTCTTAGCAAAGAGGTCACACGGATAATCAGAGCAATTCTCAGAGACACTGAGAACGACCATACAAATCACTTTTGTCCCTTTGCTTGTTTTACGTATAACAAGACGTTTATGGATTTTGAGGAGAACTCCTCAAGGGTGTAGGCACAAAAGTTGGTGGCACACTGAATGCCGTTATTGGAGACACTGAGAAACAAGCCCTACAATTCCCTCCTGGCTCTTTCCATGTTGGAGGTAGAGCAAGAAGATTGTTGGTTGGTTTTGCGCCTAGCTCTATGGCGAGAGTAGGCAGAGACATAATTAGGTGACTTGAAGCAGTTCCTATCGAGTCCAAGAACAGTCCCCACCTTTCCCTGCTGGCAGTTTCCATGTGGACATATGTCTTGATATGTGCTTTGCTTTTGAGCACAACTCTCTCTCGAGAGAATGTTAGCAAAGAGGTAACGGGGAGAGTAGAAAGCAGTACTCAAAGACAGGGAGAACAAGATCTACATTTCCCACCTGGCACTTCCCATGTAGGAGATATAGCAGGATGTATACTGGTTTTGAGGACAACTCAATGGACAGTGAAGGGAGAAAAGTTCCTGGCTCATTGAATGCCGTTTCTGGAGACACTGCGATCAATGAGGGAGATATGTCAACACGTGTGTTGGTTTTGAGGACGGCTCTCTGGAGAGTCTTAGCAAAGAGGTCACACGGATAATCAGAGCAATTCTCAGAGACACTGAGAACGACCATACAAATCACTTTTGTCCCTTTGCTTGTTTTACGTATAACAAGACGTTTATGGATTTTGAGGAGAACTCCTCAAGGGTGTAGGCACAAAAGTTGGTGGCACACTGAATGCCGTTATTGGAGACACTGAGAAACAAGCCCTACAATTCCCTCCTGGCTCTTTCCATGTTGGAGGTAGAGCAAGAAGATTGTTGGTTGGTTTTGCGCCTAGCTCTATGGCGAGAGTAGGCAGAGACATAATTAGGTGACTTGAAGCAGTTCCTATCGAGTCCAAGAACAGTCCCCACCTTTCCCTGCTGGCAGTTTCCATGTGGACATATGTCTTGATATGTGCTTTGCTTTTGAGCACAACTCTCTCTCGAGAGAATGTTAGCAAAGAGGTAACGGGGAGAGTAGAAAGCAGTACTCAAAGACAGGGAGAACAAGATCTACATTTCCCACCTGGCACTTCCCATGTAGGAGATATAGCAGGATGTATACTGGTTTTGAGGACAACTCAATGGACAGTGAAGGGAGAAAAGTTCCTGTCTCATTGAATGCCGTTTCTGGAGACCCTGCGATCAATGTGGGAGATATGTCAACACGTGTGTTGGTTTTGAGGACGGCTCTCTGGAGAGTCTTAGCAAAGAGGTCACACGGATAATCAGAGCAATTCTCAGAGACACTGAGAAGAAGATCGACAATTGGCTCTTGGCACTTTCCCTGTAGGAGATACCGCAAGACGTTTCTGTATATTGGGCACAGCGCTCTGCAGGCTGTTAGCAGAGACTTTCCCGGGACAGTGAAACCCTATGTCAGAGACACTGAGAAGAAGCCCCAACGTTCCTTCCAGTCATTTTCAGTGTGGGTGCCTTCTCCACGTGGTTCCTGGTTTCACTGCAGCTCTGAAGAGAATGTTAGCAAAGAGGTAATCGGGACAGTGAAAACAGTACTCAAAGACAGGGAGAGCAAGCTCTCTCTTGGCACTTTGGATGCGGGACATACAGCGAGATGTTTGCTGCTTTTACATTTGGCTGTTGGGATATTTACAGCACAAAGATATCTAGTTGATTTGACGCACTTCTGAGAAAGTCTAAACATAATCCCCACTTTTCCCTCCTGGCATTTTCCATGTGGGAGATATAGCAGGATGTATATTGGTTTTAAGAAACTGTCCCCGGACAGTGTGGGTAGAAAAGTTCCTGGCTCATTGAATGCCGTTTCTGGAGACACTGTGATCAATGAGGGAGATATGTCAAGATGTGTGTTGCTTTTGAAGACGTCTCTCTGGAGAGTCTTAGCAAAGAGGTCACACGGATAATCAGAGCAATTCTCAGAGACACTGAGACCAAGCTCCACAATTCGCTCGTGGCACTTTCCCTGTAGGAGATACCGCAAGACGTTTCTGTATATTGGGCACAGCGCTCTGCAGGCTGTTAGCAGAGACTTTCCCGGCACAGTGAAACCCTATGTCAGAGACACTGAGAAGAAGCCCCAACGTTCCTTCCAGTCATTTTCAGTGTGGGTGCCTTCTCCACGTGGTTCCTGGTTTCACTGCAGCTCTGAAGAGAATGTTAGCAAAGAGGTAATCGGGACAGTGAAAACAGTACTCAAAGACAGGGAGAGCAAGCTCTACATTACTCTCTTGGCACTTTGGATGCGGGACATACAGCGAGATGTTTGCTGCTTTTGCGTTTGGTTGTTGGGAGATTTACAGCACAAAGATATCTAGTTGATTTGAAGCAGTTCTGAGAAAGTCTAAACATAATCCCCACTTTTCCCTCCTGGCATTTTCCATGTGGGAGATATAGCACGAGGTATATTTGTTTGGAGGACAACTCAATGGACAGTGTAGGGAGAAAAGTTCCTGGCTCATTGAATGCCGTTTCTGGAGACACTGCGATCAATGAGGGAGATATGTCAAAATGTGTGTTGCTTTTGAGGACGGCTCTCTGGAGAGTCTTAGCAAAGAGGTCACACGGATAATCAGAGCAATTCTCAGAGACACTGAGACCAAGCCCCACAATTCCTCCTGGCACTTTCCCTGTAGGAGATACCGCAAGACGTTTCTGTATATTGGGCACAGCGCTCTGCAGGCTGTTAGCAGAGACTTTCCCGGCACAGTGAAACCCTATGTCAGAGACACTGAGAAGAAGCCCCAACGTTCCTTCCAGTCATTTTCAGTGTGGGTGCCTTCTCCACGTGGTTCCTGGTTTCACTGCAGCTCTGAAGAGAATGTTAGCAAAGAGGTAATCGGGACAGTGAAAACAGTACTCAAAGACAGGGAGAGCAAGCTCTACATTACTCTCTTGGCACTTTGGATGCGGGACATACAGCGAGATGTTTGCTGCTTTTGCGTTTGGCTGTTGGGAGATTTACAGCACAAAGATATCTAGTTGATTTGAAGCAGTTCTGAGAAAGTCTAAACATAATCCCCACTTTTCCCTCCTGGCATTTTCCATGTGGGAGATATAGCACGATGTATATTTGTTTGGAGGACAACTCAATGGACAGTGTAGGGAGAAAAGTTCCTGGCTCCTTGAATGCCGTTTCTGGAGACACTGCGATCAATGAGGGAGATATGTCAGGATGTGTGTTGGTTTTGAGGACGGCTCTCTGGAGAGTCTTAGCAAAGAGGTCACACGGATAATCAGAGCAATTCTCAGAGACACTGAGAACGACCATACAAATCACTTTTGTCCCTTTGCTTGTTTTACGTATAACAAGACGTTTATGGATTTTGAGGAGAACTCCTCAAGGGTGTAGGCACAAAAGTTGGTGGCACACTGAATGCCGTTATTGGAGACACTGAGAAACAAGCCCTACAATTCCCTCCTGGCTCTTTCCATGTTGGAGGTAGAGCAAGAAGATTGTTGGTTGGTTTTGCGCCTAGCTCTATGGCGAGAGTAGGCAGAGACATAATTAGGTGACTTGAAGCAGTTCCTATCGAGTCCAAGAACAGTCCCCACCTTTCCCTGCTGGCAGTTTCCATGTGGACATATGTCTTGATATGTGCTTTGCTTTTGAGCACAACTCTCTCTCGAGAGAATGTTAGCAAAGAGGTAACGGGGAGAGTAGAAAGCAGTACTCAAAGACAGGGAGAACAAGATCTACATTTCCCACCTGGCACTTCCCATGTAGGAGATATAGCAGGATGTATACTGGTTTTGAGGACAACTCAATGGACAGTGAAGGGAGAAAAGTTCCTGGCTCATTGAATGCCGTTTCTGGAGACACTGCGATCAATGAGGGAGATATGTCAACACGTGTGTTGGTTTTGAGGACGGCTCTCTGGAGAGTCTTAGCAAAGAGGTCACACGGATAATCAGAGCAATTCTCAGAGACACTGAGAACGACCATACAAATCACTTTTGTCCCTTTGCTTGTTTTACGTATAACAAGACGTTTATGGATTTTGAGGAGAACTCCTCAAGGGTGTAGGCACAAAAGTTGGTGGCACACTGAATGCCGTTATTGGAGACACTGAGAAACAAGCCCTACAATTCCCTCCTGGCTCTTTCCATGTTGGAGGTAGAGCAAGAAGATTGTTGGTTGGTTTTGCGCCTAGCTCTATGGCGAGAGTAGGCAGAGACATAATTAGGTGACTTGAAGCAGTTCCTATCGAGTCCAAGAACAGTCCCCACCTTTCCCTGCTGGCAGTTTCCATGTGGACATATGTCTTGATATGTGCTTTGCTTTTGAGCACAACTCTCTCTCGAGAGAATGTTAGCAAAGAGGTAACGGGGAGAGTAGAAAGCAGTACTCAAAGACAGGGAGAACAAGATCTACATTTCCCACCTGGCACTTCCCATGTAGGAGATATAGCAGGATGTATACTGGTTTTGAGGACAACTCAATGGACAGTGAAGGGAGAAAAGTTCCTGTCTCATTGAATGCCGTTTCTGGAGACCCTGCGATCAATGTGGGAGATATGTCAACACGTGTGTTGGTTTTGAGGACGGCTCTCTGGAGAGTCTTAGCAAAGAGGTCACACGGATAATCAGAGCAATTCTCAGAGACACTGAGAAGAAGATCGACAATTGGCTCTTGGCACTTTCCCTGTAGGAGATACCGCAAGACGTTTCTGTATATTGGGCACAGCGCTCTGCAGGCTGTTAGCAGAGACTTTCCCGGGACAGTGAAACCCTATGTCAGAGACACTGAGAAGAAGCCCCAACGTTCCTTCCAGTCATTTTCAGTGTGGGTGCCTTCTCCACGTGGTTCCTGGTTTCACTGCAGCTCTGAAGAGAATGTTAGCAAAGAGGTAATCGGGACAGTGAAAACAGTACTCAAAGACAGGGAGAGCAAGCTCTCTCTTGGCACTTTGGATGCGGGACATACAGCGAGATGTTTGCTGCTTTTACATTTGGCTGTTGGGATATTTACAGCACAAAGATATCTAGTTGATTTGACGCACTTCTGAGAAAGTCTAAACATAATCCCCACTTTTCCCTCCTGGCATTTTCCATGTGGGAGATATAGCAGGATGTATATTGGTTTTAAGAAACTGTCCCCGGACAGTGTGGGTAGAAAAGTTCCTGGCTCATTGAATGCCGTTTCTGGAGACACTGTGATCAATGAGGGAGATATGTCAAGATGTGTGTTGCTTTTGAAGACGTCTCTCTGGAGAGTCTTAGCAAAGAGGTCACACGGATAATCAGAGCAATTCTCAGAGACACTGAGACCAAGCTCCACAATTCGCTCGTGGCACTTTCCCTGTAGGAGATACCGCAAGACGTTTCTGTATATTGGGCACAGCGCTCTGCAGGCTGTTAGCAGAGACTTTCCCGGCACAGTGAAACCCTATGTCAGAGACACTGAGAAGAAGCCCCAACGTTCCTTCCAGTCATTTTCAGTGTGGGTGCCTTCTCCACGTGGTTCCTGGTTTCACTGCAGCTCTGAAGAGAATGTTAGCAAAGAGGTAATCGGGACAGTGAAAACAGTACTCAAAGACAGGGAGAGCAAGCTCTACATTACTCTCTTGGCACTTTGGATGCGGGACATACAGCGAGATGTTTGCTGCTTTTGCGTTTGGTTGTTGGGAGATTTACAGCACAAAGATATCTAGTTGATTTGAAGCAGTTCTGAGAAAGTCTAAACATAATCCCCACTTTTCCCTCCTGGCATTTTCCATGTGGGAGATATAGCACGAGGTATATTTGTTTGGAGGACAACTCAATGGACAGTGTAGGGAGAAAAGTTCCTGGCTCATTGAATGCCGTTTCTGGAGACACTGCGATCAATGAGGGAGATATGTCAAAATGTGTGTTGCTTTTGAGGACGGCTCTCTGGAGAGTCTTAGCAAAGAGGTCACACGGATAATCAGAGCAATTCTCAGAGACACTGAGACCAAGCTCCACAATTCCTCCTGGCACTTTCCCTGTAGGAGATACCGCAAGACGTTTCTGTATATTGGGCACAGCGCTCTGCAGGCTGTTAGCAGAGACTTTCCCGGCACAGTGAAACCCTATGTCAGAGACACTGAGAAGAAGCCCCAACGTTCCTTCCAGTCATTTTCAGTGTGGGTGCCTTCTCCACGTGGTTCCTGGTTTCACTGCAGCTCTGAAGAGAATGTTAGCAAAGAGGTAATCGGGACAGTGAAAACAGTACTCAAAGACAGGGAGAGCAAGCTCTACATTACTCTCTTGGCACTTTGGATGCGGGACATACAGCGAGATGTTTGCTGCTTTTGCGTTTGGCTGTTGGGAGATTTACAGCACAAAGATATCTAGTTGATTTGAAGCAGTTCTGAGAAAGTCTAAACATAATCCCCACTTTTCCCTCCTGGCATTTTCCATGTGGGAGATATAGCACGATGTATATTTGTTTGGAGGACAACTCAATGGACAGTGTAGGGAGAAAAGTTCCTGGCTCCTTGAATGCCGTTTCTGGAGACACTGCGATCAATGAGGGAGATATGTCAGGATGTGTGTTGCTTTTGAGGACGGCTCTCTGGAGAGTCTTAGCAAAGAGGTCACACGGATAATCAGAGCAATTCTCAGAGACACTGAGAACGACCATACAATTCACTTTTGTCCCTTTGCTTGTTTTATGTATAACAAGACGTTTATGGATTTTGAGGAGAACTCCTCAAGGGTGTAGGCACAAAAGTTGGTGGCACACTGAATGCCGTTATTGGAGACACTGAGAAACAAGCCCTACAATTCCCTCCTGGCTCTTTCCATGTTGGAGGTAGAGCAAGAAGATTGTTGGTTGGTTTTGCGCCTAGCTCTATGGCGAGAGTAGGCAGAGACATAATTAGGTGACTTGAAGCAGTTCCTATCGAGTCCAAGAACAGTCCCCACCTTTCCCTGCTGGCAGTTTCCATGTGGACATATGTCTTGATATGTGCTTTGCTTTTGAGCACAACTCTCTCTCGAGAGAATGTTAGCAAAGAGGTAACGGGGAGAGTAGAAAGCAGTACTCAAAGACAGGGAGAACAAGATCTACATTTCCCACCTGGCACTTCCCATGTAGGAGATATAGCAGGATGTATACTGGTTTTGAGGACAACTCAATGGACAGTGAAGGGAGAAAAGTTCCTGGCTCATTGAATGCCGTTTCTGGAGACCCTGCGATCAATGTGGGAGATATGTCAACACGTGTGTTGGTTTTGAGGACGGCTCTCTGGAGAGTCTTAGCAAAGAGGTCACACGGATAATCAGAGCAATTCTCAGAGACACTGAGAACAAGATCGACAATTGGCTCTTGGCACTTTCCCTGTAGGAGATACCGCAAGACGTTTCTGTATATTGGGCACAGCGCTCTGCAGGCTGTTAGCAGAGACTTTCCCGGGACAGTGAAACCCTATGTCAGAGACACTGAGAAGAAGCCCCAACGTTCCTTCCAGTCATTTTCAGTGTGGGTGCCTTCTCCACGTGGTTCCTGGTTTCACTGCAGCTCTGAAGAGAATGTTAGCAAAGAGGTAATGGGGACAGTGAAAACAGTACTCAAAGACAGGGAGAGCAAGCTCTACATTACTCTCTTGGCACTTTGGATGCGGGACATACAGCGAGATGTTTGCTGCTTTTGCGTTTGGCTGTTGGGAGATTTACAGCACAAAGATATCTAGTTGATTTGAAGCAGTTCTGAGAAAGTCTAAACATAATCCCCACTTTTCCCTCCTGGCATTTTCCATGTGGGAGATATAGCACGAGGTATATTTGTTTGGAGGACAACTCAATGGACAGTGTAGGGAGAAAAGTTCCTGGCTCATTGAATGCCGTTTCTGGAGACACTGCGATCAATGAGGGAGATATGTCAAGATGTGTGTTGGTTTTGAGGACGGCTCTCTGGAGAGTCTTAGCAAAGAGGTCACACGGATAATCAGAGCAATTCTCAGAGACACTGAGAACGACCATACAATTCACTTTTGTCCCTTTGCTTGTTTTACGTATAACAAGACGTTTATGGATTTTGAGGAGAACTCCTCAAGGGTGTAGGCACAAAAGTTGGTGGCACACTGAATGCCGTTATTGGAGACACTGAGAAACAAGCCCTACAATTCCCTCCTGGCTCTTTCCATGTTGGAGGTAGAGCAAGAAGATTGTTGGTTGGTTTTGCGCCTAGCTCTATGGCGAGAGTAGGCAGAGACATAATTAGGTGACTTGAAGCAGTTCCTATCGAGTCCAAGAACAGTCCCCACCTTTCCCTGCTGGCAGTTTCCATGTGGACATATGTCTTGATATGTGCTTTGCTTTTGAGCACAACTCTCTCTCGAGAGAATGTTAGCAAAGAGGTAACGGGGAGAGTAGAAAGCAGTACTCAAAGACAGGGAGAACAAGATCTACATTTCCCACCTGGCACTTCCCATGTAGGAGATATAGCAGGATGTATACTGGTTTTGAGGACAACTCAATGGACAGTGAAGGGAGAAAAGTTCCTGGCTCATTGAATGCCGTTTCTGGAGACACTGCGATCAATGTGGGAGATATGTCAACACGTGTGTTGGTTTTGAGGACGGCTCTCTGGAGAGTCTTAGCAAAGAGGTCACACGGATAATCAGAGCAATTCTCAGAGACACTGAGAACAAGATCGACAATTGGCTCTTGGCACTTTCCCTGTAGGAGATACCGCAAGACGTTTCTGTATATTGGGCACAGCGCTCTGCAGGCTGTTAGCAGAGACTTTCCCGGGACAGTGAAACCCTATGTCAGAGACACTGAGAAGAAGCCCCAACGTTCCTTCCAGTCATTTTCAGTGAGGGTGCCTTCTCCACGTGGTTCCTGGTTTCACTGCAGCTCTGAAGAGAATGTTAGCAAAGAGGTAATGGGGACAGTGAAAACAGTACTCAAAGACAGGGAGAGCAAGCTCTACATTACTCTCTTGGCACTTTGGATGCGGGACATACAGCGAGATGTTTGCTGCTTTTGCGTTTGGCTTTTGGGAGATTTACAGCACAAAGATATCTAGTTGATTTGAAGCAGTTCTGAGAAAGTCTAAACATTATCCCCACTTTTCCCTCCTGGCATTTTCCATGTGGGAGATATAGCACGATGTATATTTGTTTTGAGGACAACTCAAGGGACAGTGTAGGGAGAAAAGTTCCTGGCTCATTGAATGCCGTTTCTGGAGACACTGCGATCAATGAGGGAGATATGTCAAGATGTGTGTTGCTTTTGAGGACGGCTCTCTGGAGAGTCTTAGCAAAGAGGTCACACGGATAATCAGAGCAATTCTCAGAGACACTGAGAACAACCATACAAATCACTTTTGTCCCTTTGCTTGTTTTACGTATAACAAGACGTTTATGGATTTTGAGGAGAACTCCTCAAGGGTGTAGGCACAAAAGTTGGTGGCACACTGAATGCCGTTATTGGAGACACTGAGAAACAAGCCCTACAATTCCCTCCTGGCTCTTTCCATGTTGGAGGTAGAGCAAGAAGATTGTTGGTTGGTTTTGCGCCTAGCTCTATGGCGAGAGTAGGCAGAGACATAATTAGGTGACTTGAAGCAGTTCCTATCGAGTCCAAGAACAGTCCCCACCTTTCCCTGCTGGCAGTTTCCATGTGGACATATGTCTTGATATGTGCTTTGCTTTTGAGCACAACTCTCTCTCGAGAGAATGTTAGCAAAGAGGTAACGGGGAGAGTAGAAAGCAGTACTCAAAGACAGGGAGAACAAGATCTACATTTCCCACCTGGCACTTCCCATGTAGGAGATATAGCAGGATGTATACTGGTTTTGAGGACAACTCAATGGACAGTGAAGGGAGAAAAGTTCCTGGCTCATTGAATGCCGTTTCTGGAGACACTGCGATCAATGTGGGAGATATGTCAACACGTGTGTTGGTTTTGAGGACGGCTCTCTGGAGAGTCTTAGCAAAGAGGTCACACGGATAATCAGAGCAATTCTCAGAGACACTGAGAACAAGATCGACAATTGGCTCTTGGCACTTTCCCTGTAGGAGATACCGCAAGACGTTTCTGTATATTGGGCACAGCGCTCTGCAGGCTGTTAGCAGAGACTTTCCCGGGACAGTGAAACCCTATGTCAGAGACACTGAGAAGAAGCCCCAACGTTCCTTCCAGTCATTTTCAGTGAGGGTGCCTTCTCCACGTGGTTCCTGGTTTCACTGCAGCTCTGAAGAGAATGTTAGCAAAGAGGTAATGGGGACAGTGAAAACAGTACTCAAAGACAGGGAGAGCAAGCTCTACATTACTCTCTTGGCACTTTGGATGCGGGACATACAGCGAGATGTTTGCTGCTTTTGCGTTTGGTTGTTGGGAGATTTACAGCACAAAGATATCTAGTTGATTTGAAGCAGTTCTGAGAAAGTCTAAACATAATCCCCACTTTTCCCTCCTGGCATTTTCCATGTGGGAGATATAGCACGAGGTATATTTGTTTGGAGGACAACTCAAGGGACAGTGTAGGGAGAAAAGTTCCTGGCTCCTTGAATGCTGTTTCTGGAGACACTGCGATCAATGAGGGAGATATATCAGGATGTGTGTTGGTTTTGAGGACGGCTCTCTGGAGAGTCTTAGCAAAGAGGTCACACGGATAATCAGAGCAATTCTCAGAGACACTGAGAACGACCATACAAATCACTTTTGTCCCTTTGCTTGTTTTACGTATAACAAGACGTTTATGGATTTTGAGGAGAACTCCTCAAGGGTGTAGGCACAAAAGTTGGTGGCAAACTGAATGCCGTTATTGGAGACACTGAGAAACAAGCCCTACAATTCCCTCCTGGCTCTTTCCATGTTGGAGGTAGAGCAAGAAGATTGTTGGTTGGTTTTGCGCCTAGCTCTATGGCGAGAGTAGGCAGAGACATAATTAGGTGACTTGAAGCAGTTCCTATCGAGTCCAAGAACAGTCCCCACCTTTCCCTGCTGGCAGTTTCCATGTGGACATATGTCTTGATATGTGCTTTGCTTTTGAGCACAACTCTCTCTCGAGAGAATGTTAGCAAAGAGGTAACGGGGAGAGTAGAAAGCAGTACTCAAAGACAGGGAGAACAAGATCTACATTTCCCACCTGGCACTTCCCATGTAGGAGATATAGCAGGATGTATACTGGTTTTGAGGACAACTCAATGGACAGTGAAGGGAGAAAAGTTCCTGGCTCATTGAATGCCGTTTCTGGAGACCCTGCGATCAATGAGGGAGATATGTCAACACGTGTGTTGGTTTTGAGGACGGCTCTCTGGAGAGTCTTAGCAAAGAGGTCACACGGATAATCAGAGCAATTCTCAGAGACACTGAGAACAAGATCGACAATTGGCTCTTGGCACTTTCCCTGTAGGAGATACCGCAAGACGTTTCTGTATATTGGGCACAGCGCTCTGCAGGCTGTTAGCAGAGACTTTCCCGGGACAGTGAAACCCTATGTCAGAGACACTGAGAAGAAGCCCCAACGTTCCTTCCAGTCATTTTCAGTGTGGGTGCCTTCTCCACGTGGTTCCTGGTTTCACTGCAGCTCTGAAGAGAATGTTAGCAAAGAGGTAATCGGGACAGTGAAAACAGTACTCAAAGACAGGGAGAGCAAGCTCTACATTACTCTCTTGGCACTTTGGATGCGGGACATACAGCGAGATGTTTGCTGCTTTTGCGTTTGGCTGTTGGGAGATTTACAGCACAAAGATATCTAGTTGATTTGAAGCAGTTCTGAGAAAGTCTAAACATAATCCCCACTTTTCCCTCCTGGCATTTTCCATGTGGGAGATATAGCACGATGTATATTTGTTTGGAGGACAACTCAATGGACAGTGTAGGGAGAAAAGTTCCTGGCTCACTGAATGCCGTTTCTGGAGACACTGCGATCAATGAGGGAGATATGTCAAGATGTGTGTTGCTTTTGAGGACGGCTCTCTGGAGAGTCTTAGCAAAGAGGTCACATGGATAATCAGAGCAATTCTCAGAGACACTGAGAACAACCATACAAATCACTTTTGTCCCTTTGCTTGTTTTACGTATAACAAGACGTTTATGGATTTTGAGGAGAACTCCTCAAGGGTGTAGGCACAAAAGTTGGTGGCACACTGAATGCCGTTATTGGAGACACTGAGAAACAAGCCCTACAATTCCCTCCTGGCTCTTTCCATGTTGGAGGTAGAGCAAGAAGATTGTTGGCTGGTTTTGCGCCTAGCTCTATGGCGAGAGTAGGCAGAGACATAATTAGGTGACTTGAAGCAGTTCCTATCGAGTCCAAGAACAGTCCCCACCTTTCCCTGCTGGCAGTTTCCATGTGGACATATGTCTTGATATGTGCTTTGCTTTTGAGCACAACTCTCTCTCGAGAGAATGTTAGCAAAGAGGTAACGGGGAGAGTAGAAAGCAGTACTCAAAGACAGGGAGAACAAGATCTACATTTCCCACCTGGCACTTCCCATGTAGGAGATATAGCAGGATGTATACTGGTTTTGAGGACAACTCAATGGACAGTGAAGGGAGAAAAGTTCCTGGCTCATTGAATGCCGTTTCTGGAGACACTGCGATCAATGTGGGAGATATGTCAACACGTGTGTTGGTTTTGAGGACGGCTCTCTGGAGAGTCTTAGCAAAGAGGTCACACGGATAATCAGAGCAATTCTCAGAGACACTGAGAACAAGATCGACAATTGGCTCTTGGCACTTTCCCTGTAGGAGATACCGCAAGACGTTTCTGTATATTGGGCACAGCGCTCTGCAGGCTGTTAGCAGAGACTTTCCCGGCACAGTGAAACCCTATGTCAGAGACACTGAGAAGAAGCCCCAACGTTCCTTCCAGTCATTTTCAGTGTGGGTGCCTTCTCCACGTGGTTCCTGGTTTCACTGCAGCTCTGAAGAGAATGTTAGCAAAGAGGTAATCGGGACAGTGAAAACAGTACTCAAAGACAGGGAGAGCAAGCTCTACATTACTCTCTTGGCACTTTGGATGCGGGACATACAGCGAGATGTTTGCTGCTTTTGCGTTTGGCTGTTGGGAGATTTACAGCACAAAGATATCTAGTTGATTTGAAGCAGTTCTGAGAAAGTCTAAACATAATCCCCACTTTTCCCTCCTGGCATTTTCCATGTGGGAGATATAGCACGATGTATATTTGTTTGGAGGACAACTCAAGGGACAGTGTAGGGAGAAAAGTTCCTGGCTCACTGAATGCCGTTTCTGGAGACACTGCGATCAATGAGGGAGATATGTCAAGATGTGTGTTGCTTTTGAGGACGGCTCTCTGGAGAGTCTTAGCAAAGAGGTCACATGGATAATCAGAGCAATTCTCAGAGACACTGAGAACAACCATACAAATCACTTTTGTCCCTTTGCTTGTTTTACGTATAACAAGACGTTTATGGATTTTGAGGAGAACTCCTCAAGGGTGTAGGCACAAAAGTTGGTGGCACACTGAATGCCGTTATTGGAGACACTGAGAAACAAGCCCTACAATTCCCTCCTGGCTCTTTCCATGTTGGAGGTAGAGCAAGAAGATTGTTGGTTGGTTTTGCGCCTAGCTCTATGGCGAGAGTAGGCAGAGACATAATTAGGTGACTTGAAGCAGTTCCTATCGAGTCCAAGAACAGTCCCCACCTTTCCCTGCTGGCAGTTTCCATGTGGACATATGTCTTGATATGTGCTTTGCTTTTGAGCACAACTCTCTCTCGAGAGAATGTTAGCAAAGAGGTAACGGGGAGAGTAGAAAGCAGTACTCAAAGACAGGGAGAACAAGATCTACATTTCCCACCTGGCACTTCCCATGTAGGAGATATAGCAGGATGTATACTGGTTTTGAGGACAACTCAATGGACAGTGAAGGGAGAAAAGTTCCTGGCTCATTGAATGCCGTTTCTGGAGACACTGCGATCAATGTGGGAGATATGTCAACACGTGTGTTGGTTTTGAGGACGGCTCTCTGGAGAGTCTTAGCAAAGAGGTCACACGGATAATCAGAGCAATTCTCAGAGACACTGAGAACAAGATCGACAATTCGCTCTTGGCACTTTCCCTGTAGGAGATACCGCAAGACGTTTCTGTATATTGGGCACAGCGCTCTGCAGGCTGTTAGCAGAGACTTTCCCGGGACAGTGAAACCCTATGTCAGAGACACTGAGAAGAAGCCCCAACGTTCCTTCCAGTCATTTTCAGTGAGGGTGCCTTCTCCACGTGGTTCCTGGTTTCACTGCAGCTCTGAAGAGAATGTTAGCAAAGAGGTAATGGGGACAGTGAAAACAGTACTCAAAGACAGGGAGAGCAAGCTCTACATTACTCTCTTGGCACTTTGGATGCGGGACATACAGCGAGATGTTTGCTGCTTTTACATTTGGTTGTTGGGAGATTTACAGCACAAAGATATCTAGTTGATTTGAAGCAGTTCTGAGAAAGTCTAAACATAATCCCCACTTTTCCCTCCTGGCATTTTCCATGTGGGAGATATAGCACGAGGTATATTTGTTTGGAGGACAACTCAAGGGACAGTGTAGGGAGAAAAGTTCCTGGCTCCTTGAATGCCGTTTCTGGAGACACTGCGATCAATGAGGGAGATATGTCAGGATGTGTGTTGGTTTTGAGGACGGCTCTCTGGAGAGTCTTAGCAAAGAGGTCACACGGATAATCAGAGCAATTCTCAGAGACACTGAGAACAACCATACAAATCACTTTTGTCCCTTTGCTTGTTTTACGTATAACAAGACGTTTATGGATTTTGAGGAGAACTCCTCAAGGGTGTAGGCACAAAAGTTGGTGGCAAACTGAATGCCGTTATTGGAGACACTGAGAAACAAGCCCTACAATTCCCTCCTGGCTCTTTCCATGTGGGAGGTAGAGCAAGAAGATTGTTGGTTGGTTTTGCGCCTAGCTCTATGGCGAGAGTAGGCAGAGACATAATTAGGTGACTTGAAGCAGTTCCTATCGAGTCCAAGAACAGTCCCCACCTTTCCCTGCTGGCAGTTTCCATGTGGACATATGTCTTGATATGTGCTTTGCTTTTGAGCACAACTCTCTCTCGAGAGAATGTTAGCAAAGAGGTAACGGGGAGAGTAGAAAGCAGTACTCAAAGACAGGGAGAACAAGATCTACATTTCCCACCTGGCACTTCCCATGTAGGAGATATAGCAGGATGTATACTGGTTTTGAGGACAACTCAATGGACAGTGAAGGGAGAAAAGTTCCTGGCTCATTGAATGCCGTTTCTGGAGACCCTGCGATCAATGAGGGAGATATGTCAACACGTGTGTTGCTTTTGAGGACGGCTCTCTGGAGAGTCTTAGCAAAGAGGTCACACGGATAATCAGAGCAATTCTCAGAGACACTGAGAACAAGATCGACAATTGGCTCTTGGCACTTTCCCTGTAGGAGATACCGCAAGACGTTTCTGTATATTGGGCACAGCGCTCTGCAGGCTGTTAGCAGAGACTTTCCCGGGACAGTGAAACCCTATGTCAGAGACACTGAGAAGAAGCCCCAACGTTCCTTCCAGTCATTTTCAGTGTGGGTGCCTTCTCCACGTGGTTCCTGGTTTCACTGCAGCTCTGAAGAGAATGTTAGCAAAGAGGTAATGGGGACAGTGAAAACAGTACTCAAAGACAGGGAGAGCAAGCTCTACATTACTCTCTTGGCACTTTGGATGCGGGACATACAGCGAGATGTTTGCTGCTTTTGCGTTTGGCTGTTGGGAGATTTACAGCACAAAGATATCTAGTTGATTTGAAGCAGTTCTGAGAAAGTCTAAACATAATCCCCACTTTTCCCTCCTGGCATTTTCCATGTGGGAGATATAGCACGATGTATATTTGTTTGGAGGACAACTCAATGGACAGTGTAGGGAGAAAAGTTCCTGGCTCACTGAATGCCGTTCCTGGAGACACTGCGATCAATGAGGGAGATATGTCAAGATGTGTGTTGCTTTTGAGGACGGCTCTCTGGAGAGTCTTAGCAAAGAGGTCACATGGATAATCAGAGCAATTCTCAGAGACACTGAGAACAACCATACAAATCACTTTTGTCCCTTTGCTTGTTTTACGTATAACAAGACGTTTATGGATTTTGAGGAGAACTCCTCAAGGGTGTAGGCACAAAAGTTGGTGGCAAACTGAATGCCGTTATTGGAGACACTGAGAAACAAGCCCTACAATTCCCTCCTGGCTCTTTCCATGTTGGAGGTAGAGCAAGAAGATTGTTGGTTGGTTTTGCGCCTAGCTCTATGGCGAGAGTAGGCAGAGACATAATTAGGTGACTTGAAGCAGTTCCTATCGAGTCCAAGAACAGTCCCCACCTTTCCCTGCTGGCAGTTTCCATGTGGACATATGTCTTGATATGTGCTTTGCTTTTGAGCACAACTCTCTCTCGAGAGAATGTTAGCAAAGAGGTAACGGGGAGAGTAGAAAGCAGTACTCAAAGACAGGGAGAACAAGATCTACATTTCCCACCTGGCACTTCCCATGTAGGAGATATAGCAGGATGTATACTGGTTTTGAGGACAACTCAATGGACAGTGAAGGGAGAAAAGTTCCTGGCTCATTGAATGCCGTTTCTGGAGACCCTGCGATCAATGAGGGAGATATGTCAACACGTGTGTTGCTTTTGAGGACGGCTCTCTGGAGAGTCTTAGCAAAGAGGTCACACGGATAATCAGAGCAATTCTCAGAGACACTGAGAACAAGATCGACAATTGGCTCTTGGCACTTTCCCTGTAGGAGATACCGCAAGACGTTTCTGTATATTGGGCACAGCGCTCTGCAGGCTGTTAGCAGAGACTTTCCCGGCACAGTGAAACCCTATGTCAGAGACACTGAGAAGAAGCCCCAACGTTCCTTCCAGTCATTTTCAGTGTGGGTGCCTTCTCCACGTGGTTCCTGGTTTCACTGCAGCTCTGAAGAGAATGTTAGCAAAGAGGTAATCGGGACAGTGAAAACAGTACTCAAAGACAGGGAGAGCAAGCTCTACATTACTCTCTTGGCACTTTGGATGCGGGACATACAGCGAGATGTTTGCTGCTTTTGCGTTTGGCTGTTGGGAGATTTACAGCACAAAGATATCTAGTTGATTTGAAGCAGTTCTGAGAAAGTCTAAACATAATCCCCACTTTTCCCTCCTGGCATTTTCCATGTGGGAGATATAGCACGATGTATATTTGTTTGGAGGACAACTCAAGGGACAGTGTAGGGAGAAAAGTTCCTGGCTCCTTGAATGCCGTTTCTGGAGACACTGCGATCAATGAGGGAGATATGTCAGGATGTGTGTTGGTTTTGAGGACGGCTCTCTGGAGAGTCTTAGCAAAGAGGTCACACGGATAATCAGAGCAATTCTCAGAGACACTGAGAACAACCATACAAATCACTTTTGTCCCTTTGCTTGTTTTACGTATAACAAGACGTTTATGGATTTTGAGGAGAACTCCTCAAGGGTGTAGGCACAAAAGTTGGTGGCAAACTGAATGCCGTTATTGGAGACACTGAGAAACAAGCCCTACAATTCCCTCCTGGCTCTTTCCATGTGGGAGGTAGAGCAAGAAGATTGTTGGTTGGTTTTGCGCCTAGCTCTATGGCGAGAGTAGGCAGAGACATAATTAGGTGACTTGAAGCAGTTCCTATCGAGTCCAAGAACAGTCCCCACCTTTCCCTGCTGGCAGTTTCCATGTGGACATATGTCTTGATATGTGCTTTGCTTTTGAGCACAACTCTCTCTCGAGAGAATGTTAGCAAAGAGGTAACGGGGAGAGTAGAAAGCAGTACTCAAAGACAGGGAGAACAAGATCTACATTTCCCACCTGGCACTTCCCATGTAGGAGATATAGCAGGATGTATACTGGTTTTGAGGACAACTCAATGGACAGTGAAGGGAGAAAAGTTCCTGGCTCATTGAATGCCGTTTCTGGAGACCCTGCGATCAATGAGGGAGATATGTCAACACGTGTGTTGCTTTTGAGGACGGCTCTCTGGAGAGTCTTAGCAAAGAGGTCACACGGATAATCAGAGCAATTCTCAGAGACACTGAGAACAAGATCGACAATTGGCTCTTGGCACTTTCCCTGTAGGAGATACCGCAAGACGTTTCTGTATATTGGGCACAGCGCTCTGCAGGCTGTTAGCAGAGACTTTCCCGGGACAGTGAAACCCTATGTCAGAGACACTGAGAAGAAGCCCCAACGTTCCTTCCAGTCATTTTCAGTGTGGGTGCCTTCTCCACGTGGTTCCTGGTTTCACTGCAGCTCTGAAGAGAATGTTAGCAAAGAGGTAATGGGGACAGTGAAAACAGTACTCAAAGACAGGGAGAGCAAGCTCTACATTACTCTCTTGGCACTTTGGATGCGGGACATACAGCGAGATGTTTGCTGCTTTTGCGTTTGGCTGTTGGGAGATTTACAGCACAAAGATATCTAGTTGATTTGAAGCAGTTCTGAGAAAGTCTAAACATAATCCCCACTTTTCCCTCCTGGCATTTTCCATGTGGGAGATATAGCACGATGTATATTTGTTTGGAGGACAACTCAATGGACAGTGTAGGGAGAAAAGTTCCTGGCTCACTGAATGCCGTTCCTGGAGACACTGCGATCAATGAGGGAGATATGTCAAGATGTGTGTTGCTTTTGAGGACGGCTCTCTGGAGAGTCTTAGCAAAGAGGTCACATGGATAATCAGAGCAATTCTCAGAGACACTGAGAACAACCATACAAATCACTTTTGTCCCTTTGCTTGTTTTACGTATAACAAGACGTTTATGGATTTTGAGGAGAACTCCTCAAGGGTGTAGGCACAAAAGTTGGTGGCAAACTGAATGCCGTTATTGGAGACACTGAGAAACAAGCCCTACAATTCCCTCCTGGCTCTTTCCATGTTGGAGGTAGAGCAAGAAGATTGTTGGTTGGTTTTGCGCCTAGCTCTATGGCGAGAGTAGGCAGAGACATAATTAGGTGACTTGAAGCAGTTCCTATCGAGTCCAAGAACAGTCCCCACCTTTCCCTGCTGGCAGTTTCCATGTGGACATATGTCTTGATATGTGCTTTGCTTTTGAGCACAACTCTCTCTCGAGAGAATGTTAGCAAAGAGGTAACGGGGAGAGTAGAAAGCAGTACTCAAAGACAGGGAGAACAAGATCTACATTTCCCACCTGGCACTTCCCATGTAGGAGATATAGCAGGATGTATACTGGTTTTGAGGACAACTCAATGGACAGTGAAGGGAGAAAAGTTCCTGGCTCATTGAATGCCGTTTCTGGAGACCCTGCGATCAATGAGGGAGATATGTCAACACGTGTGTTGCTTTTGAGGACGGCTCTCTGGAGAGTCTTAGCAAAGAGGTCACACGGATAATCAGAGCAATTCTCAGAGACACTGAGAACAAGATCGACAATTGGCTCTTGGCACTTTCCCTGTAGGAGATACCGCAAGACGTTTCTGTATATTGGGCACAGCGCTCTGCAGGCTGTTAGCAGAGACTTTCCCGGCACAGTGAAACCCTATGTCAGAGACACTGAGAAGAAGCCCCAACGTTCCTTCCAGTCATTTTCAGTGTGGGTGCCTTCTCCACGTGGTTCCTGGTTTCACTGCAGCTCTGAAGAGAATGTTAGCAAAGAGGTAATCGGGACAGTGAAAACAGTACTCAAAGACAGGGAGAGCAAGCTCTACATTACTCTCTTGGCACTTTGGATGCGGGACATACAGCGAGATGTTTGCTGCTTTTGCGTTTGGCTGTTGGGAGATTTACAGCACAAAGATATCTAGTTGATTTGAAGCAGTTCTGAGAAAGTCTAAACATAATCCCCACTTTTCCCTCCTGGCATTTTCCATGTGGGAGATATAGCACGATGTATATTTGTTTGGAGGACAACTCAATGGACAGTGTAGGGAGAAAAGTTCCTGGCTCACTGAATGCCGTTTCTGGAGACACTGCGATCAATGAGGGAGATATGTCAAGATGTGTGTTGCTTTTGAGGACGGCTCTCTGGAGAGTCTTAGCAAAGAGGTCACATGGATAATCAGAGCAATTCTCAGAGACACTGAGAACAACCATACAAATCACTTTTGTCCCTTTGCTTGTTTTACGTATAACAAGACGTTTATGGATTTTGAGGAGAACTCCTCAAGGGTGTAGGCACAAAAGTTGGTGGCACACTGAATGCCGTTATTGGAGACACTGAGAAACAAGCCCTACAATTCCCTCCTGGCTCTTTCCATGTTGGAGGTAGAGCAAGAAGATTGTTGGTTGGTTTTGCGCCTAGCTCTATGGCGAGAGTAGGCAGAGACATAATTAGGTGACTTGAAGCAGTTCCTATCGAGTCCAAGAACAGTCCCCACCTTTCCCTGCTGGCAGTTTCCATGTGGACATATGTCTTGAGATGTGCTTTGCTTTTGAGCACAACTCTCTCTCGAGAGAATGTTAGCAAAGAGGTAACGGGGAGAGTAGAAAGCAGTACTCAAAGACAGGGAGAACAAGATCTACATTTCCCACCTGGCACTTCCCATGTAGGAGATATAGCAGGATGTATACTGGTTTTGAGGACAACTCAATGGACAGTGAAGGGAGAAAAGTTCCTGGCTCATTGAATGCCGTTTCTGGAGACACTGCGATCAATGTGGGAGATATGTCAACACGTGTGTTGCTTTTGAGGACGGCTCTCTGGAGAGTCTTAGCAAAGAGGTCACACGGATAATCAGAGCAATTCTCAGAGACACTGAGAACAAGATCGACAATTGGCTCTTGGCACTTTCCCTGTAGGAGATACCGCAAGACGTTTCTGTATATTGGGCACAGCGCTCTGCAGGCTGTTAGCAGAGACTTTCCCGGCACAGTGAAACCCTATGTCAGAGACACTGAGAAGAAGCCCCAACGTTCCTTCCAGTCATTTTCAGTGTGGGTGCCTTCTCCACGTGGTTCCTGGTTTCACTGCAGCTCTGAAGAGAATGTTAGCAAAGAGGTAATGGGGACAGTGAAAACAGTACTCAAAGACAGGGAGAGCAAGCTCTACATTACTCTCTTGGCACTTTGGATGCGGGACATACAGCGAGATGTTTGCTGCTTTTGCGTTTGGCTGTTGGGAGATTTACAGCACAAAGATATCTAGTTGATTTGAAGCAGTTCTGAGAAAGTCTAAACATAATCCCCACTTTTCCCTCCTGGCATTTTCCATGTGGGAGATATAGCACGATGTATATTTGTTTGGAGGACAACTCAATGGACAGTGTAGGGAGAAAAGTTCCTGGCTCACTGAATGCCGTTTCTGGAGACACTGCGATCAATGAGGGAGATATGTCAAGATGTGTGTTGCTTTTGAGGACGGCTCTCTGGAGAGTCTTAGCAAAGAGGTCACATGGATAATCAGAGCAATTCTCAGAGACACTGAGAACAACCATACAAATCACTTTTGTCCCTTTGCTTGTTTTACGTATAACAAGACGTTTATGGATTTTGAGGAGAACTCCTCAAGGGTGTAGGCACAAAAGTTGGTGGCACACTGAATGCCGTTATTGGAGACACTGAGAAACAAGCCCTACAATTCCCTCCTGGCTCTTTCCATGTTGGAGGTAGAGCAAGAAGATTGTTGGTTGGTTTTGCGCCTAGCTCTATGGCGAGAGTAGGCAGAGACATAATTAGGTGACTTGAAGCAGTTCCTATCGAGTCCAAGAACAGTCCCCACCTTTCCCTGCTGGCAGTTTCCATGTGGACATATGTCTTGATATGTGCTTTGCTTTTGAGCACAACTCTCTCTCGAGAGAATGTTAGCAAAGAGGTAACGGGGAGAGTAGAAAGCAGTACTCAAAGACAGGGAGAACAAGATCTACATTTCCCACCTGGCACTTCCCATGTAGGAGATATAGCAGGATGTATACTGGTTTTGAGGACAACTCAATGGACAGTGAAGGGAGAAAAGTTCCTGGCTCATTGAATGCCGTTTCTGGAGACACTGCGATCAATGTGGGAGATATGTCAACACGTGTGTTGCTTTTGAGGACGGCTCTCTGGAGAGTCTTAGCAAAGAGGTCACACGGATAATCAGAGCAATTCTCAGAGACACTGAGAACAAGATCGACAATTGGCTCTTGGCACTTTCCCTGTAGGAGATACCGCAAGACGTTTCTGTATATTGGGCACAGCGCTCTGCAGGCTGTTAGCAGAGACTTTCCCGGCACAGTGAAACCCTATGTCAGAGACACTGAGAAGAAGCCCCAACGTTCCTTCCAGTCATTTTCAGTGTGGGTGCCTTCTCCACGTGGTTCCTGGTTTCACTGCAGCTCTGAAGAGAATGTTAGCAAAGAGGTAATCGGGACAGTGAAAACAGTACTCAAAGACAGGGAGAGCAAGCTCTACATTACTCTCTTGGCACTTTGGATGCGGGACATACAGCGAGATGTTTGCTGCTTTTGCGTTTGGCTGTTGGGAGATTTACAGCACAAAGATATCTAGTTGATTTGAAGCAGTTCTGAGAAAGTCTAAACATAATCCCCACTTTTCCCTCCTGGCATTTTCCATGTGGGAGATATAGCACGATGTATATTTGTTTGGAGGACAACTCAATGGACAGTGTAGGGAGAAAAGTTCCTGGCTCACTGAATGCCGTTTCTGGAGACACTGCGATCAATGAGGGAGATATGTCAAGATGTGTGTTGCTTTTGAGGACGGCTCTCTGGAGAGTCTTAGCAAAGAGGTCACATGGATAATCAGAGCAATTCTCAGAGACACTGAGAACAACCATACAAATCACTTTTGTCCCTTTGCTTGTTTTACGTATAACAAGACGTTTATGGATTTTGAGGAGAACTCCTCAAGGGTGTAGGCACAAAAGTTGGTGGCACACTGAATGCCGTTATTGGAGACACTGAGAAACAAGCCCTACAATTCCCTCCTGGCTCTTTCCATGTTGGAGGTAGAGCAAGAAGATTGTTGGTTGGTTTTGCGCCTAGCTCTATGGCGAGAGTAGGCAGAGACATAATTAGGTGACTTGAAGCAGTTCCTATCGAGTCCAAGAACAGTCCCCACCTTTCCCTGCTGGCAGTTTCCATGTGGACATATGTCTTGATATGTGCTTTGCTTTTGAGCACAACTCTCTCTCGAGAGAATGTTAGCAAAGAGGTAACGGGGAGAGTAGAAAGCAGTACTCAAAGACAGGGAGAACAAGATCTACATTTCCCACCTGGCACTTCCCATGTAGGAGATATAGCAGGATGTATACTGGTTTTGAGGACAACTCAATGGACAGTGAAGGGAGAAAAGTTCCTGGCTCATTGAATGCCGTTTCTGGAGACCCTGCGATCAATGAGGGAGATATGTCAACACGTGTGTTGCTTTTGAGGACGGCTCTCTGGAGAGTCTTAGCAAAGAGGTCACACGGATAATCAGAGCAATTCTCAGAGACACTGAGAACAAGATCGACAATTGGCTCTTGGCACTTTCCCTGTAGGAGATACCGCAAGACGTTTCTGTATATTGGGCACAGCGCTCTGCAGGCTGTTAGCAGAGACTTTCCCGGCACAGTGAAACCCTATGTCAGAGACACTGAGAAGAAGCCCCAACGTTCCTTCCAGTCATTTTCAGTGTGGGTGCCTTCTCCACGTGGTTCCTGGTTTCACTGCAGCTCTGAAGAGAATGTTAGCAAAGAGGTAATCGGGACAGTGAAAACAGTACTCAAAGACAGGGAGAGCAAGCTCTACATTACTCTCTTGGCACTTTGGATGCGGGACATACAGCGAGATGTTTGCTGCTTTTGCGTTTGGCTGTTGGGAGATTTACAGCACAAAGATATCTAGTTGATTTGAAGCAGTTCTGAGAAAGTCTAAACATAATCCCCACTTTTCCCTCCTGGCATTTTCCATGTGGGAGATATAGCACGATGTATATTTGTTTGGAGGACAACTCAATGGACAGTGTAGGGAGAAAAGTTCCTGGCTCACTGAATGCCGTTTCTGGAGACACTGCGATCAATGAGGGAGATATGTCAACACGTGTGTTGCTTTTGAGGACGGCTCTCTGGAGAGTCTTAGCAAAGAGGTCACACGGATAATCAGAGCAATTCTCAGAGACACTGAGAACGACCATACAAATCACTTTTGTCCCTTTGCTTGTTTTACGTATAACAAGACGTTTATGGATTTTGAGGAGAACTCCTCAAGGGTGTAGGCACAAAAGTTGGTGGCACACTGAATGCCGTTATTGGAGACACTGAGAAACAAGCCCTACAATTCCCTCCTGGCTCTTTCCATGTTGGAGGTAGAGCAAGAAGATTGTTGGTTGGTTTTGCGCCTAGCTCTATGGCGAGAGTAGGCAGAGACATAATTAGGTGACTTGAAGCAGTTCCTATCGAGTCCAAGAACAGTCCCCACCTTTCCCTGCTGGCAGTTTCCATGTGGACATATGTCTTGATATGTGCTTTGCTTTTGAGCACAACTCTCTCTCGAGAGAATGTTAGCAAAGAGGTAACGGGGAGAGTAGAAAGCAGTACTCAAAGACAGGGAGAACAAGATCTACATTTCCCACCTGGCACTTCCCATGTAGGAGATATAGCAGGATGTATACTGGTTTTGAGGACAACTCAATGGACAGTGAAGGGAGAAAAGTTCCTGGCTCATTGAATGCCGTTTCTGGAGACCCTGCGATCAATGAGGGAGATATGTCAACACGTGTGTTGCTTTTGAGGACGGCTCTCTGGAGAGTCTTAGCAAAGAGGTCACACGGATAATCAGAGCAATTCTCAGAGACACTGAGAACAAGATCGACAATTGGCTCTTGGCACTTTCCCTGTAGGAGATACCGCAAGACGTTTCTGTATATTGGGCACAGCGCTCTGCAGGCTGTTAGCAGAGACTTTCCCGGCACAGTGAAACCCTATGTCAGAGACACTGAGAAGAAGCCCCAACGTTCCTTCCAGTCATTTTCAGTGTGGGTGCCTTCTCCACGTGGTTCCTGGTTTCACTGCAGCTCTGAAGAGAATGTTAGCAAAGAGGTAATCGGGACAGTGAAAACAGTACTCAAAGACAGGGAGAGCAAGCTCTACATTACTCTCTTGGCACTTTGGATGCGGGACATACAGCGAGATGTTTGCTGCTTTTGCGTTTGGCTGTTGGGAGATTTACAGC
This sequence comes from Larus michahellis, assembly GCF_964199755.1. NCBI lineage: Eukaryota > Metazoa > Chordata > Aves > Charadriiformes > Laridae > Larus > Larus michahellis. The sequence continues at coordinate 14,158,258 of NC_133901.1, read as the reverse complement.
ACAAAGATATCTAGTTGATTTGAAGCAGTTCTGAGAAAGTCTAAACATAATCCCCACTTTTCCCTCCTGGCATTTTCCATGTGGGAGATATAGCACGATGTATATTTGTTTGGAGGACAACTCAATGGACAGTGTAGGGAGAAAAGTTCCTGGCTCACTGAATGCCGTTTCTGGAGACACTGCGATCAATGAGGGAGATATGTCAAGATGTGTGTTGCTTTTGAGGACGGCTCTCTGGAGAGTCTTAGCAAAGAGGTCACATGGATAATCAGAGCAATTCTCAGAGACACTGAGAACAACCATACAAATCACTTTTGTCCCTTTGCTTGTTTTACGTATAACAAGACGTTTATGGATTTTGAGGAGAACTCCTCAAGGGTGTAGGCACAAAAGTTGGTGGCACACTGAATGCCGTTATTGGAGACACTGAGAAACAAGCCCTACAATTCCCTCCTGGCTCTTTCCATGTTGGAGGTAGAGCAAGAAGATTGTTGGTTGGTTTTGCGCCTAGCTCTATGGCGAGAGTAGGCAGAGACATAATTAGGTGACTTGAAGCAGTTCCTATCGAGTCCAAGAACAGTCCCCACCTTTCCCTGCTGGCAGTTTCCATGTGGACATATGTCTTGAGATGTGCTTTGCTTTTGAGCACAACTCTCTCTCGAGAGAATGTTAGCAAAGAGGTAACGGGGAGAGTAGAAAGCAGTACTCAAAGACAGGGAGAACAAGATCTACATTTCCCACCTGGCACTTCCCATGTAGGAGATATAGCAGGATGTATACTGGTTTTGAGGACAACTCAATGGACAGTGAAGGGAGAAAAGTTCCTGGCTCATTGAATGCCGTTTCTGGAGACCCTGCGATCAATGAGGGAGATATGTCAACACGTGTGTTGCTTTTGAGGACGGCTCTCTGGAGAGTCTTAGCAAAGAGGTCACACGGATAATCAGAGCAATTCTCAGAGACACTGAGAACAAGATCGACAATTGGCTCTTGGCACTTTCCCTGTAGGAGATACCGCAAGACGTTTCTGTATATTGGGCACAGCGCTCTGCAGGCTGTTAGCAGAGACTTTCCCGGCACAGTGAAACCCTATGTCAGAGACACTGAGAAGAAGCCCCAACGTTCCTTCCAGTCATTTTCAGTGTGGGTGCCTTCTCCACGTGGTTCCTGGTTTCACTGCAGCTCTGAAGAGAATGTTAGCAAAGAGGTAATGGGGACAGTGAAAACAGTACTCAAAGACAGGGAGAGCAAGCTCTACATTACTCTCTTGGCACTTTGGATGCGGGACATACAGCGAGATGTTTGCTGCTTTTGCGTTTGGCTGTTGGGAGATTTACAGCACAAAGATATCTAGTTGATTTGAAGCAGTTCTGAGAAAGTCTAAACATAATCCCCACTTTTCCCTCCTGGCATTTTCCATGTGGGAGATATAGCACGATGTATATTTGTTTGGAGGACAACTCAATGGACAGTGTAGGGAGAAAAGTTCCTGGCTCACTGAATGCCGTTTCTGGAGACACTGCGATCAATGAGGGAGATATGTCAAGATGTGTGTTGCTTTTGAGGACGGCTCTCTGGAGAGTCTTAGCAAAGAGGTCACATGGATAATCAGAGCAATTCTCAGAGACACTGAGAACAACCATACAAATCACTTTTGTCCCTTTGCTTGTTTTACGTATAACAAGACGTTTATGGATTTTGAGGAGAACTCCTCAAGGGTGTAGGCACAAAAGTTGGTGGCACACTGAATGCCGTTATTGGAGACACTGAGAAACAAGCCCTACAATTCCCTCCTGGCTCTTTCCATGTTGGAGGTAGAGCAAGAAGATTGTTGGTTGGTTTTGCGCCTAGCTCTATGGCGAGAGTAGGCAGAGACATAATTAGGTGACTTGAAGCAGTTCCTATCGAGTCCAAGAACAGTCCCCACCTTTCCCTGCTGGCAGTTTCCATGTGGACATATGTCTTGATATGTGCTTTGCTTTTGAGCACAACTCTCTCTCGAGAGAATGTTAGCAAAGAGGTAACGGGGAGAGTAGAAAGCAGTACTCAAAGACAGGGAGAACAAGATCTACATTTCCCACCTGGCACTTCCCATGTAGGAGATATAGCAGGATGTATACTGGTTTTGAGGACAACTCAATGGACAGTGAAGGGAGAAAAGTTCCTGGCTCATTGAATGCCGTTTCTGGAGACACTGCGATCAATGTGGGAGATATGTCAACACGTGTGTTGCTTTTGAGGACGGCTCTCTGGAGAGTCTTAGCAAAGAGGTCACACGGATAATCAGAGCAATTCTCAGAGACACTGAGAACAAGATCGACAATTGGCTCTTGGCACTTTCCCTGTAGGAGATACCGCAAGACGTTTCTGTATATTGGGCACAGCGCTCTGCAGGCTGTTAGCAGAGACTTTCCCGGCACAGTGAAACCCTATGTCAGAGACACTGAGAAGAAGCCCCAACGTTCCTTCCAGTCATTTTCAGTGTGGGTGCCTTCTCCACGTGGTTCCTGGTTTCACTGCAGCTCTGAAGAGAATGTTAGCAAAGAGGTAATCGGGACAGTGAAAACAGTACTCAAAGACAGGGAGAGCAAGCTCTACATTACTCTCTTGGCACTTTGGATGCTGGACATACAGCGAGATGTTTGCTGCTTTTGCGTTTGGCTGTTGGGAGATTTACAGCACAAAGATATCTAGTTGATTTGAAGCAGTTCTGAGAAAGTCTAAACATAATCCCCACTTTTCCCTCCTGGCATTTTCCATGTGGGAGATATAGCACGAGGTATATTTGTTTGGAGGACAACTCAATGGACAGTGTAGGGAGAAAAGTTCCTGGCTCACTGAATGCCGTTTCTGGAGACACTGCGATCAATGAGGGAGATATGTCAAGATGTGTGTTGCTTTTGAGGACGGCTCTCTGGAGAGTCTTAGCAAAGAGGTCACATGGATAATCAGAGCAATTCTCAGAGACACTGAGAACAACCATACAAATCACTTTTGTCCCTTTGCTTGTTTTACGTATAACAAGACGTTTATGGATTTTGAGGAGAACTCCTCAAGGGTGTAGGCACAAAAGTTGGTGGCACACTGAATGCCGTTATTGGAGACACTGAGAAACAAGCCCTACAATTCCCTCCTGGCTCTTTCCATGTTGGAGGTAGAGCAAGAAGATTGTTGGTTGGTTTTGCGCCTAGCTCTATGGCGAGAGTAGGCAGAGACATAATTAGGTGACTTGAAGCAGTTCCTATCGAGTCCAAGAACAGTCCCCACCTTTCCCTGCTGGCAGTTTCCATGTGGACATATGTCTTGATATGTGCTTTGCTTTTGAGCACAACTCTCTCTCGAGAGAATGTTAGCAAAGAGGTAACGGGGAGAGTAGAAAGCAGTACTCAAAGACAGGGAGAACAAGATCTACATTTCCCACCTGGCACTTCCCATGTAGGAGATATAGCAGGATGTATACTGGTTTTGAGGACAACTCAATGGACAGTGAAGGGAGAAAAGTTCCTGGCTCATTGAATGCCGTTTCTGGAGACCCTGCGATCAATGTGGGAGATATGTCAACACGTGTGTTGCTTTTGAGGACGGCTCTCTGGAGAGTCTTAGCAAAGAGGTCACACGGATAATCAGAGCAATTCTCAGAGACACTGAGAACAAGATCGACAATTGGCTCTTGGCACTTTCCCTGTAGGAGATACCGCAAGACGTTTCTGTATATTGGGCACAGCGCTCTGCAGGCTGTTAGCAGAGACTTTCCCGGGACAGTGAAACCCTATGTCAGAGACACTGAGAAGAAGCCCCAACGTTCCTTCCAGTCATTTTCAGTGTGGGTGCCTTCTCCACGTGGTTCCTGGTTTCACTGCAGCTCTGAAGAGAATGTTAGCAAAGAGGTAATCGGGACAGTGAAAACAGTACTCAAAGACAGGGAGAGCAAGCTCTACATTACTCTCTTGGCACTTTGGATGCGGGACATACAGCGAGATGTTTGCTGCTTTTGCGTTTGGCTGTTGGGAGATTTACAGCACAAAGATATCTAGTTGATTTGAAGCAGTTCTGAGAAAGTCTAAACATAATCCCCACTTTTCCCTCCTGGCATTTTCCATGTGGGAGATATAGCACGATGTATATTTGTTTGGAGGACAACTCAATGGACAGTGTAGGGAGAAAAGTTCCTGGCTCACTGAATGCCGTTTCTGGAGACACTGCGATCAATGAGGGAGATATGTCAAGATGTGTGTTGCTTTTGAGGACGGCTCTCTGGAGAGTCTTAGCAAAGAGGTCACATGGATAATCAGAGCAATTCTCAGAGACACTGAGAACAACCATACAAATAACTTTTGTCCCTTTGCTTGTTTTACGTATAACAAGACGTTTATGGATTTTGAGGAGAACTCCTCAAGGGTGTAGGCACAAAAGTTGGTGGCACACTGAATGCCGTTATTGGAGACACTGAGAAACAAGCCCTACAATTCCCTCCTGGCTCTTTCCATGTTGGAGGTAGAGCAAGAAGATTGTTGGTTGGTTTTGCGCCTAGCTCTATGGCGAGAGTAGGCAGAGACATAATTAGGTGACTTGAAGCAGTTCCTATCGAGTCCAAGAACAGTCCCCACCTTTCCCTGCTGGCAGTTTCCATGTGGACATATGTCTTGATATGTGCTTTGCTTTTGAGCACAACTCTCTCTCGAGAGAATGTTAGCAAAGAGGTAACGGGGAGAGTAGAAAGCAGTACTCAAAGACAGGGAGAACAAGATCTACATTTCCCACCTGGCACTTCCCATGTAGGAGATATAGCAGGATGTATACTGGTTTTGAGGACAACTCAATGGACAGTGAAGGGAGAAAAGTTCCTGGCTCATTGAATGCCGTTTCTGGAGACACTGCGATCAATGTGGGAGATATGTCAACACGTGTGTTGCTTTTGAGGACGGCTCTCTGGAGAGTCTTAGCAAAGAGGTCACACGGATAATCAGAGCAATTCTCAGAGACACTGAGAACAAGATCGACAATTGGCTCTTGGCACTTTCCCTGTAGGAGATACCGCAAGACGTTTCTGTATATTGGGCACAGCGCTCTGCAGGCTGTTAGCAGAGATTTTCCCGGGACAGTGAAACCCTATGTCAGAGACACTGAGAAGAAGCCCCAACGTTCCTTCCAGTCATTTTCAGTGTGGGTGCCTTCTCCACGTGGTTCCTGGTTTCACTGCAGCTCTGAAGAGAATGTTAGCAAAGAGGTAATGGGGACAGTGAAAACAGTACTCAAAGACAGGGAGAGCAAGCTCTACATTACTCTCTTGGCACTTTGGATGCGGGACATACAGCGAGATGTTTGCTGCTTTTGCGTTTGGTTGTTGGGAGATTTACAGCACAAAGATATCTAGTTGATTTGAAGCAGTTCTGAGAAAGTCTAAACATAATCCCCACTTTTCCCTCCTGGCATTTTCCATGTGGGAGATATAGCACGTGGTATATTTGTTTGGAGGACAACTCAATGGACAGTGTAGGGAGAAAAGTTCCTGGCTCATTGAATGCCGTTTCTGGAGACACTGCGATCAATGAGGGAGATATGTCAGGATGTGTGTTGGTTTTGAGGACGGCTCTCTGGAGAGTCTTAGCAAAGAGGTCACACGGATAATCAGAGCAATTCTCAGAGACACTGAGAACGACCATACAAATCACTTTTGTCCCTTTGCTTGTTTTACGTATAACAAGACGTTTATGGATTTTGAGGAGAACTCCTCAAGGGTGTAGGCACAAAAGTTGGTGGCACACTGAATGCCGTTATTGGAGACACTGAGAAACAAGCCCTACAATTCCCTCCTGGCTCTTTCCATGTTGGAGGTAGAGCAAGAAGATTGTTGGTTGGTTTTGCGCCTAGCTCTATGGCGAGAGTAGGCAGAGACATAATTAGGTGACTTGAAGCAGTTCCTATCGAGTCCAAGAACAGTCCCCACCTTTCCCTGCTGGCAGTTTCCATGTGGACATATGTCTTGAGATGTGCTTTGCTTTTGAGCACAACTCTCTCTCGAGAGAATGTTAGCAAAGAGGTAACGGGGAGAGTAGAAAGCAGAACTCAAAGACAGGGAGAACAAGATCTACATTTCCCACCTGGCACTTCCCATGTAGGAGATATAGCAGGATGTATACTGGTTTTGAGGACAACTCAATGGACAGTGAAGGGAGAAAAGTTCCTGGCTCATTGAATGCCGTTTCTGGAGACCCTGCGATCAATGTGGGAGATATGTCAACACGTGTGTTGCTTTTGAGGACAGCTCTCTGGAGAGTCTTAGCAAAGAGGTCACACGGATAATCAGAGCAATTCTCAGAGACACTGAGACCAAGCTCCACAATTCCTCCTGGCACTTTCCCTGTAGGAGATACCGCAAGACGTTTCTGTATATTGGGCACAGCGCTCTGCAGGCTGTTAGCAGAGACTTTCCCGGCACAGTGAAACCCTATGTCAGAGACACTGAGAAGAAGCCCCAACGTTCCTTCCAGTCATTTTCAGTGTGGGTGCCTTCTCCACGTGGTTCCTGGTTTCACTGCAGCTCTGAAGAGAATGTTAGCAAAGAGGTAATGGGGACAGTGAAAACAGTACTCAAAGACAGGGAGAGCAAGCTCTACATTACTCTCTTGGCACTTTGGATGCGGGACATACAGCGAGATGTTTGCTGCTTTTGCGTTTGGTTGTTGGGAGATTTACAGCACAAAGATATCTAGTTGATTTGAAGCAGTTCTGAGAAAGTCTAAACATAATCCCCACTTTTCCCTCCTGGCATTTTCCATGTGGGAGATATAGCACGTGGTATATTTGTTTGGAGGACAACTCAATGGACAGTGTAGGGAGAAAAGTTCCTGGCTCATTGAATGCCGTTTCTGGAGACACTGCGATCAATGAGGGAGATATGTCAGGATGTGTGTTGGTTTTGAGGACGGCTCTCTGGAGAGTCTTAGCAAAGAGGTCACACGGATAATCAGAGCAATTCTCAGAGACACTGAGAACGACCATACAAATCACTTTTGTCCCTTTGCTTGTTTTACGTATAACAAGACGTTTATGGATTTTGAGGAGAACTCCTCAAGGGTGTAGGCACAAAAGTTGGTGGCAAACTGAATGCCGTTATTGGAGACACTGAGAAACAAGCCCTACAATTCCCTCCTGGCTCTTTCCATGTTGGAGGTAGAGCAAGAAGATTGTTGGTTGGTTTTGCGCCTAGCTCTATGGCGAGAGTAGGCAGAGACATAATTAGGTGACTTGAAGCAGTTCCTATCGAGTCCAAGAACAGTCCCCACCTTTCCCTGCTGGCAGTTTCCATGTGGACATATGTCTTGATATGTGCTTTGCTTTTGAGCACAACTCTCTCTCGAGAGAATGTTAGCAAAGAGGTAACGGGGAGAGTAGAAAGCAGTACTCAAAGACAGGGAGAACAAGATCTACATTTCCCACCTGGCACTTCCCATGTAGGAGATATAGCAGGATGTATACTGGTTTTGAGGACAACTCAATGGACAGTGAAGGGAGAAAAGTTCCTGGCTCATTGAATGCCGTTTCTGGAGACCCTGCGATCAATGTGGGAGATATGTCAACACGTGTGTTGCTTTTGAGGACGGCTCTCTGGAGAGTCTTAGCAAAGAGGTCACACGGATAATCAGAGCAATTCTCAGAGACACTGAGACCAAGCTCCACAATTCCTCCTGGCACTTTCCCTGTAGGAGATACCGCAAGACGTTTCTGTATATTGGGCACAGCGCTCTGCAGGCTGTTAGCAGAGACTTTCCCGGCACAGTGAAACCCTATGTCAGAGACACTGAGAAGAAGCCCCAATGTTCCTTCCAGTCATTTTCAGTGTGGGTGCCTTCTCCACGTGGTTCCTGGTTTCACTGCAGCTCTGAAGAGAATGTTAGCAAAGAGGTAATCGGGACAGTGAAAACAGTACTCAAAGACAGGGAGAGCAAGCTCTACATTACTCTCTTGGCACTTTGGATGCGGGACATACAGCGAGATGTTTGCTGCTTTTGCGTTTGGCTGTTGGGAGATTTACAGCACAAAGATATCTAGTTGATTTGAAGCAGTTCTGAGAAAGTCTAAACATTATCCCCACTTTTCCCTCCTGGCATTTTCCATGTGGGAGATATAGCACGAGGTATATTTGTTTGGAGGACAACTCAAGGGACAGTGTAGGGAGAAAAGTTCCTGGCTCATTGAATGCCGTTTCTGGAGACACTGCGATCAATGAGGGAGATATGTCAAGATGTGTGTTGCTTTTGAGGACGGCTCTCTGGAGAGTCTTAGCAAAGAGGTCACACGGATAATCAGAGCAATTCTCAGAGACACTGAGAACAACCATACAAATCACTTTTGTCCCTTTGCTTGTTTTACGTATAACAAGACGTTTATGGATTTTGAGGAGAACTCCTCAAGGGTGTAGGCACAAAAGTTGGTGGCCCACTGAATGCCGTTATTGGAGACACTGAGAAACAAGCCCTACAATTCCCTCCTGGCTCTTTCCATGTTGGAGGTAGAGCAAGAAGATTGTTGGTTGGTTTTGCGCCTAGCTCTATGGCGAGAGTAGGCAGAGACATAATTAGGTGACTTGAAGCAGTTCCTATCGAGTCCAAGAACAGTCCCCACCTTTCCCTGCTGGCAGTTTCCATGTGGACATATGTCTTGATATGTGCTTTGCTTTTGAGCACAACTCTCTCTCGAGAGAATGTTAGCAAAGAGGTAACGGGGAGAGTAGAAAGCAGTACTCAAAGACAGGGAGAACAAGATCTACATTTCCCACCTGGCACTTCCCATGTAGGAGATATAGCAGGATGTATACTGGTTTTGAGGACAACTCAATGGACAGTGAAGGGAGAAAAGTTCCTGGCTCATTGAATGCCGTTTCTGGAGACCCTGCGATCAATGTGGGAGATATGTCAACACGTGTGTTGCTTTTGAGGACGGCTCTCTGGAGAGTCTTAGCAAAGAGGTCACACGGATAATCAGAGCAATTCTCAGAGACACTGAGAACAAGATCGACAATTGGCTCTTGGCACTTTCCCTGTAGGAGATACCGCAAGACGTTTCTGTATATTGGGCACAGCGCTCTGCAGGCTGTTAGCAGAGACTTTCCCGGCACAGTGAAACCCTATGTCAGAGACACTGAGAAGAAGCCCCAACGTTCCTTCCAGTCATTTTCAGTGTGGGTGCCTTCTCCACGTGGTTCCTGGTTTCACTGCAGCTCTGAAGAGAATGTTAGCAAAGAGGTAATCGGGACAGTGAAAACAGTACTCAAAGACAGGGAGAGCAAGCTCTACATTACTCTCTTGGCACTTTGGATGCGGGACATACAGCGAGATGTTTGCTGCTTTTGCGTTTGGCTGTTGGGAGATTTACAGCACAAAGATATCTAGTTGATTTGAAGCAGTTCTGAGAAAGTCTAAACATAATCCCCACTTTTCCCTCCTGGCATTTTCCATGTGGGAGATATAGCACGATGTATATTTGTTTGGAGGACAACTCAATGGACAGTGTAGGGAGAAAAGTTCCTGGCTCATTGAATGCCGTTTCTGGAGACACTGCGATCAATGAGGGAGATATGTCAACACGTGTGTTGCTTTTGAGGACGGCTCTCTGGAGAGTCTTAGCAAAGAGGTCACACGGATAATCAGAGCAATTCTCAGAGACACTGAGAACGACCATACAAATCACTTTTGTCCCTTTGCTTGTTTTACGTATAACAAGACGTTTATGGATTTTGAGGAGAACTCCTCAAGGGTGTAGGCACAAAAGTTGGTGGCACACTGAATGCCGTTATTGGAGACACTGAGAAACAAGCCCTACAATTCCCTCCTGGCTCTTTCCATGTTGGAGGTAGAGCAAGAAGATTGTTGGTTGGTTTTGCGCCTAGCTCTATGGCGAGAGTAGGCAGAGACATAATTAGGTGACTTGAAGCAGTTCCTATCGAGTCCAAGAACAGTCCCCACCTTTCCCTGCTGGCAGTTTCCATGTGGACATATGTCTTGATATGTGCTTTGCTTTTGAGCACAACTCTCTCTCTCGAGAATGTTAGCAAAGAGGTAACGGGGAGAGTAGAAAGCAGTACTCAAAGACAGGGAGAACAAGATCTACATTTCCCACCTGGCACTTCCCATGTAGGAGATATAGCAGGATGTATACTGGTTTTGAGGACAACTCAATGGACAGTGAAGGGAGAAAAGTTCCTGGCTCATTGAATGCCGTTTCTGGAGACCCTGCGATCAATGTGGGAGATATGTCAACACGTGTGTTGCTTTTGAGGACGGCTCTCTGGAGAGTCTTAGCAAAGAGGTCACACGGATAATCAGAGCAATTCTCAGAGACACTGAGACCAAGCTCCACAATTCCTCCTGGCACTTTCCCTGTAGGAGATACCGCAAGACGTTTCTGTATATTGGGCACAGCGCTCTGCAGGCTGTTAGCAGAGACTTTCCCGGGACAGTGAAACCCTATGTCAGAGACACTGAGAAGAAGCCCCAATGTTCCTTCCAGTCATTTTCAGTGTGGGTGCCTTCTCCACGTGGTTCCTGGTTTCACTGCAGCTCTGAAGAGAATGTTAGCAAAGAGGTAATCGGGACAGTGAAAACAGTACTCAAAGACAGGGAGAGCAAGCTCTACATTACTCTCTTGGCACTTTGGATGCGGGACATACAGCAAGATGTTTGCTGCTTTTGCGTTTGGCTGTTGGGAGATTTACAGCACAAAGATATCTAGTTGATTTGAAGCAGTTCTGAGAAAGTCTAAACATTATCCCCACTTTTCCCTCCTGGCATTTTCCATGTGGGAGATATAGCACGATGTATATTTGTTTGGAGGACAACTCAAGGGACAGTGTAGGGAGAAAAGTTCCTGGCTCATTGAATGCCGTTTCTGGAGACACTGCGATCAATGAGGGAGATATGTCAAGATGTGTGTTGCTTTTGAGGACGGCTCTCTGGAGAGTCTTAGCAAAGAGGTCACACGGATAATCAGAGCAATTCTCAGAGACACTGAGAACAACCATACAAATCACTTTTGTCCCTTTGCTTGTTTTACGTATAACAAGACGTTTATGGATTTTGAGGAGAACTCCTCAAGGGTGTAGGCACAAAAGTTGGTGGCACACTGAATGCCGTTATTGGAGACACTGAGAAACAAGCCCTACAATTCCCTCCTGGCTCTTTCCATGTTGGAGGTAGAGCAAGAAGATTGTTGGTTGGTTTTGCGCCTAGCTCTATGGCGAGAGTAGGCAGAGACATAATTAGGTGACTTGAAGCAGTTCCTATCGAGTCCAAGAACAGTCCCCACCTTTCCCTGCTGGCAGTTTCCATGTGGACATATGTCTTGATATGTGCTTTGCTTTTGAGCACAACTCTCTCTCGAGAGAATGTTAGCAAAGAGGTAACGGGGAGAGTAGAAAGCAGTACTCAAAGACAGGGAGAACAAGATCTACATTTCCCACCTGGCACTTCCCATGTAGGAGATATAGCAGGATGTATACTGGTTTTGAGGACAACTCAATGGACAGTGAAGGGAGAAAAGTTCCTGGCTCATTGAATGCCGTTTCTGGAGACCCTGCGATCAATGTGGGAGATATGTCAACACGTGTGTTGCTTTTGAGGACGGCTCTCTGGAGAGTCTTAGCAAAGAGGTCACACGGATAATCAGAGCAATTCTCAGAGACACTGAGACCAAGCTCCACAATTCCTCCTGGCACTTTCCCTGTAGGAGATACCGCAAGACGTTTCTGTATATTGGGCACAGCGCTCTGCAGGCTGTTAGCAGAGACTTTCCCGGCACAGTGAAACCCTATGTCAGAGACACTGAGAAGAAGCCCCAATGTTCCTTCCAGTCATTTTCAGTGTGGGTGCCTTCTCCACGTGGTTCCTGGTTTCACTGCAGCTCTGAAGAGAATGTTAGCAAAGAGGTAATCGGGACAGTGAAAACAGTACTCAAAGACAGGGAGAGCAAGCTCTACATTACTCTCTTGGCACTTTGGATGCGGGACATACAGCGAGATGTTTGCTGCTTTTGCGTTTGGCTGTTGGGAGATTTACAGCACAAAGATATCTAGTTGATTTGAAGCAGTTCTGAGAAAGTCTAAACATTATCCCCACTTTTCCCTCCTGGCATTTTCCATGTGGGAGATATAGCACGATGTATATTTGTTTGGAGGACAACTCAAGGGACAGTGTAGGGAGAAAAGTTCCTGGCTCATTGAATGCCGTTTCTGGAGACACTGCGATCAATGAGGGAGATATGTCAAGATGTGTGTTGGTTTTGAGGACGGCTCTCTGGAGAGTCTTAGCAAAGAGGTCACACGGATAATCAGAGCAATTCTCAGAGACACTGAGAACAACCATACAAATCACTTTTGTCCCTTTGCTTGTTTTACGTATAACAAGACGTTTATGGATTTTGAGGAGAACTCCTCAAGGGTGTAGGCACAAAAGTTGGTGGCACACTGAATGCCGTTATTGGAGACACTGAGAAACAAGCCCTACAATTCCCTCCTGGCTCTTTCCATGTTGGAGGTAGAGCAAGAAGATTGTTGGTTGGTTTTGCGCCTAGCTCTATGGCGAGAGTAGGCAGAGACATAATTAGGTGACTTGAAGCAGTTCCTATCGAGTCCAAGAACAGTCCCCACCTTTCCCTGCTGGCAGTTTCCATGTGGACATATGTCTTGATATGTGCTTTGCTTTTGAGCACAACTCTCTCTCGAGAGAATGTTAGCAAAGAGGTAACGGGGAGAGTAGAAAGCAGTACTCAAAGACAGGGAGAACAAGATCTACATTTCCCACCTGGCACTTCCCATGTAGGAGATATAGCAGGATGTATACTGGTTTTGAGGACAACTCAATGGACAGTGAAGGGAGAAAAGTTCCTGGCTCATTGAATGCCGTTTCTGGAGACCCTGCGATCAATGTGGGAGATATGTCAACACGTGTGTTGGTTTTGAGGACGGCTCTCTGGAGAGTCTTAGCAAAGAGGTCACACGGATAATCAGAGCAATTCTCAGAGACACTGAGAACAAGATCGACAATTGGCTCTTGGCACTTTCCCTGTAGGAGATACCGCAAGACGTTTCTGTATATTGGGCACAGCGCTCTGCAGGCTGTTAGCAGAGACTTTCCCGGCACAGTGAAACCCTATGTCAGAGACACTGAGAAGAAGCCCCAACGTTCCTTCCAGTCATTTTCAGTGTGGGTGCCTTCTCCACGTGGTTCCTGGTTTCACTGCAGCTCTGAAGAGAATGTTAGCAAAGAGGTAATCGGGACAGTGAAAACAGTACTCAAAGACAGGGAGAGCAAGCTCTACATTACTCTCTTGGCACTTTGGATGCGGGACATACAGCGAGATGTTTGCTGCTTTTGCGTTTGGCTGTTGGGAGATTTACAGCACAAAGATATCTAGTTGATTTGAAGCAGTTCTGAGAAAGTCTAAACATAATCCCCACTTTTCCCTCCTGGCATTTTCCATGTGGGAGATATAGCACGATGTATATTTGTTTGGAGGACAACTCAATGGACAGTGTAGGGAGAAAAGTTCCTGGCTCATTGAATGCCGTTTCTGGAGACACTGCGATCAATGAGGGAGATATGTCAACACGTGTGTTGCTTTTGAGGACGGCTCTCTGGAGAGTCTTAGCAAAGAGGTCACACGGATAATCAGAGCAATTCTCAGAGACACTGAGAACGACCATACAAATCACTTTTGTCCCTTTGCTTGTTTTACGTATAACAAGACGTTTATGGATTTTGAGGAGAACTCCTCAAGGGTGTAGGCACAAAAGTTGGTGGCACACTGAATGCCGTTATTGGAGACACTGAGAAACAAGCCCTACAATTCCCTCCTGGCTCTTTCCATGTTGGAGGTAGAGCAAGAAGATTGTTGGTTGGTTTTGCGCCTAGCTCTATGGCGAGAGTAGGCAGAGACATAATTAGGTGACTTGAAGCAGTTCCTATCGAGTCCAAGAACAGTCCCCACCTTTCCCTGCTGGCAGTTTCCATGTGGACATATGTCTTGATATGTGCTTTGCTTTTGAGCACAACTCTCTCTCGAGAGAATGTTAGCAAAGAGGTAACGGGGAGAGTAGAAAGCAGTACTCAAAGACAGGGAGAACAAGATCTACATTTCCCACCTGGCACTTCCCATGTAGGAGATATAGCAGGATGTATACTGGTTTTGAGGACAACTCAATGGACAGTGAAGGGAGAAAAGTTCCTGGCTCATTGAATGCCGTTTCTGGAGACCCTGCGATCAATGTGGGAGATATGTCAACACGTGTGTTGCTTTTGAGGACGGCTCTCTGGAGAGTCTTAGCAAAGAGGTCACACGGATAATCAGAGCAATTCTCAGAGACACTGAGACCAAGCTCCACAATTCCTCCTGGCACTTTCCCTGTAGGAGATACCGCAAGACGTTTCTGTATATTGGGCACAGCGCTCTGCAGGCTGTTAGCAGAGACTTTCCCGGCACAGTGAAACCCTATGTCAGAGACACTGAGAAGAAGCCCCAACGTTCCTTCCAGTCATTTTCAGTGTGGGTGCCTTCTCCACGTGGTTCCTGGTTTCACTGCAGCTCTGAAGAGAATGTTAGCAAAGAGGTAATCGGGACAGTGAAAACAGTACTCAAAGACAGGGAGAGCAAGCTCTACATTACTCTCTTGGCACTTTGGATGCGGGACATACAGCAAGATGTTTGCTGCTTTTGCGTTTGGCTGTTGGGAGATTTACAGCACAAAGATATCTAGTTGATTTGAAGCAGTTCTGAGAAAGTCTAAACATTATCCCCACTTTTCCCTCCTGGCATTTTCCATGTGGGAGATATAGCACGATGTATATTTGTTTGGAGGACAACTCAAGGGACAGTGTAGGGAGAAAAGTTCCTGGCTCATTGAATGCCGTTTCTGGAGACACTGTGATCAATGAGGGAGATATGTCAAGATGTGTGTTGGTTTTGAGGACGGCTCTCTGGAGAGTCTTAGCAAAGAGGTCACACGGATAATCAGAGCAATTCTCAGAGACACTGAGAACAACCATACAAATCACTTTTGTCCCTTTGCTTGTTTTACGTATAACAAGACGTTTATGGATTTTGAGGAGAACTCCTCAAGGGTGTAGGCACAAAAGTTGGTGGCACACTGAATGCCGTTATTGGAGACACTGAGAAACAAGCCCTACAATTCCCTCCTGGCTCTTTCCATGTTGGAGGTAGAGCAAGAAGATTGTTGGTTGGTTTTGCGCCTAGCTCTATGGCGAGAGTAGGCAGAGACATAATTAGGTGACTTGAAGCAGTTCCTATCGAGTCCAAGAACAGTCCCCACCTTTCCCTGCTGGCAGTTTCCATGTGGACATATGTCTTGATATGTGCTTTGCTTTTGAGCACAACTCTCTCTCTCGAGAATGTTAGCAAAGAGGTAACGGGGAGAGTAGAAAGCAGTACTCAAAGACAGGGAGAACAAGATCTACATTTCCCACCTGGCACTTCCCATGTAGGAGATATAGCAGGATGTATACTGGTTTTGAGGACAACTCAATGGACAGTGAAGGGAGAAAAGTTCCTGGCTCATTGAATGCCGTTTCTGGAGACCCTGCGATCAATGTGGGAGATATGTCAACACGTGTGTTGCTTTTGAGGACGGCTCTCTGGAGAGTCTTAGCAAAGAGGTCACACGGATAATCAGAGCAATTCTCAGAGACACTGAGACCAAGCTCCACAATTCCTCCTGGCACTTTCCCTGTAGGAGATACCGCAAGACGTTTCTGTATATTGGGCACAGCGCTCTGCAGGCTGTTAGCAGAGACTTTCCCGGGACAGTGAAACCCTATGTCAGAGACACTGAGAAGAAGCCCCAACGTTCCTTCCAGTCATTTTCAGTGTGGGTGCCTTCTCCACGTGGTTCCTGGTTTCACTGCAGCTCTGAAGAGAATGTTAGCAAAGAGGTAATCGGGACAGTGAAAACAGTACTCAAAGACAGGGAGAGCAAGCTCTACATTACTCTCTTGGCACTTTGGATGCGGGACATACAGCGAGATGTTTGCTGCTTTTGCGTTTGGTTGTTGGGAGATTTACAGCACAAAGATATCTAGTTGATTTGAAGCAGTTCTGAGAAAGTCTAAACATTATCCCCACTTTTCCCTCCTGGCATTTTCCATGTGGGAGATATAGCACGTGGTATATTTGTTTGGAGGACAACTCAATGGACAGTGTAGGGAGAAAAGTTCCTGGCTCATTGAATGCCATTTCTGGAGACACTGCGATCAATGAGGGAGATATGTCAACACGTGTGTTGCTTTTGAGGACGGCTCTCTGGAGAGTCTTAGCAAAGAGGTCACACGGATAATCAGAGCAATTCTCAGAGACACTGAGAACGACCATACAAATCACTTTTGTCCCTTTGCTTGTTTTACGTATAACAAGACGTTTATGGATTTTGAGGAGAACTCCTCAAGGGTGTAGGCACAAAAGTTGGTGGCACACTGAATGCCGTTATTGGAGACACTGAGAAACAAGCCCTACAATTCCCTCCTGGCTCTTTCCATGTTGGAGGTAGAGCAAGAAGATTGTTGGTTGGTTTTGCGCCTAGCTCTATGGCGAGAGTAGGCAGAGACATAATTAGGTGACTTGAAGCAGTTCCTATCGAGTCCAAGAACAGTCCCCACCTTTCCCTGCTGGCAGTTTCCATGTGGACATATGTCTTGATATGTGCTTTGCTTTTGAGCACAACTCTCTCTCTCGAGAATGTTAGCAAAGAGGTAACGGGGAGAGTAGAAAGCAGTACTCAAAGACAGGGAGAACAAGATCTACATTTCCCACCTGGCACTTCCCATGTAGGAGATATAGCAGGATGTATACTGGTTTTGAGGACAACTCAATGGACAGTGAAGGGAGAAAAGTTCCTGGCTCATTGAATGCCGTTTCTGGAGACACTGCGATCAATGTGGGAGATATGTCAACACGTGTGTTGCTTTTGAGGACGGCTCTCTGGAGAGTCTTAGCAAAGAGGTCACACGGATAATCAGAGCAATTCTCAGAGACACTGAGACCAAGCTCCACAATTCCTCCTGGCACTTTCCCTGCAGGAGATACCGCAAGACGTTTCTGTATATTGGGCACAGCGCTCTGCAGGCTGTTAGCAGAGACTTTCCCGGCACAGTGAAACCCTATGTCAGAGACACTGAGAAGAAGCCCCAATGTTCCTTCCAGTCATTTTCAGTGTGGGTGCCTTCTCCACGTGGTTCCTGGTTTCACTGCAGCTCTGAAGAGAATGTTAGCAAAGAGGTAATCGGGACAGTGAAAACAGTACTCAAAGACAGGGAGAGCAAGCTCTACATTACTCTCTTGGCACTTTGGATGCGGGACATACAGCGAGATGTTTGCTGCTTTTGCGTTTGGCTGTTGGGAGATTTACAGCACAAAGATATCTAGTTGATTTGAAGCAGTTCTGAGAAAGTCTAAACATTATCCCCACTTTTCCCTCCTGGCATTTTCCATGTGGGAGATATAGCACGATGTATATTTGTTTGGAGGACAACTCAATGGACAGTGTAGGGAGAAAAGTTCCTGGCTCATTGAATGCCGTTTCTGGAGACACTGCGATCAATGAGGGAGATATGTCAAGATGTGTGTTGCTTTTGAGGACGGCTCTCTGGAGAGTCTTAGCAAAGAGGTCACACGGATAATCAGAGCAATTCTCAGAGACACTGAGAACGACCATAGAAATCACTTTTGTCCCTTTGCTTGTTTTACGTATAACAAGACGTTTATGGATTTTGAGGAGAACTCCTCAAGGGTGTAGGCACAAAAGTTGGTGGCACACTGAATGCCGTTATTGGAGACACTGAGAAACAAGCCCTACAATTCCCTCCTGGCTCTTTCCATGTTGGAGGTAGAGCAAGAAGATTGTTGGTTGGTTTTGCGCCTAGCTCTATGGCGAGAGTAGGCAGAGACATAATTAGGTGACTTGAAGCAGTTCCTATCGAGTCCAAGAACAGTCCCCACCTTTCCCTGCTGGCAGTTTCCATGTGGACATATGTCTTGATATGTGCTTTGCTTTTGAGCACAACTCTCTCTCGAGAGAATGTTAGCAAAGAGGTAACGGGGAGAGTAGAAAGCAGTACTCAAAGACAGGGAGAACAAGATCTACATTTCCCACCTGGCACTTCCCATGTAGGAGATATAGCAGGATGTATACTGGTTTTGAGGACAACTCAATGGACAGTGAAGGGAGAAAAGTTCCTGGCTCATTGAATGCCGTTTCTGGAGACCCTGCGATCAATGTGGGAGATATGTCAACACGTGTGTTGCTTTTGAGGACGGCTCTCTGGAGAGTCTTAGCAAAGAGGTCACACGGATAATCAGAGCAATTCTCAGAGACACTGAGACCAAGCTCCACAATTCCTCCTGGCACTTTCCCTGTAGGAGATACCGCAAGACGTTTCTGTATATTGGGCACAGCGCTCTGCAGGCTGTTAGCAGAGACTTTCCCGGCACAGTGAAACCCTATGTCAGAGACACTGAGAAGAAGCCCCAATGTTCCTTCCAGTCATTTTCAGTGTGGGTGCCTTCTCCACGTGGTTCCTGGTTTCACTGCAGCTCTGAAGAGAATGTTAGCAAAGAGGTAATCGGGACAGTGAAAACAGTACTCAAAGACAGGGAGAGCAAGCTCTACATTACTCTCTTGGCACTTTGGATGCGGGACATACAGCGAGATGTTTGCTGCTTTTGCGTTTGGCTGTTGGGAGATTTACAGCACAAAGATATCTAGTTGATTTGAAGCAGTTCTGAGAAAGTCTAAACATTATCCCCACTTTTCCCTCCTGGCATTTTCCATGTGGGAGATATAGCACGAGGTATATTTGTTTTGAGGACAACTCAATGGACAGTGTAGGGAGAAAAGTTCCTGGCTCATTGAATGCCGTTTCTGGAGACACTGCGATCAATGAGGGAGATATGTCAACACGTGTGTTGCTTTTGAGGACGGCTCTCTGGAGAGTCTTAGCAAAGAGGTCACACGGATAATCAGAGCAATTCTCAGAGACACTGAGAACGACCATACAAATCACTTTTGTCCCTTTGCTTGTTTTACGTATAACAAGACGTTTATGGATTTTGAGGAGAACTCCTCAAGGGTGTAGGCACAAAAGTTGGTGGCACACTGAATGCCGTTATTGGAGACACTGAGAAACAAGCCCTACAATTCCCTCCTGGCTCTTTCCATGTTGGAGGTAGAGCAAGAAGATTGTTGGTTGGTTTTGCGCCTAGCTCTATGGCGAGAGTAGGCAGAGACATAATTAGGTGACTTGAAGCAGTTCCTATCGAGTCCAAGAACAGTCCCCACCTTTCCCTGCTGGCAGTTTCCATGTGGACATATGTCTTGATATGTGCTTTGCTTTTGAGCACAACTCTCTCTCTCGAGAGAATGTTAGCAAAGAGGTAACGGGGAGAGTAGAAAGCAGTACTCAAAGACAGGGAGAACAAGATCTACATTTCCCACCTGGCACTTCCCATGTAGGAGATATAGCAGGATGTATACTGGTTTTGAGGACAACTCAATGGACAGTGAAGGGAGAAAAGTTCCTGGCTCATTGAATGCCGTTTCTGGAGACACTGCGATCAATGTGGGAGATATGTCAACACGTGTGTTGCTTTTGAGGACGGCTCTCTGGAGAGTCTTAGCAAAGAGGTCACACGGATAATCAGAGCAATTCTCAGAGACACTGAGACCAAGCTCCACAATTCCTCCTGGCACTTTCCCTGTAGGAGATACCGCAAGACGTTTCTGTATATTGGGCACAGCGCTCTGCAGGCTGTTAGCAGAGACTTTCCCGGCACAGTGAAACCCTATGTCAGAGACACTGAGAAGAAGCCCCAATGTTCCTTCCAGTCATTTTCAGTGTGGGTGCCTTCTCCACGTGGTTCCTGGTTTCACTGCAGCTCTGAAGAGAATGTTAGCAAAGAGGTAATCGGGACAGTGAAAACAGTACTCAAAGACAGGGAGAGCAAGCTCTACATTACTCTCTTGGCACTTTGGATGCGGGACATACAGCGAGATGTTTGCTGCTTTTGCGTTTGGCTGTTGGGAGATTTACAGCACAAAGATATCTAGTTGATTTGAAGCAGTTCTGAGAAAGTCTAAACATTATCCCCACTTTTCCCTCCTGGCATTTTCCATGTGGGAGATATAGCACGATGTATATTTGTTTGGAGGACAACTCAATGGACAGTGTAGGGAGAAAAGTTCCTGGCTCATTGAATGCCGTTTCTGGAGACACTGCGATCAATGAGGGAGATATGTCAAGATGTGTGTTGCTTTTGAGGACGGCTCTCTGGAGAGTCTTAGCAAAGAGGTCACACGGATAATCAGAGCAATTCTCAGAGACACTGAGAACAACCATACAAATCACTTTTGTCCCTTTGCTTGTTTTACGTATAACAAGACGTTTATGGATTTTGAGGAGAACTCCTCAAGGGTGTAGGCACAAAAGTTGGTGGCACACTGAATGCCGTTATTGGAGACACTGAGAAACAAGCCCTACAATTCCCTCCTGGCTCTTTCCATGTTGGAGGTAGAGCAAGAAGATTGTTGGTTGGTTTTGCGCCTAGCTCTATGGCGAGAGTAGGCAGAGACATAATTAGGTGACTTGAAGCAGTTCCTATCGAGTCCAAGAACAGTCCCCACCTTTCCCTGCCGGCAGTTTCCATGTGGACATATGTCTTGATATGTGCTTTGCTTTTGAGCACAACTCTCTCTCGAGAGAATGTTAGCAAAGAGGTAACG
This sequence comes from Larus michahellis, assembly GCF_964199755.1. Taxonomy (NCBI): domain Eukaryota; kingdom Metazoa; phylum Chordata; class Aves; order Charadriiformes; family Laridae; genus Larus; species Larus michahellis. Next base: position 14,137,479 of record NC_133901.1, on the reverse strand, counting down.
GGGAGAGTAGAAAGCAGTACTCAAAGACAGGGAGAACAAGATCTACATTTCCCACCTGGCACTTCCCATGTAGGAGATATAGCAGGATGTATACTGGTTTTGAGGACAACTCAATGGACAGTGAAGGGAGAAAAGTTCCTGGCTCATTGAATGCTGTTTCTGGAGACCCTGCGATCAATGTGGGAGATATGTCAACACGTGTGTTGCTTTTGAGGACGGCTCTCTGGAGAGTCTTAGCAAAGAGGTCACACGGATAATCAGAGCAATTCTCAGAGACACTGAGAACAAGATCGACAATTGGCTCTTGGCACTTTCCCTGTAGGAGATACCGCAAGACGTTTCTGTATATTGGGCACAGCGCTCTGCAGGCTGTTAGCAGAGACTTTCCCGGGACAGTGAAACCCTATGTCAGAGACACTGAGAAGAAGCCCCAACGTTCCTTCCAGTCATTTTCAGTGTGGGTGCCTTCTCCACGTGGTTCCTGGTTTCACTGCAGCTCTGAAGAGAATGTTAGCAAAGAGGTAATCGGGACAGTGAAAACAGTACTCAAAGACAGGGAGAGCAAGCTCTACATTACTCTCTTGGCACTTTGGATGCGGGACATACAGCGAGATGTTTGCTGCTTTTGCGTTTGGCTGTTGGGAGATTTACAGCACAAAGATATCTAGTTGATTTGAAGCAGTTCTGAGAAAGTCTAAACATTATCCCCACTTTTCCTTCCTGGCATTTTCCATGTGGGAGATATAGCACGATGTATATTTGTTTTGAGGACAACTCAATGGACAGTGTAGGGAGAAAAGTTCCTGGCTCATTGAATGCCGTTTCTGGAGACACTGCGATCAATGAGGGAGATATGTCAAGATGTGTGTTGGTTTTGAGGACGGCTCTCTGGAGAGTCTTAGCAAAGAGGTCACACGGATAATCAGAGCAATTCTCAGAGACACTGAGAACAACCATACAAATCACTTTTGTCCCTTTGCTTGTTTTACGTATAACAAGACGTTTATGGATTTTGAGGAGAACTCCTCAAGGGTGTAGGCACAAAAGTTGGTGGCACACTGAATGCCGTTATTGGAGACACTGAGAAACAAGCCCTACAATTCCCTCCTGGCTCTTTCCATGTTGGAGGTAGAGCAAGAAGATTGTTGGTTGGTTTTGCGCCTAGCTCTATGGCGAGAGTAGGCAGAGACATAATTAGGTGACTTGAAGCAGTTCCTATCGAGTCCAAGAACAGTCCCCACCTTTCCCTGCTGGCAGTTTCCATGTGGACATATGTCTTGATATGTGCTTTGCTTTTGAGCACAACTCTCTCTCGAGAGAATGTTAGCAAAGAGGTAACGGGGAGAGTAGAAAGCAGTACTCAAAGACAGGGAGAACAAGATCTACATTTCCCACCTGGCACTTCCCATGTAGGAGATATAGCAGGATGTATACTGGTTTTGAGGACAACTCAATGGACAGTGAAGGGAGAAAAGTTCCTGGCTCATTGAATGCCGTTTCTGGAGACCCTGCGATCAATGTGGGAGATATGTCAACACGTGTGTTGGTTTTGAGGACGGCTCTCTGGAGAGTCTTAGCAAAGAGGTCACACGGATAATCAGAGCAATTCTCAGAGACACTGAGAACAAGATCGACAATTGGCTCTTGGCACTTTCCCTGTAGGAGATACCGCAAGACGTTTCTGTATATTGGGCACAGCGCTCTGCAGGCTGTTAGCAGAGACTTTCCCGGGACAGTGAAACCCTATGTCAGAGACACTGAGAAGAAGCCCCAACGTTCCTTCCAGTCATTTTCAGTGTGGGTGCCTTCTCCACGTGGTTCCTGGTTTCACTGCAGCTCTGAAGAGAATGTTAGCAAAGAGGTAATCGGGACAGTGAAAACAGTACTCAAAGACAGGGAGAGCAAGCTCTACATTACTCTCTTGGCACTTTGGATGCGGGACATACAGCGAGATGTTTGCTGCTTTTGCGTTTGGCTGTTGGGAGATTTACAGCACAAAGATATCTAGTTGATTTGAAGCAGTTCTGAGAAAGTCTAAACATAATCCCCACTTTTCCCTCCTGGCATTTTCCATGTGGGAGATATAGCACGATGTATATTTGTTTGGAGGACAACTCAATGGACAGTGTAGGGAGAAAAGTTCCTGGCTCATTGAATGCCGTTTCTGGAGACACTGCGATCAATGAGGGAGATATGTCAACACGTGTGTTGCTTTTGAGGACGGCTCTCTGGAGAGTCTTAGCAAAGAGGTCACACGGATAATCAGAGCAATTCTCAGAGACACTGAGAACGACCATACAAATCACTTTTGTCCCTTTGCTTGTTTTACGTATAACAAGACGTTTATGGATTTTGAGGAGAACTCCTCAAGGGTGTAGGCACAAAAGTTGGTGGCACACTGAATGCCGTTATTGGAGACACTGAGAAACAAGCCCTACAATTCCCTCCTGGCTCTTTCCATGTTGGAGGTAGAGCAAGAAGATTGTTGGTTGGTTTTGCGCCTAGCTCTATGGCGAGAGTAGGCAGAGACATAATTAGGTGACTTGAAGCAGTTCCTATCGAGTCCAAGAACAGTCCCCACCTTTCCCTGCTGGCAGTTTCCATGTGGACATATGTCTTGATATGTGCTTTGCTTTTGAGCACAACTCTCTCTCGAGAGAATGTTAGCAAAGAGGTAACGGGGAGAGTAGAAAGCAGTACTCAAAGACAGGGAGAACAAGATCTACATTTCCCACCTGGCACTTCCCATGTAGGAGATATAGCAGGATGTATACTGGTTTTGAGGACAACTCAATGGACAGTGAAGGGAGAAAAGTTCCTGGCTCATTGAATGCCGTTTCTGGAGACCCTGCGATCAATGTGGGAGATATGTCAACACGTGTGTTGCTTTTGAGGACGGCTCTCTGGAGAGTCTTAGCAAAGAGGTCACACGGATAATCAGAGCAATTCTCAGAGACACTGAGACCAAGCTCCACAATTCCTCCTGGCACTTTCCCTGTAGGAGATACCGCAAGACGTTTCTGTATATTGGGCACAGCGCTCTGCAGGCTGTTAGCAGAGACTTTCCCGGCACAGTGAAACCCTATGTCAGAGACACTGAGAAGAAGCCCCAACGTTCCTTCCAGTCATTTTCAGTGTGGGTGCCTTCTCCACGTGGTTCCTGGTTTCACTGCAGCTCTGAAGAGAATGTTAGCAAAGAGGTAATCGGGACAGTGAAAACAGTACTCAAAGACAGGGAGAGCAAGCTCTACATTACTCTCTTGGCACTTTGGATGCGGGACATACAGCAAGATGTTTGCTGCTTTTGCGTTTGGCTGTTGGGAGATTTACAGCACAAAGATATCTAGTTGATTTGAAGCAGTTCTGAGAAAGTCTAAACATTATCCCCACTTTTCCCTCCTGGCATTTTCCATGTGGGAGATATAGCACGATGTATATTTGTTTGGAGGACAACTCAAGGGACAGTGTAGGGAGAAAAGTTCCTGGCTCATTGAATGCCGTTTCTGGAGACACTGTGATCAATGAGGGAGATATGTCAAGATGTGTGTTGCTTTTGAGGACGGCTCTCTGGAGAGTCTTAGCAAAGAGGTCACACGGATAATCAGAGCAATTCTCAGAGACACTGAGAACAACCATACAAATCACTTTTGTCCCTTTGCTTGTTTTACGTATAACAAGACGTTTATGGATTTTGAGGAGAACTCCTCAAGGGTGTAGGCACAAAAGTTGGTGGCACACTGAATGCCGTTATTGGAGACACTGAGAAACAAGCCCTACAATTCCCTCCTGGCTCTTTCCATGTTGGAGGTAGAGCAAGAAGATTGTTGGTTGGTTTTGCGCCTAGCTCTATGGCGAGAGTAGGCAGAGACATAATTAGGTGACTTGAAGCAGTTCCTATCGAGTCCAAGAACAGTCCCCACCTTTCCCTGCTGGCAGTTTCCATGTGGACATATGTCTTGATATGTGCTTTGCTTTTGAGCACAACTCTCTCTCGAGAGAATGTTAGCAAAGAGGTAACGGGGAGAGTAGAAAGCAGTACTCAAAGACAGGGAGAACAAGATCTACATTTCCCACCTGGCACTTCCCATGTAGGAGATATAGCAGGATGTATACTGGTTTTGAGGACAACTCAATGGACAGTGAAGGGAGAAAAGTTCCTGGCTCATTGAATGCCGTTTCTGGAGACCCTGCGATCAATGTGGGAGATATGTCAACACGTGTGTTGCTTTTGAGGACGGCTCTCTGGAGAGTCTTAGCAAAGAGGTCACACGGATAATCAGAGCAATTCTCAGAGACACTGAGACCAAGCTCCACAATTCCTCCTGGCACTTTCCCTGTAGGAGATACCGCAAGACGTTTCTGTATATTGGGCACAGCGCTCTGCAGGCTGTTAGCAGAGACTTTCCCGGGACAGTGAAACCCTATGTCAGAGACACTGAGAAGAAGCCCCAACGTTCCTTCCAGTCATTTTCAGTGTGGGTGCCTTCTCCACGTGGTTCCTGGTTTCACTGCAGCTCTGAAGAGAATGTTAGCAAAGAGGTAATCGGGACAGTGAAAACAGTACTCAAAGACAGGGAGAGCAAGCTCTACATTACTCTCTTGGCACTTTGGATGCGGGACATACAGCGAGATGTTTGCTGCTTTTGCGTTTGGTTGTTGGGAGATTTACAGCACAAAGATATCTAGTTGATTTGAAGCAGTTCTGAGAAAGTCTAAACATTATCCCCACTTTTCCCTCCTGGCATTTTCCATGTGGGAGATATAGCACGTGGTATATTTGTTTGGAGGACAACTCAATGGACAGTGTAGGGAGAAAAGTTCCTGGCTCATTGAATGCCGTTTCTGGAGACACTGCGATCAATGAGGGAGATATGTCAACACGTGTGTTGCTTTTGAGGACGGCTCTCTGGAGAGTCTTAGCAAAGAGGTCACACGGATAATCAGAGCAATTCTCAGAGACACTGAGAACGACCATACAAATCACTTTTGTCCCTTTGCTTGTTTTACGTATAACAAGACGTTTATGGATTTTGAGGAGAACTCCTCAAGGGTGTAGGCACAAAAGTTGGTGGCACACTGAATGCCGTTATTGGAGACACTGAGAAACAAGCCCTACAATTCCCTCCTGGCTCTTTCCATGTTGGAGGTAGAGCAAGAAGATTGTTGGTTGGTTTTGCGCCTAGCTCTATGGCGAGAGTAGGCAGAGACATAATTAGGTGACTTGAAGCAGTTCCTATCGAGTCCAAGAACAGTCCCCACCTTTCCCTGCTGGCAGTTTCCATGTGGACATATGTCTTGATATGTGCTTTGCTTTTGAGCACAACTCTCTCTCTCGAGAATGTTAGCAAAGAGGTAACGGGGAGAGTAGAAAGCAGTACTCAAAGACAGGGAGAACAAGATCTACATTTCCCACCTGGCACTTCCCATGTAGGAGATATAGCAGGATGTATACTGGTTTTGAGGACAACTCAATGGACAGTGAAGGGAGAAAAGTTCCTGGCTCATTGAATGCCGTTTCTGGAGACACTGCGATCAATGTGGGAGATATGTCAACACGTGTGTTGCTTTTGAGGACGGCTCTCTGGAGAGTCTTAGCAAAGAGGTCACACGGATAATCAGAGCAATTCTCAGAGACACTGAGACCAAGCTCCACAATTCCTCCTGGCACTTTCCCTGTAGGAGATACCGCAAGACGTTTCTGTATATTGGGCACAGCGCTCTGCAGGCTGTTAGCAGAGACTTTCCCGGCACAGTGAAACCCTATGTCAGAGACACTGAGAAGAAGCCCCAATGTTCCTTCCAGTCATTTTCAGTGTGGGTGCCTTCTCCACGTGGTTCCTGGTTTCACTGCAGCTCTGAAGAGAATGTTAGCAAAGAGGTAATCGGGACAGTGAAAACAGTACTCAAAGACAGGGAGAGCAAGCTCTACATTACTCTCTTGGCACTTTGGATGCGGGACATACAGCGAGATGTTTGCTGCTTTTGCGTTTGGCTGTTGGGAGATTTACAGCACAAAGATATCTAGTTGATTTGAAGCAGTTCTGAGAAAGTCTAAACATTATCCCCACTTTTCCCTCCTGGCATTTTCCATGTGGGAGATATAGCACGATGTATATTTGTTTGGAGGACAACTCAATGGACAGTGTAGGGAGAAAAGTTCCTGGCTCATTGAATGCCGTTTCTGGAGACACTGCGATCAATGAGGGAGATATGTCAAGATGTGTGTTGCTTTTGAGGACGGCTCTCTGGAGAGTCTTAGCAAAGAGGTCACACGGATAATCAGAGCAATTCTCAGAGACACTGAGAACAACCATACAAATCACTTTTGTCCCTTTGCTTGTTTTACGTATAACAAGACGTTTATGGATTTTGAGGAGAACTCCTCAAGGGTGTAGGCACAAAAGTTGGTGGCACACTGAATGCCGTTATTGGAGACACTGAGAAACAAGCCCTACAATTCCCTCCTGGCTCTTTCCATGTTGGAGGTAGAGCAAGAAGATTGTTGGTTGGTTTTGCGCCTAGCTCTATGGCGAGAGTAGGCAGAGACATAATTAGGTGACTTGAAGCAGTTCCTATCGAGTCCAAGAACAGTCCCCACCTTTCCCTGCTGGCAGTTTCCATGTGGACATATGTCTTGATATGTGCTTTGCTTTTGAGCACAACTCTCTCTCGAGAGAATGTTAGCAAAGAGGTAACGGGGAGAGTAGAAAGCAGTACTCAAAGACAGGGAGAACAAGATCTACATTTCCCACCTGGCACTTCCCATGTAGGAGATATAGCAGGATGTATACTGGTTTTGAGGACAACTCAATGGACAGTGAAGGGAGAAAAGTTCCTGGCTCATTGAATGCCGTTTCTGGAGACCCTGCGATCAATGTGGGAGATATGTCAACACGTGTGTTGCTTTTGAGGACGGCTCTCTGGAGAGTCTTAGCAAAGAGGTCACACGGATAATCAGAGCAATTCTCAGAGACACTGAGAACAAGATCGACAATTGGCTCTTGGCACTTTCCCTGTAGGAGATACCGCAAGACGTTTCTGTATATTGGGCACAGCGCTCTGCAGGCTGTTAGCAGAGACTTTCCCGGGACAGTGAAACCCTATGTCAGAGACACTGAGAAGAAGCCCCAACGTTCCTTCCAGTCATTTTCAGTGTGGGTGCCTTCTCCACGTGGTTCCTGGTTTCACTGCAGCTCTGAAGAGAATGTTAGCAAAGAGGTAATCGGGACAGTGAAAACAGTACTCAAAGACAGGGAGAGCAAGCTCTACATTACTCTCTTGGCACTTTGGATGCGGGACATACAGCGAGATGTTTGCTGCTTTTGCGTTTGGCTGTTGGGAGATTTACAGCACAAAGATATCTAGTTGATTTGAAGCAGTTCTGAGAAAGTCTAAACATAATCCCCACTTTTCCCTCCTGGCATTTTCCATGTGGGAGATATAGCACGATGTATATTTGTTTTGAGGACAACTCAATGGACAGTGTAGGGAGAAAAGTTCCTGGCTCATTGAATGCCGTTTCTGGAGACACTGCGATCAATGAGGGAGATATGTCAACACGTGTGTTGCTTTTGAGGACGGCTCTCTGGAGAGTCTTAGCAAAGAGGTCACACGGATAATCAGAGCAATTCTCAGAGACACTGAGAACGACCATACAAATCACTTTTGTCCCTTTGCTTGTTTTACGTATAACAAGACGTTTATGGATTTTGAGGAGAACTCCTCAAGGGTGTAGGCACAAAAGTTGGTGGCACACTGAATGCCGTTATTGGAGACACTGAGAAACAAGCCCTACAATTCCCTCCTGGCTCTTTCCATGTTGGAGGTAGAGCAAGAAGATTGTTGGTTGGTTTTGCGCCTAGCTCTATGGCGAGAGTAGGCAGAGACATAATTAGGTGACTTGAAGCAGTTCCTATCGAGTCCAAGAACAGTCCCCACCTTTCCCTGCTGGCAGTTTCCATGTGGACATATGTCTTGATATGTGCTTTGCTTTTGAGCACAACTCTCTCTCAAGAGAATGTTAGCAAAGAGGTAACGGGGAGAGTAGAAAGCAGTACTCAAAGACAGGGAGAACAAGATCTACATTTCCCACCTGGCACTTCCCATGTAGGAGATATAGCAGGATGTATACTGGTTTTGAGGACAACTCAATGGACAGTGAAGGGAGAAAAGTTCCTGGCTCATTGAATGCCGTTTCTGGAGACACTGCGATCAATGTGGGAGATATGTCAACACGTGTGTTGCTTTTGAGGACGGCTCTCTGGAGAGTCTTAGCAAAGAGGTCACACGGATAATCAGAGCAATTCTCAGAGACACTGAGACCAAGCTCCACAATTCCTCCTGGCACTTTCCCTGTAGGAGATACCGCAAGACGTTTCTGTATATTGGGCACAGCGCTCTGCAGGCTGTTAGCAGAGACTTTCCCGGCACAGTGAAACCCTATGTCAGAGACACTGAGAAGAAGCCCCAATGTTCCTTCCAGTCATTTTCAGTGTGGGTGCCTTCTCCACGTGGTTCCTGGTTTCACTGCAGCTCTGAAGAGAATGTTAGCAAAGAGGTAATCGGGACAGTGAAAACAGTACTCAAAGACAGGGAGAGCAAGCTCTACATTACTCTCTTGGCACTTTGGATGCGGGACATACAGCGAGATGTTTGCTGCTTTTGCGTTTGGCTGTTGGGAGATTTACAGCACAAAGATATCTAGTTGATTTGAAGCAGTTCTGAGAAAGTCTAAACATTATCCCCACTTTTCCCTCCTGGCATTTTCCATGTGGGAGATATAGCACGATGTATATTTGTTTGGAGGACAACTCAATGGACAGTGTAGGGAGAAAAGTTCCTGGCTCATTGAATGCCGTTTCTGGAGACACTGCGATCAATGAGGGAGATATGTCAAGATGTGTGTTGCTTTTGAGGACGGCTCTCTGGAGAGTCTTAGCAAAGAGGTCACACGGATAATCAGAGCAATTCTCAGAGACACTGAGAACAACCATACAAATCACTTTTGTCCCTTTGCTTGTTTTACGTATAACAAGACGTTTATGGATTTTGAGGAGAACTCCTCAAGGGTGTAGGCACAAAAGTTGGTGGCACACTGAATGCCGTTATTGGAGACACTGAGAAACAAGCCCTACAATTCCCTCCTGGCTCTTTCCATGTTGGAGGTAGAGCAAGAAGATTGTTGGTTGGTTTTGCGCCTAGCTCTATGGCGAGAGTAGGCAGAGACATAATTAGGTGACTTGAAGCAGTTCCTATCGAGTCCAAGAACAGTCCCCACCTTTCCCTGCCGGCAGTTTCCATGTGGACATATGTCTTGATATGTGCTTTGCTTTTGAGCACAACTCTCTCTCGAGAGAATGTTAGCAAAGAGGTAACGGGGAGAGTAGAAAGCAGTACTCAAAGACAGGGAGAACAAGATCTACATTTCCCACCTGGCACTTCCCATGTAGGAGATATAGCAGGATGTATACTGGTTTTGAGGACAACTCAATGGACAGTGAAGGGAGAAAAGTTCCTGGCTCATTGAATGCCGTTTCTGGAGACCCTGCGATCAATGTGGGAGATATGTCAACACGTGTGTTGCTTTTGAGGACGGCTCTCTGGAGAGTCTTAGCAAAGAGGTCACACGGATAATCAGAGCAATTCTCAGAGACACTGAGAACAAGATCGACAATTGGCTCTTGGCACTTTCCCTGTAGGAGATACCGCAAGACGTTTCTGTATATTGGGCACAGCGCTCTGCAGGCTGTTAGCAGAGACTTTCCCGGGACAGTGAAACCCTATGTCAGAGACACTGAGAAGAAGCCCCAACGTTCCTTCCAGTCATTTTCAGTGTGGGTGCCTTCTCCACGTGGTTCCTGGTTTCACTGCAGCTCTGAAGAGAATGTTAGCAAAGAGGTAATCGGGACAGTGAAAACAGTACTCAAAGACAGGGAGAGCAAGCTCTACATTACTCTCTTGGCACTTTGGATGCGGGACATACAGCGAGATGTTTGCTGCTTTTGCGTTTGGCTGTTGGGAGATTTACAGCACAAAGATATCTAGTTGATTTGAAGCAGTTCTGAGAAAGTCTAAACATTATCCCCACTTTTCCCTCCTGGCATTTTCCATGTGGGAGATATAGCACGATGTATATTTGTTTTGAGGACAACTCAATGGACAGTGTAGGGAGAAAAGTTCCTGGCTCATTGAATGCCGTTTCTGGAGACACTGCGATCAATGAGGGAGATATGTCAAGATGTGTGTTGGTTTTGAGGACGGCTCTCTGGAGAGTCTTAGCAAAGAGGTCACACGGATAATCAGAGCAATTCTCAGAGACACTGAGAACAACCATACAAATCACTTTTGTCCCTTTGCTTGTTTTACGTATAACAAGACGTTTATGGATTTTGAGGAGAACTCCTCAAGGGTGTAGGCACAAAAGTTGGTGGCACACTGAATGCCGTTATTGGAGACACTGAGAAACAAGCCCTACAATTCCCTCCTGGCTCTTTCCATGTTGGAGGTAGAGCAAGAAGATTGTTGGTTGGTTTTGCGCCTAGCTCTATGGCGAGAGTAGGCAGAGACATAATTAGGTGACTTGAAGCAGTTCCTATCGAGTCCAAGAACAGTCCCCACCTTTCCCTGCTGGCAGTTTCCATGTGGACATATGTCTTGATATGTGCTTTGCTTTTGAGCACAACTCTCTCTCGAGAGAATGTTAGCAAAGAGGTAACGGGGAGAGTAGAAAGCAGTACTCAAAGACAGGGAGAACAAGATCTACATTTCCCACCTGGCACTTCCCATGTAGGAGATATAGCAGGATGTATACTGGTTTTGAGGACAACTCAATGGACAGTGAAGGGAGAAAAGTTCCTGGCTCATTGAATGCCGTTTCTGGAGACCCTGCGATCAATGTGGGAGATATGTCAACACGTGTGTTGCTTTTGAGGACGGCTCTCTGGAGAGTCTTAGCAAAGAGGTCACACGGATAATCAGAGCAATTCTCAGAGACACTGAGAACAAGATCGACAATTGGCTCTTGGCACTTTCCCTGTAGGAGATACCGCAAGACGTTTCTGTATATTGGGCACAGCGCTCTGCAGGCTGTTAGCAGAGACTTTCCCGGCACAGTGAAACCCTATGTCAGAGACACTGAGAAGAAGCCCCAATGTTCCTTCCAGTCATTTTCAGTGTGGGTGCCTTCTCCACGTGGTTCCTGGTTTCACTGCAGCTCTGAAGAGAATGTTAGCAAAGAGGTAATCGGGACAGTGAAAACAGTACTCAAAGACAGGGAGAGCAAGCTCTACATTACTCTCTTGGCACTTTGGATGCGGGACATACAGCGAGATGTTTGCTGCTTTTGCGTTTGGCTGTTGGGAGATTTACAGCACAAAGATATCTAGTTGATTTGAAGCAGTTCTGAGAAAGTCTAAACATTATCCCCACTTTTCCCTCCTGGCATTTTCCATGTGGGAGATATAGCACGATGTATATTTGTTTGGAGGACAACTCAATGGACAGTGTAGGGAGAAAAGTTCCTGGCTCATTGAATGCCGTTTCTGGAGACACTGCGATCAATGAGGGAGATATGTCAAGATGTGTGTTGCTTTTGAGGACGGCTCTCTGGAGAGTCTTAGCAAAGAGGTCACACGGATAATCAGAGCAATTCTCAGAGACACTGAGAACAACCATACAAATCACTTTTGTCCCTTTGCTTGTTTTACGTATAACAAGACGTTTATGGATTTTGAGGAGAACTCCTCAAGGGTGTAGGCACAAAAGTTGGTGGCACACTGAATGCCGTTATTGGAGACACTGAGAAACAAGCCCTACAATTCCCTCCTGGCTCTTTCCATGTTGGAGGTAGAGCAAGAAGATTGTTGGTTGGTTTTGCGCCTAGCTCTATGGCGAGAGTAGGCAGAGACATAATTAGGTGACTTGAAGCAGTTCCTATCGAGTCCAAGAACAGTCCCCACCTTTCCCTGCTGGCAGTTTCCATGTGGACATATGTCTTGATATGTGCTTTGCTTTTGAGCACAACTCTCTCTCGAGAGAATGTTAGCAAAGAGGTAACGGGGAGAGTAGAAAGCAGTACTCAAAGACAGGGAGAACAAGATCTACATTTCCCACCTGGCACTTCCCATGTAGGAGATATAGCAGGATGTATACTGGTTTTGAGGACAACTCAATGGACAGTGAAGGGAGAAAAGTTCCTGGCTCATTGAATGCCGTTTCTGGAGACCCTGCGATCATTGTGGGAGATATGTCAACACGTGTGTTGCTTTTGAGGACGGCTCTCTGGAGAGTCTTAGCAAAGAGGTCACACGGATAATCAGAGCAATTCTCAGAGACACTGAGAACAAGATCGACAATTCGCTCTTGGCACTTTCCCTGTAGGAGATACCGCAAGACGTTTCTGTATATTGGGCACAGCGCTCTGCAGGCTGTTAGCAGAGACTTTCCCGGCACAGTGAAACCCTATGTCAGAGACACTGAGAAGAAGCCCCAACGTTCCTTCCAGTCATTTTCAGTGTGGGTGCCTTCTCCACGTGGTTCCTGGTTTCACTGCAGCTCTGAAGAGAATGTTAGCAAAGAGGTAATCGGGACAGTGAAAACAGTACTCAAAGACAGGGAGAGCAAGCTCTACATTACTCTCTTGGCACTTTGGATGCGGGACATACAGCGAGATGTTTGCTGCTTTTGCGTTTGGCTGTTGGGAGATTTACAGCACAAAGATATCTAGTTGATTTGAAGCAGTTCTGAGAAAGTCTAAACATTATCCCCACTTTTCCCTCCTGGCATTTTCCATGTGGGAGATATAGCACGATGTATATTTGTTTTGAGGACAACTCAATGGACAGTGTAGGGAGAAAAGTTCCTGGCTCATTGAATGCCGTTTCTGGAGACACTGCGATCAATGAGGGAGATATGTCAAGATGTGTGTTGGTTTTGAGGACGGCTCTCTGGAGAGTCTTAGCAAAGAGGTCACACGGATAATCAGAGCAATTCTCAGAGACACTGAGAACGACCATACAAATCACTTTTGTCCCTTTGCTTGTTTTACGTATAACAAGACGTTTATGGATTTTGAGGAGAACTCCTCAAGGGTGTAGGCACAAAAGTTGGTGGCACACTGAATGCCGTTATTGGAGACACTGAGAAACAAGCCCTACAATTCCCTCCTGGCTCTTTCCATGTTGGAGGTAGAGCAAGAAGATTGTTGGTTGGTTTTGCGCCTAGCTCTATGGCGAGAGTAGGCAGAGACATAATTAGGTGACTTGAAGCAGTTCCTATCGAGTCCAAGAACAGTCCCCACCTTTCCCTGCTGGCAGTTTCCATGTGGACATATGTCTTGATATGTGCTTTGCTTTTGAGCACAACTCTCTCTCGAGAGAATGTTAGCAAAGAGGTAACGGGGAGAGTAGAAAGCAGTACTCAAAGACAGGGAGAACAAGATCTACATTTCCCACCTGGCACTTCCCATGTAGGAGATATAGCAGGATGTATACTGGTTTTGAGGACAACTCAATGGACAGTGAAGGGAGAAAAGTTCCTGGCTCATTGAATGCCGTTTCTGGAGACCCTGCGATCAATGAGGGAGATATGTCAACACGTGTGTTGGTTTTGAGGACGGCTCTCTGGAGAGTCTTAGCAAAGAGGTCACACGGATAATCAGAGCAATTCTCAGAGACACTGAGAACAAGATCGACAATTCGCTCTTGGCACTTTCCCTGTAGGAGATACCGCAAGACGTTTCTGTATATTGGGCACAGCGCTCTGCAGGCTGTTAGCAGAGACTTTCCCGGGACAGTGAAACCCTATGTCAGGGACACTGAGAAGAAGCCCCAATGTTCCTTCCAGTCATTTTCAGTGTGGGTGCCTTCTCCACGTGGTTCCTGGTTTCACTGCAGCTCTGAAGAGAATGTTAGCAAAGAGGTAATCGGGACAGTGAAAACAGTACTCAAAGACAGGGAGAGCAAGCTCTACATTACTCTCTTGGCACTTTGGATGCGGGACATACAGCGAGATGTTTGCTGCTTTTGCGTTTGGCTGTTGGGAGATTTACAGCACAAAGATAGCTAGTTGATTTGAAGCAGTTCTGAGAAAGTCTAAACATAATCCCCACTTTTCCCTCCTGGCATTTTCCATGTGGGAGATATAGCACGAGGTATATTTGTTTGGAGGACAACTCAAGGGACAGTGTAGGGAGAAAAGTTCCTGGCTCATTGAATGCCGTTTCTGGAGACACTGCGATCAATGAGGGAGATATGTCAAGATGTGTGTTGCTTTTGAGGACGTCTCTCTGGAGAGTCTTAGCAAAGAGGTCACACGGATAATCAGAGCAATTCTCAGAGACACTGAGACCAAGCTCCACAATTCCTCCTGGCACTTTCCCTGTAGGAGATACCGCAAGACGTTTCTGTATATTGGGCACAGCGCTCTGCAGGCTGTTAGCAGAGACTTTCCCGGCACAGTGAAACCCTATGTCAGAGACACTGAGAAGAAGCCCCAATGTTCCTTCCAGTCATTTTCAGTGTGGGTGCCTTCTCCATGTGGTTCCTGGTTTCACTGCAGCTCTGAAGAGAATGTTAGCAAAGAGGTAATCGGGACAGTGAAAACAGTACTCAAAGACAGGGAGAGCAAGCTCTACATTACTCTCTTGGCACTTTGGATGCGGGACATACAGCGAGATGTTTGCTGCTTTTGCGTTTGGTTGTTGGGAGATTTACAGCACAAAGATATCTAGTTGATTTGAAGCAGTTCTGAGAAAGTCTAAACATTATCCCCACTTTTCCCTCCTGGCATTTTCCATGTGGGAGATATAGCACGAGGTATATTTGTTTGGAGGACAACTCAATGGACAGTGTAGGGAGAAAAGTTCCTGGCTCATTGAATGCCGTTTCTGGAGACACTGCGATCAATGAGGGAGATATGTCAAGATGTGTGTTGGTTTTGAGGACGGCTCTCTGGAGAGTCTTAGCAAAGAGGTCACACGGATAATCAGAGCAATTCTCAGAGACACTGAGAACGACCATACAAATCACTTTTGTCCCTTTGCTTGTTTTACGTATAACAAGACGTTTATGGATTTTGAGGAGAACTCCTCAAGGGTGTAGGCACAAAAGTTGGTGGCACACTGAATGCCGTTATTGGAGACACTGAGAAACAAGCCCTACAATTCCCTCCTGGCTCTTTCCATGTTGGAGGTAGAGCAAGAAGATTGTTGGTTGGTTTTGCGCCTAGCTCTATGGCGAGAGTAGGCAGAGACATAATTAGGTGACTTGAAGCAGTTCCTATCGAGTCCAAGAACAGTCCCCACCTTTCCCTGCTGGCAGTTTCCATGTGGACATATGTCTTGATATGTGCTTTGCTTTTGAGCACAACTCTCTCTCGAGAGAATGTTAGCAAAGAGGTAACGGGGAGAGTAGAAAGCAGTACTCAAAGACAGGGAGAACAAGATCTACATTTCCCACCTGGCACTTCCCATGTAGGAGATATAGCAGGATGTATACTGGTTTTGAGGACAACTCAATGGACAGTGAAGGGAGAAAAGTTCCTGGCTCATTGAATGCCGTTTCTGGAGACCCTGCGATCAATGAGGGAGATATGTCAACACGTGTGTTGGTTTTGAGGACGGCTCTCTGGAGAGTCTTAGCAAAGAGGTCACACGGATAATCAGAGCAATTCTCAGAGACACTGAGAACAAGATCGACAATTC
Organism: Larus michahellis; assembly: GCF_964199755.1. Classification (NCBI taxonomy): domain Eukaryota; kingdom Metazoa; phylum Chordata; class Aves; order Charadriiformes; family Laridae; genus Larus; species Larus michahellis. The sequence goes on along the minus strand of NC_133901.1, from coordinate 14,121,779 downwards.
GCTCTTGGCACTTTCCCTGTAGGAGATACCGCAAGACGTTTCTGTATATTGGGCACAGCGCTCTGCAGGCTGTTAGCAGAGACTTTCCCGGGACAGTGAAACCCTATGTCAGGGACACTGAGAAGAAGCCCCAATGTTCCTTCCAGTCATTTTCAGTGTGGGTGCCTTCTCCACGTGGTTCCTGGTTTCACTGCAGCTCTGAAGAGAATGTTAGCAAAGAGGTAATCGGGACAGTGAAAACAGTACTCAAAGACAGGGAGAGCAAGCTCTACATTACTCTCTTGGCACTTTGGATGCGGGACATACAGCGAGATGTTTGCTGCTTTTGCGTTTGGCTGTTGGGAGATTTACAGCACAAAGATAGCTAGTTGATTTGAAGCAGTTCTGAGAAAGTCTAAACATAATCCCCACTTTTCCCTCCTGGCATTTTCCATGTGGGAGATATAGCACGAGGTATATTTGTTTTGAGGACAACTCAATGGACAGTGTAGGGAGAAAAGTTCCTGGCTCATTGAATGCCGTTTCTGGAGACACTGCGATCAATGAGGGAGATATGTCAAGATGTGTGTTGCTTTTGAGGACGTCTCTCTGGAGAGTCTTAGCAAAGAGGTCACACGGATAATCAGAGCAATTCTCAGAGACACTGAGAACAACCATACAAATCACTTTTGTCCCTTTGCTTGTTTTACGTATAACAAGACGTTTATGGATTTTGAGGAGAACTCCTCAAGGGTGTAGGCACAAAAGTTGGTGGCACACTGAATGCCGTTATTGGAGACACTGAGAAACAAGCCCTACAATTCCCTCCTGGCTCTTTCCATGTTGGAGGTAGAGCAAGAAGATTGTTGGTTGGTTTTGCGCCTAGCTCTATGGCGAGAGTAGGCAGAGACATAATTAGGTGACTTGAAGCAGTTCCTATCGAGTCCAAGAACAGTCCCCACCTTTCCCTGCTGGCAGTTTCCATGTGGACATATGTCTTGATATGTGCTTTGCTTTTGAGCACAACTCTCTCTCGAGAGAATGTTAGCAAAGAGGTAACGGGGAGAGTAGAAAGCAGTACTCAAAGACAGGGAGAACAAGATCTACATTTCCCACCTGGCACTTCCCATGTAGGAGATATAGCAGGATGTATACTGGTTTTGAGGACAACTCAATGGACAGTGAAGGGAGAAAAGTTCCTGGCTCATTGAATGCCGTTTCTGGAGACCCTGCGATCAATGTGGGAGATATGTCAACACGTGTGTTGCTTTTGAGGACGGCTCTCTGGAGAGTCTTAGCAAAGAGGTCACACGGATAATCAGAGCAATTCTCAGAGACACTGAGACCAAGCTCCACAATTCCTCCTGGCACTTTCCCTGTAGGAGATACCGCAAGACGTTTCTGTATATTGGGCACAGCGCTCTGCAGGCTGTTAGCAGAGACTTTCCCGGCACAGTGAAACCCTATGTCAGAGACACTGAGAAGAAGCCCCAATGTTCCTTCCAGTCATTTTCAGTGTGGGTGCCTTCTCCACGTGGTTCCTGGTTTCACTGCAGCTCTGAAGAGAATGTTAGCAAAGAGGTAATCGGGACAGTGAAAACAGTACTCAAAGACAGGGAGAGCAAGCTCTACATTACTCTCTTGGCACTTTGGATGCGGGACATACAGCGAGATGTTTGCTGCTTTTGCGTTTGGCTGTTGGGAGATTTACAGCACAAAGATATCTAGTTGATTTGAAGCAGTTCTGAGAAAGTCTAAACATTATCCCCACTTTTCCCTCCTGGCATTTTCCATGTGGGAGATATAGCACGATGTATATTTGTTTGGAGGACAACTCAATGGACAGTGTAGGGAGAAAAGTTCCTGGCTCATTGAATGCCGTTTCTGGAGACACTGCGATCAATGAGGGAGATATGTCAAGATGTGTGTTGCTTTTGAGGACGGCTCTCTGGAGAGTCTTAGCAAAGAGGTCACACGGATAATCAGAGCAATTCTCAGAGACACTGAGAACAACCATACAAATCACTTTTGTCCCTTTGCTTGTTTTACGTATAACAAGACGTTTATGGATTTTGAGGAGAACTCCTCAAGGGTGTAGGCACAAAAGTTGGTGGCACACTGAATGCCGTTATTGGAGACACTGAGAAACAAGCCCTACAATTCCCTCCTGGCTCTTTCCATGTTGGAGGTAGAGCAAGAAGATTGTTGGTTGGTTTTGCGCCTAGCTCTATGGCGAGAGTAGGCAGAGACATAATTAGGTGACTTGAAGCAGTTCCTATCGAGTCCAAGAACAGTCCCCACCTTTCCCTGCTGGCAGTTTCCATGTGGACATATGTCTTGATATGTGCTTTGCTTTTGAGCACAACTCTCTCTCGAGAGAATGTTAGCAAAGAGGTAACGGGGAGAGTAGAAAGCAGTACTCAAAGACAGGGAGAACAAGATCTACATTTCCCACCTGGCACTTCCCATGTAGGAGATATAGCAGGATGTATACTGGTTTTGAGGACAACTCAATGGACAGTGAAGGGAGAAAAGTTCCTGGCTCATTGAATGCCGTTTCTGGAGACCCTGCGATCATTGTGGGAGATATGTCAACACGTGTGTTGCTTTTGAGGACGGCTCTCTGGAGAGTCTTAGCAAAGAGGTCACACGGATAATCAGAGCAATTCTCAGAGACACTGAGAACAAGATTGACAATTGGCTCTTGGCACTTTCCCTGTAGGAGATACCGCAAGACGTTTCTGTATATTGGGCACAGCGCTCTGCAGGCTGTTAGCAGAGACTTTCCCGGGACAGTGAAACCCTATGTCAGAGACACTGAGAAGAAGCCCCAACGTTCCTTCCAGTCATTTTCAGTGTGGGTGCCTTCTCCACGTGGTTCCTGGTTTCACTGCAGCTCTGAAGAGAATGTTAGCAAAGAGGTAATCGGGACAGTGAAAACAGTACTCAAAGACAGGGAGAGCAAGCTCTACATTACTCTCTTGGCACTTTGGATGCGGGACATACAGCGAGATGTTTGCTGCTTTTGCGTTTGGCTGTTGGGAGATTTACAGCACAAAGATATCTAGTTGATTTGAAGCAGTTCTGAGAAAGTCTAAACATTATCCCCACTTTTCCCTCCTGGCATTTTCCATGTGGGAGATATAGCACGATGTATATTTGTTTTGAGGACAACTCAATGGACAGTGTAGGGAGAAAAGTTCCTGGCTCATTGAATGCCGTTTCTGGAGACACTGCGATCAATGAGGGAGATATGTCAAGATGTGTGTTGGTTTTGAGGACGGCTCTCTGGAGAGTCTTAGCAAAGAGGTCACACGGATAATCAGAGCAATTCTCAGAGACACTGAGAACAACCATACAAATCACTTTTGTCCCTTTGCTTGTTTTACGTATAACAAGACGTTTATGGATTTTGAGGAGAACTCCTCAAGGGTGTAGGCACAAAAGTTGGTGGCACACTGAATGCCGTTATTGGAGACACTGAGAAACAAGCCCTACAATTCCCTCCTGGCTCTTTCCATGTTGGAGGTAGAGCAAGAAGATTGTTGGTTGGTTTTGCGCCTAGCTCTATGGCGAGAGTAGGCAGAGACATAATTAGGTGACTTGAAGCAGTTCCTATCGAGTCCAAGAACAGTCCCCACCTTTCCCTGCTGGCAGTTTCCATGTGGACATATGTCTTGATATGTGCTTTGCTTTTGAGCACAACTCTCTCTCGAGAGAATGTTAGCAAAGAGGTAACGGGGAGAGTAGAAAGCAGTACTCAAAGACAGGGAGAACAAGATCTACATTTCCCACCTGGCACTTCCCATGTAGGAGATATAGCAGGATGTATACTGGTTTTGAGGACAACTCAATGGACAGTGAAGGGAGAAAAGTTCCTGGCTCATTGAATGCCGTTTCTGGAGACCCTGCGATCAATGTGGGAGATATGTCAACACGTGTGTTGGTTTTGAGGACGGCTCTCTGGAGAGTCTTAGCAAAGAGGTCACACGGATAATCAGAGCAATTCTCAGAGACACTGAGAACAAGATCGACAATTGGCTCTTGGCACTTTCCCTGTAGGAGATACCGCAAGACGTTTCTGTATATTGGGCACAGCGCTCTGCAGGCTGTTAGCAGAGACTTTCCCGGGACAGTGAAACCCTATGTCAGAGACACTGAGAAGAAGCCCCAACGTTCCTTCCAGTCATTTTCAGTGTGGGTGCCTTCTCCACGTGGTTCCTGGTTTCACTGCAGCTCTGAAGAGAATGTTAGCAAAGAGGTAATCGGGACAGTGAAAACAGTACTCAAAGACAGGGAGAGCAAGCTCTACATTACTCTCTTGGCACTTTGGATGCGGGACATACAGCGAGATGTTTGCTGCTTTTGCGTTTGGCTGTTGGGAGATTTACAGCACAAAGATATCTAGTTGATTTGAAGCAGTTCTGAGAAAGTCTAAACATTATCCCCACTTTTCCCTCCTGGCATTTTCCATGTGGGAGATATAGCACGATGTATATTTGTTTTGAGGACAACTCAATGGACAGTGTAGGGAGAAAAGTTCCTGGCTCATTGAATGCCGTTTCTGGAGACACTGCGATCAATGAGGGAGATATGTCAAGATGTGTGTTGGTTTTGAGGACGGCTCTCTGGAGAGTCTTAGCAAAGAGGTCACACGGATAATCAGAGCAATTCTCAGAGACACTGAGAACGACCATACAAATCACTTTTGTCCCTTTGCTTGTTTTACGTATAACAAGACGTTTATGGATTTTGAGGAGAACTCCTCAAGGGTGTAGGCACAAAAGTTGGTGGCACACTGAATGCCGTTATTGGAGACACTGAGAAACAAGCCCTACAATTCCCTCCTGGCTCTTTCCATGTTGGAGGTAGAGCAAGAAGATTGTTGGTTGGTTTTGCGCCTAGCTCTATGGCGAGAGTAGGCAGAGACATAATTAGGTGACTTGAAGCAGTTCCTATCGAGTCCAAGAACAGTCCCCACCTTTCCCTGCTGGCAGTTTCCATGTGGACATATGTCTTGATATGTGCTTTGCTTTTGAGCACAACTCTCTCTCGAGAGAATGTTAGCAAAGAGGTAACGGGGAGAGTAGAAAGCAGTACTCAAAGACAGGGAGAACAAGATCTACATTTCCCACCTGGCACTTCCCATGTAGGAGATATAGCAGGATGTATACTGGTTTTGAGGACAACTCAATGGACAGTGAAGGGAGAAAAGTTCCTGGCTCATTGAATGCCGTTTCTGGAGACCCTGCGATCAATGAGGGAGATATGTCAACACGTGTGTTGGTTTTGAGGACGGCTCTCTGGAGAGTCTTAGCAAAGAGGTCACACGGATAATCAGAGCAATTCTCAGAGACACTGAGAACAAGATCGACAATTGGCTCTTGGCACTTTCCCTGTAGGAGATACCGCAAGACGTTTCTGTATATTGGGCACAGCGCTCTGCAGGCTGTTAGCAGAGACTTTCCCGGGACAGTGAAACCCTATGTCAGAGACACTGAGAAGAAGCCCCAACGTTCCTTCCAGTCATTTTCAGTGTGGGTGCCTTCTCCACGTGGTTCCTGGTTTCACTGCAGCTCTGAAGAGAATGTTAGCAAAGAGGTAATCGGGACAGTGAAAACAGTACTCAAAGACAGGGAGAGCAAGCTCTACATTACTCTCTTGGCACTTTGGATGCGGGACATACAGCGAGATGTTTGCTGCTTTTGCGTTTGGCTGTTGGGAGATTTACAGCACAAAGATATCTAGTTGATTTGAAGCAGTTCTGAGAAAGTCTAAACATTATCCCCACTTTTCCCTCCTGGCATTTTCCATGTGGGAGATATAGCACGATGTATATTTGTTTTGAGGACAACTCAATGGACAGTGTAGGGAGAAAAGTTCCTGGCTCATTGAATGCCGTTTCTGGAGACACTGCGATCAATGAGGGAGATATGTCAAGATGTGTGTTGGTTTTGAGGACGGCTCTCTGGAGAGTCTTAGCAAAGAGGTCACACGGATAATCAGAGCAATTCTCAGAGACACTGAGAACAACCATACAAATCACTTTTGTCCCTTTGCTTGTTTTACGTATAACAAGACGTTTATGGATTTTGAGGAGAACTCCTCAAGGGTGTAGGCACAAAAGTTGGTGGCACACTGAATGCCGTTATTGGAGACACTGAGAAACAAGCCCTACAATTCCCTCCTGGCTCTTTCCATGTTGGAGGTAGAGCAAGAAGATTGTTGGTTGGTTTTGCGCCTAGCTCTATGGCGAGAGTAGGCAGAGACATAATTAGGTGACTTGAAGCAGTTCCTATCGAGTCCAAGAACAGTCCCCACCTTTCCCTGCTGGCAGTTTCCATGTGGACATATGTCTTGATATGTGCTTTGCTTTTGAGCACAACTCTCTCTCGAGAGAATGTTAGCAAAGAGGTAACGGGGAGAGTAGAAAGCAGTACTCAAAGACAGGGAGAACAAGATCTACATTTCCCACCTGGCACTTCCCATGTAGGAGATATAGCAGGATGTATACTGGTTTTGAGGACAACTCAATGGACAGTGAAGGGAGAAAAGTTCCTGGCTCATTGAATGCCGTTTCTGGAGACCCTGCGATCAATGTGGGAGATATGTCAACACGTGTGTTGCTTTTGAGGACGGCTCTCTGGAGAGTCTTAGCAAAGAGGTCACACGGATAATCAGAGCAATTCTCAGAGACACTGAGAACAAGATCGACAATTGGCTCTTGGCACTTTCCCTGTAGGAGATACCGCAAGACGTTTCTGTATATTGGGCACAGCGCTCTGCAGGCTGTTAGCAGAGACTTTCCCGGCACAGTGAAACCCTATGTCAGAGACACTGAGAAGAAGCCCCAATGTTCCTTCCAGTCATTTTCAGTGTGGGTGCCTTCTCCACGTGGTTCCTGGTTTCACTGCAGCTCTGAAGAGAATGTTAGCAAAGAGGTAATCGGGACAGTGAAAACAGTACTCAAAGACAGGGAGAGCAAGCTCTACATTACTCTCTTGGCACTTTGGATGCGGGACATACAGCGAGATGTTTGCTGCTTTTGCGTTTGGCTGTTGGGAGATTTACAGCACAAAGATATCTAGTTGATTTGAAGCAGTTCTGAGAAAGTCTAAACATTATCCCCACTTTTCCCTCCTGGCATTTTCCATGTGGGAGATATAGCACGATGTATATTTGTTTGGAGGACAACTCAATGGACAGTGTAGGGAGAAAAGTTCCTGGCTCATTGAATGCCGTTTCTGGAGACACTGCGATCAATGAGGGAGATATGTCAAGATGTGTGTTGCTTTTGAGGACGGCTCTCTGGAGAGTCTTAGCAAAGAGGTCACACGGATAATCAGAGCAATTCTCAGAGACACTGAGAACAACCATACAAATCACTTTTGTCCCTTTGCTTGTTTTACGTATAACAAGACGTTTATGGATTTTGAGGAGAACTCCTCAAGGGTGTAGGCACAAAAGTTGGTGGCACACTGAATGCCGTTATTGGAGACACTGAGAAACAAGCCCTACAATTCCCTCCTGGCTCTTTCCATGTTGGAGGTAGAGCAAGAAGATTGTTGGTTGGTTTTGCGCCTAGCTCTATGGCGAGAGTAGGCAGAGACATAATTAGGTGACTTGAAGCAGTTCCTATCGAGTCCAAGAACAGTCCCCACCTTTCCCTGCCGGCAGTTTCCATGTGGACATATGTCTTGATATGTGCTTTGCTTTTGAGCACAACTCTCTCTCGAGAGAATGTTAGCAAAGAGGTAACGGGGAGAGTAGAAAGCAGTACTCAAAGACAGGGAGAACAAGATCTACATTTCCCACCTGGCACTTCCCATGTAGGAGATATAGCAGGATGTATACTGGTTTTGAGGACAACTCAATGGACAGTGAAGGGAGAAAAGTTCCTGGCTCATTGAATGCCGTTTCTGGAGACCCTGCGATCAATGTGGGAGATATGTCAACACGTGTGTTGCTTTTGAGGACGGCTCTCTGGAGAGTCTTAGCAAAGAGGTCACACGGATAATCAGAGCAATTCTCAGAGACACTGAGAACAAGATCGACAATTGGCTCTTGGCACTTTCCCTGTAGGAGATACCGCAAGACGTTTCTGTATATTGGGCACAGCGCTCTGCAGGCTGTTAGCAGAGACTTTCCCGGGACAGTGAAACCCTATGTCAGAGACACTGAGAAGAAGCCCCAACGTTCCTTCCAGTCATTTTCAGTGTGGGTGCCTTCTCCACGTGGTTCCTGGTTTCACTGCAGCTCTGAAGAGAATGTTAGCAAAGAGGTAATCGGGACAGTGAAAACAGTACTCAAAGACAGGGAGAGCAAGCTCTACATTACTCTCTTGGCACTTTGGATGCGGGACATACAGCGAGATGTTTGCTGCTTTTGCGTTTGGCTGTTGGGAGATTTACAGCACAAAGATATCTAGTTGATTTGAAGCAGTTCTGAGAAAGTCTAAACATTATCCCCACTTTTCCCTCCTGGCATTTTCCATGTGGGAGATATAGCACGATGTATATTTGTTTGGAGGACAACTCAATGGACAGTGTAGGGAGAAAAGTTCCTGGCTCATTGAATGCCGTTTCTGGAGACACTGCGATCAATGAGGGAGATATGTCAAGATGTGTGTTGGTTTTGAGGACGGCTCTCTGGAGAGTCTTAGCAAAGAGGTCACACGGATAATCAGAGCAATTCTCAGAGACACTGAGAACAACCATACAAATCACTTTTGTCCCTTTGCTTGTTTTACGTATAACAAGACGTTTATGGATTTTGAGGAGAACTCCTCAAGGGTGTAGGCACAAAAGTTGGTGGCACACTGAATGCCGTTATTGGAGACACTGAGAAACAAGCCCTACAATTCCCTCCTGGCTCTTTCCATGTTGGAGGTAGAGCAAGAAGATTGTTGGTTGGTTTTGCGCCTAGCTCTATGGCGAGAGTAGGCAGAGACATAATTAGGTGACTTGAAGCAGTTCCTATCGAGTCCAAGAACAGTCCCCACCTTTCCCTGCTGGCAGTTTCCATGTGGACATATGTCTTGATATGTGCTTTGCTTTTGAGCACAACTCTCTCTCGAGAGAATGTTAGCAAAGAGGTAACGGGGAGAGTAGAAAGCAGTACTCAAAGACAGGGAGAACAAGATCTACATTTCCCACCTGGCACTTCCCATGTAGGAGATATAGCAGGATGTATACTGGTTTTGAGGACAACTCAATGGACAGTGAAGGGAGAAAAGTTCCTGGCTCATTGAATGCCGTTTCTGGAGACCCTGCGATCAATGTGGGAGATATGTCAACACGTGTGTTGCTTTTGAGGACGGCTCTCTGGAGAGTCTTAGCAAAGAGGTCACACGGATAATCAGAGCAATTCTCAGAGACACTGAGAACAAGATCGACAATTGGCTCTTGGCACTTTCCCTGTAGGAGATACCGCAAGACGTTTCTGTATATTGGGCACAGCGCTCTGCAGGCTGTTAGCAGAGACTTTCCCGGCACAGTGAAACCCTATGTCAGAGACACTGAGAAGAAGCCCCAATGTTCCTTCCAGTCATTTTCAGTGTGGGTGCCTTCTCCACGTGGTTCCTGGTTTCACTGCAGCTCTGAAGAGAATGTTAGCAAAGAGGTAATCGGGACAGTGAAAACAGTACTCAAAGACAGGGAGAGCAAGCTCTACATTACTCTCTTGGCACTTTGGATGCGGGACATACAGCGAGATGTTTGCTGCTTTTGCGTTTGGCTGTTGGGAGATTTACAGCACAAAGATATCTAGTTGATTTGAAGCAGTTCTGAGAAAGTCTAAACATTATCCCCACTTTTCCCTCCTGGCATTTTCCATGTGGGAGATATAGCACGATGTATATTTGTTTGGAGGACAACTCAATGGACAGTGTAGGGAGAAAAGTTCCTGGCTCATTGAATGCCGTTTCTGGAGACACTGCGATCAATGAGGGAGATATGTCAAGATGTGTGTTGCTTTTGAGGACGGCTCTCTGGAGAGTCTTAGCAAAGAGGTCACACGGATAATCAGAGCAATTCTCAGAGACACTGAGAACAACCATACAAATCACTTTTGTCCCTTTGCTTGTTTTACGTATAACAAGACGTTTATGGATTTTGAGGAGAACTCCTCAAGGGTGTAGGCACAAAAGTTGGTGGCACACTGAATGCCGTTATTGGAGACACTGAGAAACAAGCCCTACAATTCCCTCCTGGCTCTTTCCATGTTGGAGGTAGAGCAAGAAGATTGTTGGTTGGTTTTGCGCCTAGCTCTATGGCGAGAGTAGGCAGAGACATAATTAGGTGACTTGAAGCAGTTCCTATCGAGTCCAAGAACAGTCCCCACCTTTCCCTGCTGGCAGTTTCCATGTGGACATATGTCTTGATATGTGCTTTGCTTTTGAGCACAACTCTCTCTCGAGAGAATGTTAGCAAAGAGGTAACGGGGAGAGTAGAAAGCAGTACTCAAAGACAGGGAGAACAAGATCTACATTTCCCACCTGGCACTTCCCATGTAGGAGATATAGCAGGATGTATACTGGTTTTGAGGACAACTCAATGGACAGTGAAGGGAGAAAAGTTCCTGGCTCATTGAATGCCGTTTCTGGAGACCCTGCGATCATTGTGGGAGATATGTCAACACGTGTGTTGCTTTTGAGGACGGCTCTCTGGAGAGTCTTAGCAAAGAGGTCACACGGATAATCAGAGCAATTCTCAGAGACACTGAGAACAAGATCGACAATTCGCTCTTGGCACTTTCCCTGTAGGAGATACCGCAAGACGTTTCTGTATATTGGGCACAGCGCTCTGCAGGCTGTTAGCAGAGACTTTCCCGGCACAGTGAAACCCTATGTCAGAGACACTGAGAAGAAGCCCCAACGTTCCTTCCAGTCATTTTCAGTGTGGGTGCCTTCTCCACGTGGTTCCTGGTTTCACTGCAGCTCTGAAGAGAATGTTAGCAAAGAGGTAATCGGGACAGTGAAAACAGTACTCAAAGACAGGGAGAGCAAGCTCTACATTACTCTCTTGGCACTTTGGATGCGGGACATACAGCGAGATGTTTGCTGCTTTTGCGTTTGGCTGTTGGGAGATTTACAGCACAAAGATAGCTAGTTGATTTGAAGCAGTTCTGAGAAAGTCTAAACATTATCCCCACTTTTCCCTCCTGGCATTTTCCATGTGGGAGATATAGCACGATGTATATTTGTTTTGAGGACAACTCAATGGACAGTGTAGGGAGAAAAGTTCCTGGCTCATTGAATGCCGTTTCTGGAGACACTGCGATCAATGAGGGAGATATGTCAAGATGTGTGTTGGTTTTGAGGACGGCTCTCTGGAGAGTCTTAGCAAAGAGGTCACACGGATAATCAGAGCAATTCTCAGAGACACTGAGAACGACCATACAAATCACTTTTGTCCCTTTGCTTGTTTTACGTATAACAAGACGTTTATGGATTTTGAGGAGAACTCCTCAAGGGTGTAGGCACAAAAGTTGGTGGCACACTGAATGCCGTTATTGGAGACACTGAGAAACAAGCCCTACAATTCCCTCCTGGCTCTTTCCATGTTGGAGGTAGAGCAAGAAGATTGTTGGTTGGTTTTGCGCCTAGCTCTATGGCGAGAGTAGGCAGAGACATAATTAGGTGACTTGAAGCAGTTCCTATCGAGTCCAAGAACAGTCCCCACCTTTCCCTGCTGGCAGTTTCCATGTGGACATATGTCTTGATATGTGCTTTGCTTTTGAGCACAACTCTCTCTCGAGAGAATGTTAGCAAAGAGGTAACGGGGAGAGTAGAAAGCAGTACTCAAAGACAGGGAGAACAAGATCTACATTTCCCACCTGGCACTTCCCATGTAGGAGATATAGCAGGATGTATACTGGTTTTGAGGACAACTCAATGGACAGTGAAGGGAGAAAAGTTCCTGGCTCATTGAATGCCGTTTCTGGAGACCCTGCGATCAATGAGGGAGATATGTCAACACGTGTGTTGGTTTTGAGGACGGCTCTCTGGAGAGTCTTAGCAAAGAGGTCACACGGATAATCAGAGCAATTCTCAGAGACACTGAGAACAAGATCGACAATTCGCTCTTGGCACTTTCCCTGTAGGAGATACCGCAAGACGTTTCTGTATATTGGGCACAGCGCTCTGCAGGCTGTTAGCAGAGACTTTCCCGGGACAGTGAAACCCTATGTCAGGGACACTGAGAAGAAGCCCCAATGTTCCTTCCAGTCATTTTCAGTGTGGGTGCCTTCTCCACGTGGTTCCTGGTTTCACTGCAGCTCTGAAGAGAATGTTAGCAAAGAGGTAATCGGGACAGTGAAAACAGTACTCAAAGACAGGGAGAGCAAGCTCTACATTACTCTCTTGGCACTTTGGATGCGGGACATACAGCGAGATGTTTGCTGCTTTTGCGTTTGGCTGTTGGGAGATTTACAGCACAAAGATAGCTAGTTGATTTGAAGCAGTTCTGAGAAAGTCTAAACATAATCCCCACTTTTCCCTCCTGGCATTTTCCATGTGGGAGATATAGCACGAGGTATATTTGTTTGGAGGACAACTCAAGGGACAGTGTAGGGAGAAAAGTTCCTGGCTCATTGAATGCCGTTTCTGGAGACACTGCGATCAATGAGGGAGATATGTCAAGATGTGTGTTGCTTTTGAGGACGTCTCTCTGGAGAGTCTTAGCAAAGAGGTCACACGGATAATCAGAGCAATTCTCAGAGACACTGAGACCAAGCTCCACAATTCCTCCTGGCACTTTCCCTGTAGGAGATACCGCAAGACGTTTCTGTATATTGGGCACAGCGCTCTGCAGGCTGTTAGCAGAGACTTTCCCGGCACAGTGAAACCCTATGTCAGAGACACTGAGAAGAAGCCCCAATGTTCCTTCCAGTCATTTTCAGTGTGGGTGCCTTCTCCATGTGGTTCCTGGTTTCACTGCAGCTCTGAAGAGAATGTTAGCAAAGAGGTAATCGGGACAGTGAAAACAGTACTCAAAGACAGGGAGAGCAAGCTCTACATTACTCTCTTGGCACTTTGGATGCGGGACATACAGCGAGATGTTTGCTGCTTTTGCGTTTGGTTGTTGGGAGATTTACAGCACAAAGATATCTAGTTGATTTGAAGCAGTTCTGAGAAAGTCTAAACATTATCCCCACTTTTCCCTCCTGGCATTTTCCATGTGGGAGATATAGCACGAGGTATATTTGTTTGGAGGACAACTCAATGGACAGTGTAGGGAGAAAAGTTCCTGGCTCATTGAATGCCGTTTCTGGAGACACTGCGATCAATGAGGGAGATATGTCAAGATGTGTGTTGGTTTTGAGGACGGCTCTCTGGAGAGTCTTAGCAAAGAGGTCACACGGATAATCAGAGCAATTCTCAGAGACACTGAGAACGACCATACAAATCACTTTTGTCCCTTTGCTTGTTTTACGTATAACAAGACGTTTATGGATTTTGAGGAGAACTCCTCAAGGGTGTAGGCACAAAAGTTGGTGGCACACTGAATGCCGTTATTGGAGACACTGAGAAACAAGCCCTACAATTCCCTCCTGGCTCTTTCCATGTTGGAGGTAGAGCAAGAAGATTGTTGGTTGGTTTTGCGCCTAGCTCTATGGCGAGAGTAGGCAGAGACATAATTAGGTGACTTGAAGCAGTTCCTATCGAGTCCAAGAACAGTCCCCACCTTTCCCTGCTGGCAGTTTCCATGTGGACATATGTCTTGATATGTGCTTTGCTTTTGAGCACAACTCTCTCTCGAGAGAATGTTAGCAAAGAGGTAACGGGGAGAGTAGAAAGCAGTACTCAAAGACAGGGAGAACAAGATCTACATTTCCCACCTGGCACTTCCCATGTAGGAGATATAGCAGGATGTATACTGGTTTTGAGGACAACTCAATGGACAGTGAAGGGAGAAAAGTTCCTGGCTCATTGAATGCCGTTTCTGGAGACCCTGCGATCAATGAGGGAGATATGTCAACACGTGTGTTGGTTTTGAGGACGGCTCTCTGGAGAGTCTTAGCAAAGAGGTCACACGGATAATCAGAGCAATTCTCAGAGACACTGAGAACAAGATCGACAATTCGCTCTTGGCACTTTCCCTGTAGGAGATACCGCAAGACGTTTCTGTATATTGGGCACAGCGCTCTGCAGGCTGTTAGCAGAGACTTTCCCGGGACAGTGAAACCCTATGTCAGGGACACTGAGAAGAAGCCCCAATGTTCCTTCCAGTCATTTTCAGTGTGGGTGCCTTCTCCACGTGGTTCCTGGTTTCACTGCAGCTCTGAAGAGAATGTTAGCAAAGAGGTAATCGGGACAGTGAAAACAGTACTCAAAGACAGGGAGAGCAAGCTCTACATTACTCTCTTGGCACTTTGGATGCGGGACATACAGCGAGATGTTTGCTGCTTTTGCGTTTGGCTGTTGGGAGATTTACAGCACAAAGATAGCTAGTTGATTTGAAGCAGTTCTGAGAAAGTCTAAACATAATCCCCACTTTTCCCTCCTGGCATTTTCCATGTGGGAGATATAGCACGAGGTATATTTGTTTTGAGGACAACTCAATGGACAGTGTAGGGAGAAAAGTTCCTGGCTCATTGAATGCCGTTTCTGGAGACACTGCGATCAATGAGGGAGATATGTCAAGATGTGTGTTGCTTTTGAGGACGTCTCTCTGGAGAGTCTTAGCAAAGAGGTCACACGGATAATCAGAGCAATTCTCAGAGACACTGAGAACAACCATACAAATCACTTTTGTCCCTTTGCTTGTTTTACGTATAACAAGACGTTTATGGATTTTGAGGAGAACTCCTCAAGGGTGTAGGCACAAAAGTTGGTGGCACACTGAATGCCGTTATTGGAGACACTGAGAAACAAGCCCTACAATTCCCTCCTGGCTCTTTCCATGTTGGAGGTAGAGCAAGAAGATTGTTGGTTGGTTTTGCGCCTAGCTCTATGGCGAGAGTAGGCAGAGACATAATTAGGTGACTTGAAGCAGTTCCTATCGAGTCCAAGAACAGTCCCCACCTTTCCCTGCTGGCAGTTTCCATGTGGACATATGTCTTGATATGTGCTTTGCTTTTGAGCACAACTCTCTCTCGAGAGAATGTTAGCAAAGAGGTAACGGGGAGAGTAGAAAGCAGTACTCAAAGACAGGGAGAACAAGATCTACATTTCCCACCTGGCACTTCCCATGTAGGAGATATAGCAGGATGTATACTGGTTTTGAGGACAACTCAATGGACAGTGAAGGGAGAAAAGTTCCTGGCTCATTGAATGCCGTTTCTGGAGACCCTGCGATCAATGTGGGAGATATGTCAACACGTGTGTTGCTTTTGAGGACGGCTCTCTGGAGAGTCTTAGCAAAGAGGTCACACGGATAATCAGAGCAATTCTCAGAGACACTGAGACCAAGCTCCACAATTCCTCCTGGCACTTTCCCTGTAGGAGATACCGCAAGACGTTTCTGTATATTGGGCACAGCGCTCTGCAGGCTGTTAGCAGAGACTTTCCCGGCACAGTGAAACCCTATGTCAGAGACACTGAGAAGAAGCCCCAATGTTCCTTCCAGTCATTTTCAGTGTGGGTGCCTTCTCCACGTGGTTCCTGGTTTCACTGCAGCTCTGAAGAGAATGTTAGCAAAGAGGTAATCGGGACAGTGAAAACAGTACTCAAAGACAGGGAGAGCAAGCTCTACATTACTCTCTTGGCACTTTGGATGCGGGACATACAGCGAGATGTTTGCTGCTTTTGCGTTTGGCTGTTGGGAGATTTACAGCACAAAGATATCTAGTTGATTTGAAGCAGTTCTGAGAAAGTCTAAACATTATCCCCACTTTTCCCTCCTGGCATTTTCCATGTGGGAGATATAGCACGATGTATATTTGTTTGGAGGACAACTCAATGGACAGTGTAGGGAGAAAAGTTCCTGGCTCATTGAATGCCGTTTCTGGAGACACTGCGATCAATGAGGGAGATATGTCAAGATGTGTGTTGCTTTTGAGGACGGCTCTCTGGAGAGTCTTAGCAAAGAGGTCACACGGATAATCAGAGCAATTCTCAGAGACACTGAGAACAACCATACAAATCACTTTTGTCCCTTTGCTTGTTTTACGTATAACAAGACGTTTATGGATTTTGAGGAGAACTCCTCAAGGGTGTAGGCACAAAAGTTGGTGGCACACTGAATGCCGTTATTGGAGACACTGAGAAACAAGCCCTACAATTCCCTCCTGGCTCTTTCCATGTTGGAGGTAGAGCAAGAAGATTGTTGGTTGGTTTTGCGCCTAGCTCTATGGCGAGAGTAGGCAGAGACATAATTAGGTGACTTGAAGCAGTTCCTATCGAGTCCAAGAACAGTCCCCACCTTTCCCTGCTGGCAGTTTCCATGTGGACATATGTCTTGATATGTGCTTTGCTTTTGAGCACAACTCTCTCTCGAGAGAATGTTAGCAAAGAGGTAACGGGGAGAGTAGAAAGCAGTACTCAAAGACAGGGAGAACAAGATCTACATTTCCCACCTGGCACTTCCCATGTAGGAGATATAGCAGGATGTATACTGGTTTTGAGGACAACTCAATGGACAGTGAAGGGAGAAAAGTTCCTGGCTCATTGAATGCCGTTTCTGGAGACCCTGCGATCATTGTGGGAGATATGTCAACACGTGTGTTGCTTTTGAGGACGGCTCTCTGGAGAGTCTTAGCAAAGAGGTCACACGGATAATCAGAGCAATTCTCAGAGACACTGAGAACAAGATTGACAATTGGCTCTTGGCACTTTCCCTGTAGGAGATACCGCAAGACGTTTCTGTATATTGGGCACAGCGCTCTGCAGGTTGTTAGCAGAGACTTTCCCGGGACAGTGAAACCCTATGTCAGAGACACTGAGAAGAAGCCCCAACGTTCCTTCCAGTCATTTTCAGTGTGGGTGCCTTCTCCACGTGGTTCCTGGTTTCACTGCAGCTCTGAAGAGAATGTTAGCAAAGAGGTAATCGGGACAGTGAAAACAGTACTCAAAGACAGGGAGAGCAAGCTCTACATTACTCTCTTGGCACTTTGGATGCGGGACATACAGCGAGATGTTTGCTGCTTTTGCGTTTGGCTGTTGGGAGATTTACAGCACAAAGATATCTAGTTGATTTGAAGCAGTTCTGAGAAAGTCTAAACATTATCCCCACTTTTCCCTCCTGGCATTTTCCATGTGGGAGATATAGCACGAGGTATATTTGTTTTGAGGACAACTCAATGGACAGTGTAGGGAGAAAAGTTCCTGGCTCATTGAATGCCGTTTCTGGAGACACTGCGATCAATGAGGGAGATATGTCAAGATGTGTGTTGGTTTTGAGGACGGCTCTCTGGAGAGTCTTAGCAAAGAGGTCACACGGATAATCAGAGCAATTCTCAGAGACACTGAGAACAACCATACAAATCACTTTTGTCCCTTTGCTTGTTTTACGTATAACAAGACGTTTATGGATTTTGAGGAGAACTCCTCAAGGGTGTAGGCACAAAAGTTGGTGGCACACTGAATGCCGTTATTGGAGACACTGAGAAACAAGCCCTACAATTCCCTCCTGGCTCTTTCCATGTTGGAGGTAGAGCAAGAAGATTGTTGGTTGGTTTTGCGCCTAGCTCTATGGCGAGAGTAGGCAGAGACATAATTAGGTGACTTGAAGCAGTTCCTATCGAGTCCAAGAACAGTCCCCACCTTTCCCTGCTGGCAGTTTCCATGTGGACATATGTCTTGATATGTGCTTTGCTTTTGAGCACAACTCTCTCTCGAGAGAATGTTAGCAAAGAGGTAACGGGGAGAGTAGAAAGCAGTACTCAAAGACAGGGAGAACAAGATCTACATTTCCCACCTGGCACTTCCCATGTAGGAGATATAGCAGGATGTATACTGGTTTTGAGGACAACTCAATGGACAGTGAAGGGAGAAAAGTTCCTGGCTCATTGAATGCCGTTTCTGGAGACCCTGCGATCAATGTGGGAGATATGTCAACACGTGTGTTGGTTTTGAGGACGGCTCTCTGGAGAGTCTTAGCAAAGAGGTCACACGGATAATCAGAGCAATTCTCAGAGACACTGAGAACAAGATCGACAATTGGCTCTTGGCACTTTCCCTGTAGGAGATACCGCAAGACGTTTCTGTATATTGGGCACAGCGCTCTGCAGGCTGTTAGCAGAGACTTTCCCGGGACAGTGAAACCCTATGTCAGAGACACTGAGAAGAAGCCCCAACGTTCCTTCCAGTCATTTTCAGTGTGGGTGCCTTCTCCACGTGGTTCCTGGTTTCACTGCAGCTCTGAAGAGAATGTTAGCAAAGAGGTAATCGGGACAGTGAAAACAGTACTCAAAGACAGGGAGAGCAAGCTCTACATTACTCTCTTGGCACTTTGGATGCGGGACATACAGCGAGATGTTTGCTGCTTTTGCGTTTGGCTGTTGGGAGATTTACAGCACAAAGATATCTAGTTGATTTGAAGCAGTTCTGAGAAAGTCTAAACATTATCCCCACTTTTCCCTCCTGGCATTTTCCATGTGGGAGATATAGCACGATGTATATTTGTTTTGAGGACAACTCAATGGACAGTGTAGGGAGAAAAGTTCCTGGCTCATTGAATGCCGTTTCTGGAGACACTGCGATCAATGAGGGAGATATGTCAAGATGTGTGTTGGTTTTGAGGACGGCTCTCTGGAGAGTCTTAGCAAAGAGGTCACACGGATAATCAGAGCAATTCTCAGAGACACTGAGAACGACCATACAAATCACTTTTGTCCCTTTGCTTGTTTTACGTATAACAAGACGTTTATGGATTTTGAGGAGAACTCCTCAAGGGTGTAGGCACAAAAGTTGGTGGCACACTGAATGCCGTTATTGGAGACACTGAGAAACAAGCCCTACAATTCCCTCCTGGCTCTTTCCATGTTGGAGGTAGAGCAAGAAGATTGTTGGTTGGTTTTGCGCCTAGCTCTATGGCGAGAGTAGGCAGAGACATAATTAGGTGACTTGAAGCAGTTCCTATCGAGTCCAAGAACAGTCCCCACCTTTCCCTGCTGGCAGTTTCCATGTGGACATATGTCTTGATATGTGCTTTGCTTTTGAGCACAACTCTCTCTCGAGAGAATGTTAGCAAAGAGGTAACGGGGAGAGTAGAAAGCAGTACTCAAAGACAGGGAGAACAAGATCTACATTTCCCACCTGGCACTTCCCATGTAGGAGATATAGCAGGATGTATACTGGTTTTGAGGACAACTCAATGGACAGTGAAGGGAGAAAAGTTCCTGGCTCATTGAATGCCGTTTCTGGAGACCCTGCGATCAATGAGGGAGATATGTCAACACGTGTGTTGGTTTTGAGGACGGCTCTCTGGAGAGTCTTAGCAAAGAGGTCACACGGATAATCAGAGCAATTCTCAGAGACACTGAGAACAAGATCGACAATTGGCTCTTGGCACTTTCCCTGTAGGAGATACCGCAAGACGTTTCTGTATATTGGGCACAGCGCTCTGCAGGCTGTTAGCAGAGACTTTCCCGGGACAGTGAAACCCTATGTCAGAGACACTGAGAAGAAGCCCCAACGTTCCTTCCAGTCATTTTCAGTGTGGGTGCCTTCTCCACGTGGTTCCTGGTTTCACTGCAGCTCTGAAGAGAATGTTAGCAAAGAGGTAATCGGGACAGTGAAAACAGTACTCAAAGACAGGGAGAGCAAGCTCTACATTACTCTCTTGGCACTTTGGATGCGGGACATACAGCGAGATGTTTGCTGCTTTTGCGTTTGGCTGTTGGGAGATTTACAGCACAAAGATATCTAGTTGATTTGAAGCAGTTCTGAGAAAGTCTAAACATTATCCCCACTTTTCCCTCCTGGCATTTTCCATGTGGGAGATATAGCACGATGTATATTTGTTTTGAGGACAACTCAATGGACGGTGTAGGGAGAAAAGTTCCTGGCTCATTGAATGCCGTTTCTGGAGACACTGCGATCAATGAGGGAGATATGTCAAGATGTGTGTTGGTTTTGAGGACGGCTCTCTGGAGAGTCTTAGCAAAGAGGTCACACGGATAATCAGAGCAATTCTCAGAGACACTGAGAACAACCATACAAATCACTTTTGTCCCTTTGCTTGTTTTACGTATAACAAGACGTTTATGGATTTTGAGGAGAACTCCTCAAGGGTGTAGGCACAAAAGTTGGTGGCACACTGAATGCCGTTATTGGAGACACTGAGAAACAAGCCCTACAATTCCCTCCTGGCTCTTTCCATGTTGGAGGTAGAGCAAGAAGATTGTTGGTTGGTTTTGCGCCTAGCTCTATGGCGAGAGTAGGCAGAGACATAATTAGGTGACTTGAAGCAGTTCCTATCGAGTCCAAGAACAGTCCCCACCTTTCCCTGCTGGCAGTTTCCATGTGGACATATGTCTTGATATGTGCTTTGCTTTTGAGCACAACTCTCTCTCGAGAGAATGTTAGCAAAGAGGTAACGGGGAGAGTAGAAAGCAGTACTCAAAGACAGGGAGAACAAGATCTACATTTCCCACCTGGCACTTCCCATGTAGGAGATATAGCAGGATGTATACTGGTTTTGAGGACAACTCAATGGACAGTGAAGGGAGAAAAGTTCCTGGCTCATTGAATGCCGTTTCTGGAGACCCTGCGATCAATGTGGGAGATATGTCAACACGTGTGTTGCTTTTGAGGACGGCTCTCTGGAGAGTCTTAGCAAAGAGGTCACACGGATAATCAGAGCAATTCTCAGAGACACTGAGAACAAGATCGACAATTGGCTCTTGGCACTTTCCCTGTAGGAGATACCGCAAGACGTTTCTGTATATTGGGCACAGCGCTCTGCAGGCTGTTAGCAGAGACTTTCCCGGCACAGTGAAACCCTATGTCAGAGACACTGAGAAGAAGCCCCAATGTTCCTTCCAGTCATTTTCAGTGTGGGTGCCTTCTCCACGTGGTTCCTGGTTTCACTGCAGCTCTGAAGAGAATGTTAGCAAAGAGGTAATCGGGACAGTGAAAACAGTACTCAAAGACAGGGAGAGCAAGCTCTACATTACTCTCTTGGCACTTTGGATGCGGGACATACAGCGAGATGTTTGCTGCTTTTGCGTTTGGCTGTTGGGAGATTTACAGCACAAAGATATCTAGTTGATTTGAAGCAGTTCTGAGAAAGTCTAAACATTATCCCCACTTTTCCCTCCTGGCATTTTCCATGTGGGAGATATAGCACGATGTATATTTGTTTGGAGGACAACTCAATGGACAGTGTAGGGAGAAAAGTTCCTGGCTCATTGAATGCCGTTTCTGGAGACACTGCGATCAATGAGGGAGATATGTCAAGATGTGTGTTGCTTTTGAGGACGGCTCTCTGGAGAGTCTTAGCAAAGAGGTCACACGGATAATCAGAGCAATTCTCAGAGACACTGAGAACAACCATACAAATCACTTTTGTCCCTTTGCTTGTTTTACGTATAACAAGACGTTTATGGATTTTGAGGAGAACTCCTCAAGGGTGTAGGCACAAAAGTTGGTGGCACACTGAATGCCGTTATTGGAGACACTGAGAAACAAGCCCTACAATTCCCTCCTGGCTCTTTCCATGTTGGAGGTAGAGCAAGAAGATTGTTGGTTGGTTTTGCGCCTAGCTCTATGGCGAGAGTAGGCAGAGACATAATTAGGTGACTTGAAGCAGTTCCTATCGAGTCCAAGAACAGTCCCCACCTTTCCCTGCTGGCAGTTTCCATGTGGACATATGTCTTGATATGTGCTTTGCTTTTGAGCACAACTCTCTCTCGAGAGAATGTTAGCAAAGAGGTAACGGGGAGAGTAGAAAGCAGTACTCAAAGACAGGGAGAACAAGATCTACATTTCCCACCTGGCACTTCCCATGTAGGAGATATAGCAGGATGTATACTGGTTTTGAGGACAACTCAATGGACAGTGAAGGGAGAAAAGTTCCTGGCTCATTGAATGCCGTTTCTGGAGACCCTGCGATCATTGTGGGAGATATGTCAACACGTGTGTTGCTTTTGAGGACGGCTCTCTGGAGAGTCTTAGCAAAGAGGTCACACGGATAATCAGAGCAATTCTCAGAGACACTGAGAACAAGATCGACAATTCGCTCTTGGCACTTTCCCTGTAGGAGATACCGCAAGACGTTTCTGTATATTGGGCACAGCGCTCTGCAGGCTGTTAGCAGAGACTTTCCCGGCACAGTGAAACCCTATGTCAGAGACACTGAGAAGAAGCCCCAACGTTCCTTCCAGTCATTTTCAGTGTGGGTGCCTTCTCCACGTGGTTCCTGGTTTCACTGCAGCTCTGAAGAGAATGTTAGCAAAGAGGTAATCGGGACAGTGAAAACAGTACTCAAAGACAGGGAGAGCAAGCTCTACATTACTCTCTTGGCACTTTGGATGCGGGACATACAGCGAGATGTTTGCTGCTTTTGCGTTTGGCTGTTGGGAGATTTACAGCACAAAGATATCTAGTTGATTTGAAGCAGTTCTGAGAAAGTCTAAACATTATCCCCACTTTTCCCTCCTGGCATTTTCCATGTGGGAGATATAGCACGATGTATATTTGTTTGGAGGACAACTCAAGGGACAGTGTAGGGAGAAAAGTTCCTGGCTCATTGAATGCCGTTTCTGGAGACACTGCGATCAATGAGGGAGATATGTCAAGATGTGTGTTGGTTTTGAGGACGGCTCTCTGGAGAGTCTTAGCAAAGAGGTCACACGGATAATCAGAGCAATTCTCAGAGACACTGAGAACGACCATACAAATCACTTTTGTCCCTTTGCTTGTTTTACGTATAACAAGACGTTTATGGATTTTGAGGAGAACTCCTCAAGGGTGTAGGCACAAAAGTTGGTGGCACACTGAATGCCGTTATTGGAGACACTGAGAAACAAGCCCTACAATTCCCTCCTGGCTCTTTCCATGTTGGAGGTAGAGCAAGAAGATTGTTGGTTGGTTTTGCGCCTAGCTCTATGGCGAGAGTAGGCAGAGACATAATTAGGTGACTTGAAGCAGTTCCTATCGAGTCCAAGAACAGTCCCCACCTTTCCCTGCTGGCAGTTTCCATGTGGACATATGTCTTGATATGTGCTTTGCTTTTGAGCACAACTCTCTCTCGAGAGAATGTTAGCAAAGAGGTAACGGGGAGAGTAGAAAGCAGTACTCAAAGACAGGGAGAACAAGATCTACATTTCCCACCTGGCACTTCCCATGTAGGAGATATAGCAGGATGTATACTGGTTTTGAGGACAACTCAATGGACAGTGAAGGGAGAAAAGTTCCTGGCTCATTGAATGCCGTTTCTGGAGACCCTGCGATCAATGAGGGAGATATGTCAACACGTGTGTTGGTTTTGAGGACGGCTCTCTGGAGAGTCTTAGCAAAGAGGTCACACGGATAATCAGAGCAATTCTCAGAGACACTGAGAACAAGATCGACAATTCGCTCTTGGCACTTTCCCTGTAGGAGATACCGCAAGACGTTTCTGTATATTGGGCACAGCGCTCTGCAGGCTGTTAGCAGAGACTTTCCCGGGACAGTGAAACCCTATGTCAGGGACACTGAGAAGAAGCCCCAATGTTCCTTCCAGTCATTTTCAGTGTGGGTGCCTTCTCCACGTGGTTCCTGGTTTCACTGCAGCTCTGAAGAGAATGTTAGCAAAGAGGTAATCGGGACAGTGAAAACAGTACTCAAAGACAGGGAGAGCAAGCTCTACATTACTCTCTTGGCACTTTGGATGCGGGACATACAGCGAGATGTTTGCTGCTTTTGCGTTTGGCTGTTGGGAGATTTACAGCACAAAGATAGCTAGTTGATTTGAAGCAGTTCTGAGAAAGTCTAAACATAATCCCCACTTTTCCCTCCTGGCATTTTCCATGTGGGAGATATAGCACGAGGTATATTTGTTTGGAGGACAACTCAAGGGACAGTGTAGGGAGAAAAGTTCCTGGCTCATTGAATGCCGTTTCTGGAGACACTGCGATCAATGAGGGAGATATGTCAAGATGTGTGTTGCTTTTGAGGACGTCTCTCTGGAGAGTCTTAGCAAAGAGGTCACACGGATAATCAGAGCAATTCTCAGAGACACTGAGACCAAGCTCCACAATTCCTCCTGGCACTTTCCCTGTAGGAGATACCGCAAGACGTTTCTGTATATTGGGCACAGCGCTCTGCAGGCTGTTAGCAGAGACTTTCCCGGCACAGTGAAACCCTATGTCAGAGACACTGAGAAGAAGCCCCAATGTTCCTTCCAGTCATTTTCAGTGTGGGTGCCTTCTCCATGTGGTTCCTGGTTTCACTGCAGCTCTGAAGAGAATGTTAGCAAAGAGGTAATCGGGACAGTGAAAACAGTACTCAAAGACAGGGAGAGCAAGCTCTACATTACTCTCTTGGCACTTTGGATGCGGGACATACAGCGAGATGTTTGCTGCTTTTGCGTTTGGTTGTTGGGAGATTTACAGCACAAAGATATCTAGTTGATTTGAAGCAGTTCTGAGAAAGTCTAAACATTATCCCCACTTTTCCCTCCTGGCATTTTCCATGTGGGAGATATAGCACGAGGTATATTTGTTTGGAGGACAACTCAATGGACAGTGTAGGGAGAAAAGTTCCTGGCTCATTGAATGCCGTTTCTGGAGACACTGCGATCAATGAGGGAGATATGTCAAGATGTGTGTTGGTTTTGAGGACGGCTCTCTGGAGAGTCTTAGCAAAGAGGTCACACGGATAATCAGAGCAATTCTCAGAGACACTGAGAACGACCATACAAATCACTTTTGTCCCTTTGCTTGTTTTACGTATAACAAGACGTTTATGGATTTTGAGGAGAACTCCTCAAGGGTGTAGGCACAAAAGTTGGTGGCACACTGAATGCCGTTATTGGAGACACTGAGAAACAAGCCCTACAATTCCCTCCTGGCTCTTTCCATGTTGGAGGTAGAGCAAGAAGATTGTTGGTTGGTTTTGCGCCTAGCTCTATGGCGAGAGTAGGCAGAGACATAATTAGGTGACTTGAAGCAGTTCCTATCGAGTCCAAGAACAGTCCCCACCTTTCCCTGCTGGCAGTTTCCATGTGGACATATGTCTTGATATGTGCTTTGCTTTTGAGCACAACTCTCTCTCGAGAGAATGTTAGCAAAGAGGTAACGGGGAGAGTAGAAAGCAGTACTCAAAGACAGGGAGAACAAGATCTACATTTCCCACCTGGCACTTCCCATGTAGGAGATATAGCAGGATGTATACTGGTTTTGAGGACAACTCAATGGACAGTGAAGGGAGAAAAGTTCCTGGCTCATTGAATGCCGTTTCTGGAGACCCTGCGATCAATGAGGGAGATATGTCAACACGTGTGTTGGTTTTGAGGACGGCTCTCTGGAGAGTCTTAGCAAAGAGGTCACACGGATAATCAGAGCAATTCTCAGAGACACTGAGAACAAGATCGACAATTCGCTCTTGGCACTTTCCCTGTAGGAGATACCGCAAGACGTTTCTGTATATTGGGCACAGCGCTCTGCAGGCTGTTAGCAGAGACTTTCCCGGGACAGTGAAACCCTATGTCAGGGACACTGAGAAGAAGCCCCAATGTTCCTTCCAGTCATTTTCAGTGTGGGTGCCTTCTCCACGTGGTTCCTGGTTTCACTGCAGCTCTGAAGAGAATGTTAGCAAAGAGGTAATCGGGACAGTGAAAACAGTACTCAAAGACAGGGAGAGCAAGCTCTACATTACTCTCTTGGCACTTTGGATGCGGGACATACAGCGAGATGTTTGCTGCTTTTGCGTTTGGCTGTTGGGAGATTTACAGCACAAAGATAGCTAGTTGATTTGAAGCAGTTCTGAGAAAGTCTAAACATAATCCCCACTTTTCCCTCCTGGCATTTTCCATGTGGGAGATATAGCACGAGGTATATTTGTTTTGAGGACAACTCAATGGACAGTGTAGGGAGAAAAGTTCCTGGCTCATTGAATGCCGTTTCTGGAGACACTGCGATCAATGAGGGAGATATGTCAAGATGTGTGTTGCTTTTGAGGACGTCTCTCTGGAGAGTCTTAGCAAAGAGGTCACACGGATAATCAGAGCAATTCTCAGAGACACTGAGAACAACCATACAAATCACTTTTGTCCCTTTGCTTGTTTTACGTATAACAAGACGTTTATGGATTTTGAGGAGAACTCCTCAAGGGTGTAGGCACAAAAGTTGGTGGCACACTGAATGCCGTTATTGGAGACACTGAGAAACAAGCCCTACAATTCCCTCCTGGCTCTTTCCATGTTGGAGGTAGAGCAAGAAGATTGTTGGTTGGTTTTGCGCCTAGCTCTATGGCGAGAGTAGGCAGAGACATAATTAGGTGACTTGAAGCAGTTCCTATCGAGTCCAAGAACAGTCCCCACCTTTCCCTGCTGGCAGTTTCCATGTGGACATATGTCTTGATATGTGCTTTGCTTTTGAGCACAACTCTCTCTCGAGAGAATGTTAGCAAAGAGGTAACGGGGAGAGTAGAAAGCAGTACTCAAAGACAGGGAGAACAAGATCTACATTTCCCACCTGGCACTTCCCATGTAGGAGATATAGCAGGATGTATACTGGTTTTGAGGACAACTCAATGGACAGTGAAGGGAGAAAAGTTCCTGGCTCATTGAATGCCGTTTCTGGAGACCCTGCGATCAATGTGGGAGATATGTCAACACGTGTGTTGCTTTTGAGGACGGCTCTCTGGAGAGTCTTAGCAAAGAGGTCACACGGATAATCAGAGCAATTCTCAGAGACACTGAGACCAAGCTCCACAATTCCTCCTGGCACTTTCCCTGTAGGAGATACCGCAAGACGTTTCTGTATATTGGGCACAGCGCTCTGCAGGCTGTTAGCAGAGACTTTCCCGGCACAGTGAAACCCTATGTCAGAGACACTGAGAAGAAGCCCCAATGTTCCTTCCAGTCATTTTCAGTGTGGGTGCCTTCTCCACGTGGTTCCTGGTTTCACTGCAGCTCTGAAGAGAATGTTAGCAAAGAGGTAATCGGGACAGTGAAAACAGTACTCAAAGACAGGGAGAGCAAGCTCTACATTACTCTCTTGGCACTTTGGATGCGGGACATACAGCGAGATGTTTGCTGCTTTTGCGTTTGGCTGTTGGGAGATTTACAGCACAAAGATATCTAGTTGATTTGAAGCAGTTCTGAGAAAGTCTAAACATTATCCCCACTTTTCCCTCCTGGCATTTTCCATGTGGGAGATATAGCACGATGTATATTTGTTTGGAGGACAACTCAATGGACAGTGTAGGGAGAAAAGTTCCTGGCTCATTGAATGCCGTTTCTGGAGACACTGCGATCAATGAGGGAGATATGTCAAGATGTGTGTTGCTTTTGAGGACGGCTCTCTGGAGAGTCTTAGCAAAGAGGTCACACGGATAATCAGAGCAATTCTCAGAGACACTGAGAACAACCATACAAATCACTTTTGTCCCTTTGCTTGTTTTACGTATAACAAGACGTTTATGGATTTTGAGGAGAACTCCTCAAGGGTGTAGGCACAAAAGTTGGTGGCACACTGAATGCCGTTATTGGAGACACTGAGAAACAAGCCCTACAATTCCCTCCTGGCTCTTTCCATGTTGGAGGTAGAGCAAGAAGATTGTTGGTTGGTTTTGCGCCTAGCTCTATGGCGAGAGTAGGCAGAGACATAATTAGGTGACTTGAAGCAGTTCCTATCGAGTCCAAGAACAGTCCCCACCTTTCCCTGCTGGCAGTTTCCATGTGGACATATGTCTTGATATGTGCTTTGCTTTTGAGCACAACTCTCTCTCGAGAGAATGTTAGCAAAGAGGTAACGGGGAGAGTAGAAAGCAGTACTCAAAGACAGGGAGAACAAGATCTACATTTCCCACCTGGCACTTCCCATGTAGGAGATATAGCAGGATGTATACTGGTTTTGAGGACAACTCAATGGACAGTGAAGGGAGAAAAGTTCCTGGCTCATTGAATGCCGTTTCTGGAGACCCTGCGATCATTGTGGGAGATATGTCAACACGTGTGTTGCTTTTGAGGACGGCTCTCTGGAGAGTCTTAGCAAAGAGGTCACACGGATAATCAGAGCAATTCTCAGAGACACTGAGAACAAGATTGACAATTGGCTCTTGGCACTTTCCCTGTAGGAGATACCGCAAGACGTTTCTGTATATTGGGCACAGCGCTCTGCAGGCTGTTAGCAGAGACTTTCCCGGGACAGTGAAACCCTATGTCAGAGACACTGAGAAGAAGCCCCAACGTTCCTTCCAGTCATTTTCAGTGTGGGTGCCTTCTCCACGTGGTTCCTGGTTTCACTGCAGCTCTGAAGAGAATGTTAGCAAAGAGGTAATCGGGACAGTGAAAACAGTACTCAAAGACAGGGAGAGCAAGCTCTACATTACTCTCTTGGCACTTTGGATGCGGGACATACAGCGAGATGTTTGCTGCTTTTGCGTTTGGCTGTTGGGAGATTTACAGCACAAAGATATCTAGTTGATTTGAAGCAGTTCTGAGAAAGTCTAAACATTATCCCCACTTTTCCCTCCTGGCATTTTCCATGTGGGAGATATAGCACGATGTATATTTGTTTTGAGGACAACTCAATGGACAGTGTAGGGAGAAAAGTTCCTGGCTCATTGAATGCCGTTTCTGGAGACACTGCGATCAATGAGGGAGATATGTCAAGATGTGTGTTGGTTTTGAGGACGGCTCTCTGGAGAGTCTTAGCAAAGAGGTCACACGGATAATCAGAGCAATTCTCAGAGACACTGAGAACAACCATACAAATCACTTTTGTCCCTTTGCTTGTTTTACGTATAACAAGACGTTTATGGATTTTGAGGAGAACTCCTCAAGGGTGTAGGCACAAAAGTTGGTGGCACACTGAATGCCGTTATTGGAGACACTGAGAAACAAGCCCTACAATTCCCTCCTGGCTCTTTCCATGTTGGAGGTAGAGCAAGAAGATTGTTGGTTGGTTTTGCGCCTAGCTCTATGGCGAGAGTAGGCAGAGACATAATTAGGTGACTTGAAGCAGTTCCTATCGAGTCCAAGAACAGTCCCCACCTTTCCCTGCTGGCAGTTTCCATGTGGACATATGTCTTGATATGTGCTTTGCTTTTGAGCACAACTCTCTCTCGAGAGAATGTTAGCAAAGAGGTAACGGGGAGAGTAGAAAGCAGTACTCAAAGACAGGGAGAACAAGATCTACATTTCCCACCTGGCACTTCCCATGTAGGAGATATAGCAGGATGTATACTGGTTTTGAGGACAACTCAATGGACAGTGAAGGGAGAAAAGTTCCTGGCTCATTGAATGCCGTTTCTGGAGACCCTGCGATCAATGTGGGAGATATGTCAACACGTGTGTTGGTTTTGAGGACGGCTCTCTGGAGAGTCTTAGCAAAGAGGTCACACGGATAATCAGAGCAATTCTCAGAGACACTGAGAACAAGATCGACAATTGGCTCTTGGCACTTTCCCTGTAGGAGATACCGCAAGACGTTTCTGTATATTGGGCACAGCGCTCTGCAGGCTGTTAGCAGAGACTTTCCCGGGACAGTGAAACCCTATGTCAGAGACACTGAGAAGAAGCCCCAACGTTCCTTCCAGTCATTTTCAGTGTGGGTGCCTTCTCCACGTGGTTCCTGGTTTCACTGCAGCTCTGAAGAGAATGTTAGCAAAGAGGTAATCGGGACAGTGAAAACAGTACTCAAAGACAGGGAGAGCAAGCTCTACATTACTCTCTTGGCACTTTGGATGCGGGACATACAGCGAGATGTTTGCTGCTTTTGCGTTTGGCTGTTGGGAGATTTACAGCACAAAGATATCTAGTTGATTTGAAGCAGTTCTGAGAAAGTCTAAACATTATCCCCACTTTTCCCTCCTGGCATTTTCCATGTGGGAGATATAGCACGATGTATATTTGTTTTGAGGACAACTCAATGGACAGTGTAGGGAGAAAAGTTCCTGGCTCATTGAATGCCGTTTCTGGAGACACTGCGATCAATGAGGGAGATATGTCAAGATGTGTGTTGGTTTTGAGGACGGCTCTCTGGAGAGTCTTAGCAAAGAGGTCACACGGATAATCAGAGCAATTCTCAGAGACACTGAGAACGACCATACAAATCACTTTTGTCCCTTTGCTTGTTTTACGTATAACAAGACGTTTATGGATTTTGAGGAGAACTCCTCAAGGGTGTAGGCACAAAAGTTGGTGGCACACTGAATGCCGTTATTGGAGACACTGAGAAACAAGCCCTACAATTCCCTCCTGGCTCTTTCCATGTTGGAGGTAGAGCAAGAAGATTGTTGGTTGGTTTTGCGCCTAGCTCTATGGCGAGAGTAGGCAGAGACATAATTAGGTGACTTGAAGCAGTTCCTATCGAGTCCAAGAACAGTCCCCACCTTTCCCTGCTGGCAGTTTCCATGTGGACATATGTCTTGATATGTGCTTTGCTTTTGAGCACAACTCTCTCTCGAGAGAATGTTAGCAAAGAGGTAACGGGGAGAGTAGAAAGCAGTACTCAAAGACAGGGAGAACAAGATCTACATTTCCCACCTGGCACTTCCCATGTAGGAGATATAGCAGGATGTATACTGGTTTTGAGGACAACTCAATGGACAGTGAAGGGAGAAAAGTTCCTGGCTCATTGAATGCCGTTTCTGGAGACCCTGCGATCAATGAGGGAGATATGTCAACACGTGTGTTGGTTTTGAGGACGGCTCTCTGGAGAGTCTTAGCAAAGAGGTCACACGGATAATCAGAGCAATTCTCAGAGACACTGAGAACAAGATCGACAATTCGCTCTTGGCACTTTCCCTGTAGGAGATACCGCAAGACGTTTCTGTATATTGGGCACAGCGCTCTGCAGGCTGTTAGCAGAGACTTTCCCGGGACAGTGAAACCCTATGTCAGGGACACTGAGAAGAAGCCCCAATGTTCCTTCCAGTCATTTTCAGTGTGGGTGCCTTCTCCACGTGGTTCCTGGTTTCACTGCAGCTCTGAAGAGAATGTTAGCAAAGAGGTAATCGGGACAGTGAAAACAGTACTCAAAGACAGGGAGAGCAAGCTCTACATTACTCTCTTGGCACTTTGGATGCGGGACATACAGCGAGATGTTTGCTGCTTTTGCGTTTGGCTGTTGGGAGATTTACAGCACAAAGATAGCTAGTTGATTTGAAGCAGTTCTGAGAAAGTCTAAACATAATCCCCACTTTTCCCTCCTGGCATTTTCCATGTGGGAGATATAGCACGAGGTATATTTGTTTGGAGGACAACTCAAGGGACAGTGTAGGGAGAAAAGTTCCTGGCTCATTGAATGCCGTTTCTGGAGACACTGCGATCAATGAGGGAGATATGTCAAGATGTGTGTTGCTTTTGAGGACGTCTCTCTGGAGAGTCTTAGCAAAGAGGTCACACGGATAATCAGAGCAATTCTCAGAGACACTGAGACCAAGCTCCACAATTCCTCCTGGCACTTTCCCTGTAGGAGATACCGCAAGACGTTTCTGTATATTGGGCACAGCGCTCTGCAGGCTGTTAGCAGAGACTTTCCCGGCACAGTGAAACCCTATGTCAGAGACACTGAGAAGAAGCCCCAATGTTCCTTCCAGTCATTTTCAGTGTGGGTGCCTTCTCCATGTGGTTCCTGGTTTCACTGCAGCTCTGAAGAGAATGTTAGCAAAGAGGTAATCGGGACAGTGAAAACAGTACTCAAAGACAGGGAGAGCAAGCTCTACATTACTCTCTTGGCACTTTGGATGCGGGACATACAGCGAGATGTTTGCTGCTTTTGCGTTTGGCTGTTGGGAGATTTACAGCACAAAGATATCTAGTTGATTTGAAGCAGTTCTGAGAAAGTCTAAACATTATCCCCACTTTTCCCTCCTGGCATTTTCCATGTGGGAGATATAGCACGAGGTATATTTGTTTGGAGGACAACTCAATGGACAGTGTAGGGAGAAAAGTTCCTGGCTCATTGAATGCCGTTTCTGGAGACACTGCGATCAATGAGGGAGATATGTCAAGATGTGTGTTGGTTTTGAGGACGGCTCTCTGGAGAGTCTTAGCAAAGAGGTCACACGGATAATCAGAGCAATTCTCAGAGACACTGAGAACGACCATAGAAATCACTTTTGTCCCTTTGCTTGTTTTACGTATAACAAGACGTTTATGGATTTTGAGGAGAACTCCTCAAGGGTGTAGGCACAAAAGTTGGTGGCACACTGAATGCCGTTATTGGAGACACTGAGAAACAAGCCCTACAATTCCCTCCTGGCTCTTTCCATGTTGGAGGTAGAGCAAGAAGATTGTTGGTTGGTTTTGCGCCTAGCTCTATGGCGAGAGTAGGCAGAGACATAATTAGGTGACTTGAAGCAGTTCCTATCGAGTCCAAGAACAGTCCCCACCTTTCCCTGCTGGCAGTTTCCATGTGGACATATGTCTTGATATGTGCTTTGCTTTTGAGCACAACTCTCTCTCGAGAGAATGTTAGCAAAGAGGTAACGGGGAGAGTAGAAAGCAGTACTCAAAGACAGGGAGAACAAGATCTACATTTCCCACCTGGCACTTCCCATGTAGGAGATATAGCAGGATGTATACTGGTTTTGAGGACAACTCAATGGACAGTGAAGGGAGAAAAGTTCCTGGCTCATTGAATGCCGTTTCTGGAGACCCTGCGATCAATGAGGGAGATATGTCAACACGTGTGTTGGTTTTGAGGACGGCTCTCTGGAGAGTCTTAGCAAAGAGGTCACACGGATAATCAGAGCAATTCTCAGAGACACTGAGAACAAGATCGACAATTCGCTCTTGGCACTTTCCCTGTAGGAGATACCGCAAGACGTTTCTGTATATTGGGCACAGCGCTCTGCAGGCTGTTAGCAGAGACTTTCCCGGCACAGTGAAACCCTATGTCAGAGACACTGAGAAGAAGCCCCAATGTTCCTTCCAGTCATTTTCAGTGTGGGTGCCTTCTCCACGTGGTTCCTGGTTTCACTGCAGCTCTGAAGAGAATGTTAGCAAAGAGGTAATCGGGACAGTGAAAACAGTACTCAAAGACAGGGAGAGCAAGCTCTACATTACTCTCTTGGCACTTTGGATGCGGGACATACAGCGAGATGTTTGCTGCTTTTGCGTTTGGCTGTTGGGAGATTTACAGCACAAAGATATCTAGTTGATTTGAAGCAGTTCTGAGAAAGTCTAAACATTATCCCCACTTTTCCCTCCTGGCATTTTCCATGTGGGAGATATAGCACGATGTATATTTGTTTGGAGGACAACTCAATGGACAGTGTAGGGAGAAAAGTTCCTGGCTCATTGAATGCCGTTTCTGGAGACACTGCGATCAATGAGGGAGATATGTCAAGATGTGTGTTGGTTTTGAGGACGGCTCTCTGGAGAGTCTTAGCAAAGAGGTCACACGGATAATCAGAGCAATTCTCAGAGACACTGAGAACAACCATACAAATCACTTTTGTCCCTTTGCTTGTTTTACGTATAACAAGACGTTTATGGATTTTGAGGAGAACTCCTCAAGGGTGTAGGCACAAAAGTTGGTGGCACACTGAATGCCGTTATTGGAGACACTGAGAAACAAGCCCTACAATTCCCTCCTGGCTCTTTCCATGTTGGAGGTAGAGCAAGAAGATTGTTGGTTGGTTTTGCGCCTAGCTCTATGGCGAGAGTAGGCAGAGACATAATTAGGTGACTTGAAGCAGTTCCTATCGAGTCCAAGAACAGTCCCCACCTTTCCCTGCTGGCAGTTTCCATGTGGACATATGTCTTGATATGTGCTTTGCTTTTGAGCACAACTCTCTCTCGAGAGAATGTTAGCAAAGAGGTAACGGGGAGAGTAGAAAGCAGTACTCAAAGACAGGGAGAACAAGATCTACATTTCCCACCTGGCACTTCCCATGTAGGAGATATAGCAGGATGTATACTGGTTTTGAGGACAACTCAATGGACAGTGAAGGGAGAAAAGTTCCTGGCTCATTGAATGCCGTTTCTGGAGACCCTGCGATCATTGTGGGAGATATGTCAACACGTGTGTTGCTTTTGAGGACGGCTCTCTGGAGAGTCTTAGCAAAGAGGTCACACGGATAATCAGAGCAATTCTCAGAGACACTGAGAACAAGATTGACAATTGGCTCTTGGCACTTTCCCTGTAGGAGATACCGCAAGACGTTTCTGTATATTGGGCACAGCGCTCTGCAGGCTGTTAGCAGAGACTTTCCCGGGACAGTGAAACCCTATGTCAGAGAC